>NC_134587.1:28927500-29273125 GCF_037038515.1 Microtus pennsylvanicus | reverse complement strand
TGTAGCTTTGACTGTTCTGGAACTCTCTGTAGGCCAGGTTGGTCTTCAACTCACAGATTCTGCCTCCACCTGGGATTAAAGGCACATGCCACCTCTTTCAGGCTTATTATTTTAAATCCATGGTTTGGCACATAGTGAATTCATGTACTTAGTTTTTACAAGCCATAAATTTGAAAGAGGTTATAATGAGAGTAGACTAGAAGAAATCTCCAAAATTTATTTAAAGAAAGCCAATCCTTCATACTTTGCAGAACTGTAAGGTATGAGTTTCTGGGATTCAAAGAAGTTACGGAGCCTTCTTGACCCTTAGTGTCCTTATTTCTGAAATTGAATTAGACTAAGCTTTAGATGGCTTTTAGCTGTAAAATTAACTTGCATTGTGAGTTTCCATTTTGTCTAACAGTCTAGACATAACTAGATGAAGAGAACTAACAAATATAATACTGGGGATTAGGAATACCCCTTTAGAAGATTGAACTCTGCAGTTCTTGAGGCCATTGTTTTAAATGAGAATTATGTTTATTCACTATCTGATATTTTCTTATAAAGGGATAGAGAAGTCTACTCTGTATTTCAGATATTTCCTTAGCTTTAGTTTTCTTGCATGATCTTTACTGCTGTTACTCATTGCTATTAACTGTTTTTGTCAGCTTTCTCGTGTCTTGGGTTTGAGTGTAAAATTGTATGAGGGGAGAGAATAAATATACATTTTCCCAATTAGACTAATTGGCATAAGAAAGTTATTATGTTTGTTTTATTAACTACCTTACACAAGCTTGGTATCCAGCAGGAACTTCTGTCACAGCTACTTTATATGATGGAGGACTTTTAATATAGGCATTGCCATGGTCATAGCTACTTGGTTGAATTTGATTGTATGATTGAACATACATCCCTGCATCTTCATTTTAAGTAGAGTGGAAGTGGAAAGATGGTAAAAAATGATAGGACCAGTAGAGGAGGAAGAGCTGATAGGAATAAGTCACGAGGGAGGCTAGTACAGATGGCAGAAGGTTTCTTACAATTTTGGCTTAAAGTTAGTCTTTGATTATTTGCCTTGCCTGTACTATATAAATAGAAGACAACTGTACTATATAAATGGAACAGGACTGTTCTTTGTGGAGTTAATATTGTGAAAGTAAATGGTGATCACTTCCAGGTTTCCCTCAGCAGCATTTTCTTTAGCCATCTACTCTTAGGCTCCTTTTTCCCATAAACTAATATTGTGTTGAAATCAGAAGACTGTAGAGTGAAAATCAGTCTGTCATTTTTATTTGACCCTCCTTGGGCGAAGGGTGTAAGACTTTGGTTGAACTACAAAGGTAGTTAATAGTACTATAAATATGACAAAATAACCTTGGCCTTTGCCTCTTCTCATGGACAAAATTAAGTGATAACTTTTAAAGGGTCGTTTTTGTTAAGATTTATTTTTATTTAATGCGTATGAGTGTTTTTGTTCGAGTGTATGTAAGTAAACTGGTACATATCTAGTGACCCCAGAGACCCGAAGAATGTCCGATCCTTTGGACCAGGAGTTACAGGTGGTCATGAGTTGCCATGTGGTGCTGGACTAAACCCCAGTCATTTGCAAGAATAGCAAGTGCTCTTCACCACTGAGCTGTCTCGCCAGCCTCTCAGAGGATAGTTTTAAATTTTAAGAGTTTATTTTTTAGCAAGACTTAAATCTGCCTTATACGCTGTTTGATTATAATAAAGTAGGAAGGAATGGGAAGAATAAAATATAAAGTATTCCCAAACACATTCTTTCCTATAGTTTCTCCCAGTTTCTCTTTCACCTGCCGATTGAAAAACTATTTTTGTTTTTAAAAACTTTAGTTTTTAAAGCACTAGCAAATTAATAATGTATATTTTTCTCTTTCCTTCTCTGTTTTATGACAGTAATTGTTAAATTGACTTAAAAATTAAAAGTTTTGAAATTACTGGCTAAGAGAACTAATTTTTTAGCTACTTCTAAAGCAGTAATTGGGCTCTAAATTAATAGTTGAGTATTTGTATTTGTTTTTCAGGTTTTTTTTTAATTTTAAAGATGGGATAAGTATATAGTCATGAGAGAAAGTAGATTTGTGTGAGGACAGCCTCTCCAGTGGTTGGTAGACACAAGAAGAGTGGCTGGAGAAGACAGTCTGGTATACTAGTGAGCTCCAGTGTTAGCATATTTAGAAAACTGGAAAACAAGGTTACTGATGAGGGGAGCTATGCTACATATTTATTCTTGTAATATTTTTCAGCTGGAAGATTATTAGCAGTTCAGTCTGTAGTGACTATTGCAGGCAAAATGAGAAGTTTTTACATCTACCCACTGCTCATTAATTTCTGGTCGCATTCCAGTTTGGATAATTAAGAAACGATTTCTCTCTAGTTTTCAAATGGAAGCTGTTACACTTGATGTGAGAACCTTTATCTTGGGATTCTCAGCTTTTTTTGTGTGATGAATTCTTTTGGCAGTCTGATGAAACTTCTTAGAATGATACCTTAAATATACAAAATCATAGGAAAGTTATATTGGAAAAATTGAAATAATATTAACATTAAAGCAGGATGCAGAGTTGGATCTGGTTATGTTAAATTTGAGTAGTGAAGGGTATAAACAGTATTTTGACAAGTAGCATTGTAATATGACATAAAAAGACTTATACTGCTTCTTACTGTCAATCACATTAGTAAAACCAAAAGAAATGTTAAATTTGCTTGAGGTTAGGGCAATTAAAAGATTATTATTTTCTCATCCATTCTGAGGGCCCTTCAGTTATTTTCTGTGACTTTTTTGGCGATCTATGATTCCCAAGGAAAAGAAATTTATGAAGGATGACATAAGAAACTTTGTTGCTTGCCTGTCATATAGGAGACGCATTGATTTCCCGTCCTTTACCATACAGCACAGTGGCTGATTTCCTAGACGGAGAATGAGGTTGTTCACATGCAGTACCTGGTAGGTAGGAACTAGCTTAGCAGGACTTGTCAGGGCTTCTGTAGCACCCCAAGCTAGTGTAAATGGATTGTTCAGCAATTCTCAAATGTTTCCATGTGTCAGATTCTTTGGAAGGTTTATTAAAACAGATTTTGGGGGTTGTATTCTCCAGTGTCTCAATCAATAGGTCTAATATGTAGCTTAAGAATTTTCATTTTTAAGACTTTCCCAAGTGTACTAGTTTTTTTTTTTATTCCTGGTGTGACAAAATAATTTACAAAAACAACTTATGAAGGGTAGGGTTTATATTTGATTCATGATTTAAGGAGAGCTGCATTGCACTGTGATGGCAAAGGCAGTGCACAGCAGGAGTGTGGGGTGGTTGGTTGGTCACATTGTGACTGACCAGCCAGGAAGCACAGAAGAATGCTGGAGGTATGTTTTTTTCAGTTCACTCACTTAAACCTTTCTGAAAACTCTAGGCGAAGTCATTCTGGGACTTAGGTCACATTCAAGAGCAGTATATGCTAACTATTGGGCTGTCTCTCCAGCCTCTAAATATTTAATTTTCTAATTGCAGGGTTTCTTTATCAGTGTTTGATGGTTCTTACTGGAGAGATGTATTTCTTTCATTAAATATATTTAGTCCTAGGCATTTGTTTTGTGGTCCCCCCACCCCTTTTTTTTGGTAGTTGTTGTAAATGGTATTTGTTTTGTCATTTTGCTACTGGAGATACTTATGGTGTATTGCTCTGCTATTGATTTTATTTTGTTGATTTTGCATTCTGCAATTTTGATGCATTCTAGTGTTTTGGTGTTGTTGGGGCTTCTTGTGTATAAGATCATATCATCTGTAGAGTGACCGTTTAGATGCTCTTCTTTTTCTTGATTACTTTGACGTCTAGCATTGTGTTGAGTAAAAGCAGTGAAAGTGGCACATTTGTCTTGTTACAGATCTTGGTGTGAAAGCTTTAAACATGTCCTCATTCCTTTAGTGATAGGGGTTGGCTTAGTGTAGGCTGCCATTAAATATTGCCGTCTGTTTCTTCTGATCCTAATTTATTTAGCACCTGTCTATGAAGGTTTGAATTTTCTTAAGTGCCTTTTTTGCATCTGTTGAGCTGATCATATGGATTTATAACCTTCAGTTTGTTTATGGTAGATTGTCACTTTTATTAACTTGCACACCATGAACTACAGGTGTGGAGTTTTCCACATGTGGTATCCTTTTGGGTTTCCAGATTAGATTCATGAATCCTTACCCATTTTTCCATCATAACAATATTGTATATGTGTAAAGATGTCCAGAATATACCAGAAAAGTATGGGGGGTAAAAACAAAACCCGTAGATCTCAGCCACCTTGAGAAGTCCATGATTGGATTTTGGGGGTGAATGTACTGCTATCTTTGCCTTTTTCTGTATAGGTATCCCTTTAATAAGAGAGAGGGGAACAGATGCTTGTTTTGTTTTGCTTTTTAACTTGTTTCTGTTAGATTGAAAATCTGAGAAAAGAATCTCTTTAAGTCTGTGACGTCTTGTCATGTTGGGTTAGTCTAGTCACTGATGCCTATGACGCGGGTGGTGCAGAAACAATCCAGTATTGTTTTTGGATCATTGCTCTTAACTTGCGCTTGGGATGAATAGTGGTTCTCAAAAGTATTGACATGCAGTCAGTAAGTTTAGTTCTGAATAAAAAAAATGTTTCTGGGGCTGGAGAGATGACTGCTCTTTCAGAGGACCTGGGTTCTATTCCCAGCACCTACATGGTGCCTCATAACTGTCTGTAACCTCAGTTTCAGGGGTCTTGATACCCTCACAAGGACATACAACAGGCAAAATACTATGCTCATTTAAAAAAAATATTCTAGTTAATATAATTAAAGTTAAAGGTCCCTCTCTATGATTATTAATTACCTTAAACTTTATTATAGAATTTCCATGGTTTCTAGTATGTGCTATTTTGTTTGTTTGTACTGGGATCAAATCCAGTTCTTTGCTTGTGCTAGACGTAGTGCTCTTCACTGAGTCACATCCTAAGCCCCTAAACTTTCCAATATCCACCCTGCCCAATCCAGATGGATATTCAGTTGTTTAAAGAAAAAACAAAGTCATTCGTCTGAAGTTTCTTAGGTGTTGGGGCCTTTGAGTTTCTTGAGATAGGATTCTTGTGTTGCTCTTCTATCATATCCAAGCTGATATGTGAGCCTGGAGTGTAGGTTATAGGTGTATGCCAGCACACCCCTTTTACGCCTAACATAACTTTCTCTTTGCTGATTTATTGAGCAGAATGTTTACTGCTTTCATTGTTGTTTATAATTTCATCATTCCATTCCATTATTTTTTTACCTCTTATAGGACTTTTCATCATTGCCTCTCACCGCTCTGAAAAAAGAGATTTCCTAAGTACCTTACCATTGCATAGTTTTCCATGTGAATTTTATAATTATTTTGCCAGAATCCAGACAATAGCGTTTATATTTGTCTTAGTTAGGATTTTTATTGCTATGAAGAGACACCATGACTGCAACAACTCTTATAAAGGAAAACATTTAACTAGGTAGCTTACCATTTTCAGGGGCTTAAGTCCTTTATCATCATGGCAGGAAGCAAGGTAGCATTCAGGCAGACATGGTGCTCTTACATCTTGATCTAAAAGCAATGGTCTGTCTCATTGGAAGTGGCTTGAGCATATATGAGACCTCAAAGCCCGCCTCCATAGTGACACACTTCCTTCAATAAGACGGCACCTATTCCAGCAATACCATGTCTGGAGGCCATTTTCTTTCAGACCACCACAGTGTTTTTGTTAGGACTCTACGTACAATGATAAATCAACTTACAGAGAATTGACTTTTTATCCAAGAACATAGATTGTTTCTTTATGAAGCCTGCTTATCTTTGAGGAATGTTCTTCCAGATTTTTTTTTATGTTTTCATTGACTTATTTGAAGGAGTTTTATGTGGTTTTTTTTGTAAATAGCATTTCAATATTCCTTCCCACTTGTCATTATATTTATGAATGTGATTGATTTCTTGTAAAAAAGTTTTGTATGTGTACTGTGAGTGCCTAAACGTATGTATGTGCACCCTGTGCATGCCTGATGCCCTTGGAAGCCAGAAGAGGGCATTCCCTGGAATGACAGTTATATAGACCATTGTGAGCTGCCTGATGAAGGTGTACTGAACTAACCCTAGGTTGTATGCAGGAGTAGCAAGTACTTTTAACCACCGAGCCATCTCTTTAGTCCATAGATTTCTATATGTTAATTTCAAATTCTATTTACTTTTTATTTTTTTGGTTTTTCGAGACAGGATTTCTCTGTGGCTTTGGAGCCTGTCCTGGAACTAGCTCTGTAGACCAGGCTGGTCTCGAAGTCACAGAGATTCGCCTACCTCTGCCTCCCGAGTAATTTCAAATTCTATAACATAACTAAATTACCTAATTGTACTAGGTTTTGCATTGATTCCCTTGGGTTTATTGAGTTAGATATCTGCTAATATACATCGTTTACCTCTGCTTCTCAAACACTAGGCCTCAGATTGTTTTTCCCTTTTTTTTTTTTAACAGAACTTGCCTCAAGTTTATTTGTAAAAACAGCATAAGGTCCTGAACATCTGCAAATACTGTGTAGGTGTTCACACCAGTCCATCTGTCTTCACATTGGCAGACTGCGACCTTTTTTATGGGGCCTTCACAGGGGCCTGGGCACCTTTGGGAGCCTGAGCTGCAGCTGAGGCCTCTGCCTTGGCTTGAACCTTGGGCTTTGTTTTTTTGGAGCCTACGACCCCTGGCCATGTCGCTTCTAATCGGCTTCCCAAGCTTGGGGTGAGCAATTAAAGCCAGACGGGTGAGTTCGCAGGCCCTTGGGCTTCACCACCTGGGGCTTCACCAGGGCCTTGATGGCCTCCGCACATGGGCTCATGGCCTTTGCATTATTTGCCTGCATCTTCTTCAGGCCTTTCTTGTGCTTCTTGGCAAAGCGCATGTTCCTCAGGAACTTGGGGTCAACCCCCTTGAGAGATTCGTATCTTTGTGACCGGGGTTTCTTGATGCCGTTTCTGTGCCATTTCCGGGACTGGTTGTGTGTGGTGTGGTTCTTAGACTTGGCCATGGCTGGACGGTAATCGCGCCTGCGACCGGAAGAGAAAGAGAGTGTTTTTCCCTTTTTAATTCTGTTGGTAAATACGTCTAACTTCAGGTTGAAAAATTGTGGAGAATAATGAGCATTCTTATTTAATGTCTGTCTCTAAGCAAGTATGTACAACCCAGGGGCTGGGCATGCAGCCAAGGGTAACTTTGATTGTATTCAAAAATAACTGTAAATTTCTTTAAATTGGAATTTTTTTATTTTGTAATTCTATTGTGTGTTTTTTATTTTTCTTTTAATTTATTTTGTATGTGTGTCTGAGTGTATGTCACATATGTGTGGTGCCTGTGGAGGCCAGAAGAGGAAATTGATTCTCTAGGGCTAGAGTGACAGGTTGATGAGCACCTGCTGTGTGTACTGGGAGCACAGGAAGTGGTCTTAAGAGCTGAGCCATCCTCTCTAGTTCCTACTATGTAGTTCTTGAGGGTGAACTTTGAAAATAACAGTGTTGTGTTGTAATATCACCAGATTATATGCCCCGATAGTATTTCTCTGTTAAATAAGATGTAGATTATTCTTCATTGATTTATAGATGTGGAAAAGCAAATAGTTACTTTACGTATTAATAACAGAAAATACTACATGTTGTACATGTTATGTGGTACATAAAATGTAAAGTGTATATAAAGTCTTTTATATGTCTATTGTAAATGAGTGTAAATATCTTTAAATGCTTTTTGTTTCTGTAGATTTGCCACATGAGTTTTCCCTTCACTAATGATGAATATTGTGAGACTGCACTATCCTAGCCTTCTTGGAATGAAGTCTATTTGGCAATGAAGTGTTTACCCTTTTCAAAAATTAATTTAGTTTTATTATCGACAAAGGGTCTTAACAGAGCTTTCACATCTTCTTGACCAAATATGGTCACCTCAAAGCTTCTGTAATTCATTCTTCTAAATTACTGACAGATGCAATATGAGTGGCTAGTTCAGGTCATATATCTAGTTGATTCAGTTAACTGTGACTTTGGGCATGTGAGGTGATTGGCTGATGGCCATAATTTGTGGGAGAGAATGGGAGTTTAAAGAATGGGACAGAAGCCTGAAGAGATACCTACTACAATTTTATATTTGGTAGTACAAAATTTAAAGCTAAAGCTATTAATGCGAGTTTGACTATCCGGATTGTTGTTTCTCTTCCTGGTAACTGGTGTCAGACACCTGGATCACCGATGACTGGCTATTTTACCTCACAATACATGTGCTTTATGGTAACTTAGTTCTTCATTTCTAAATGACCTTCAGAGTCAACCACCTTCCTTCAACCCTTTAAAAGACCTCTTATATTCTTAGTTGAGGCATACTTTTGAATACTATGTGGTTTTCAAAGACTTAGCATATACCTATATTATATACAATAACCTATTTAAGCTGGAATTTAGTATTTGAATGATAAACTTATTTATACTTGAAATAGTATATATATGAAGTTATGTAATTGGATAGTGTTGGCATTTGTGTCCCTGTAAAACAATGCCACAGTCAGAATCATGAATATAAGTGTTCTCCCTTCTACCTTGAGTTGTAAATAAACAGTCTTCCTATCACTGGAGATTAATGGCACTTTCTAGAGTTTTATGTAAATGTAGCATATTTTTAACCCTCTTATGGGATTATTCAGCATTTTATTGTTTTTAAGGTCCATACGTATTATGACTTTCATCCTCAGGAGACAGGCAGGAGGATTACCACAAATTTGAAGTTACAGGCCTGGCAGTGATACATAGTGAGACACCGTTTCCAAAAAGCCTTCTCACTTCTGAAAGGAAGCTTTATTCTTTTTTTCTCTTGCTGAGTAGTACTCCATTTTATAGTTTTAGTACAGTAGGAACCTGTTAGGTGACATTTGACTGTTAAAAAATAAATTTGCTATGAGAATAATGACTTTTGGTAAATAAATGCCTTAAGCGAAATGGCTTCAGGTAATGGTAGCAAAAGTTTGAAGTGGCAAACTGTTTTCATAGTGTTTCTATCATAGTGATGCCTATTTGAGGTGTGTATATAGTTGAAAACCTTGTTATTCAAAAATTTGGATAGAGATTTGGTCCTACCTGGGAGAATGTTTAATATATTAAATATCAGGTCAAATCCTAAGGGTAGACAGTCAAAATGTGCACTTTATAATGTAATTTTATTATTGTTATGATTCCCTAGGTAGTTCAAATGCTTGTTAGGATTTAAGAATCTTTGATTGGAGAGCAGAACTTCTCACGTTTCTGTTTGTTTGTTGTTGTTTTTCTGCTAAAGAACACATAAAGGCTTTGACACATGTTTGGGGGTAGTTGTAAGATTGTAAAAAGTTGTAAAAAATTCTTTTAATTTAAAAAGTATGATATAATATTGGTAATGGAGAGTGTTGTGGCTAAGGTTAATTGTCAGTTTGACAGGATCTAGAATCACCTGGGAGGCTGGTTTCTGGGCATGTCCAGAACATTCCCAGAACATCTCAACATTTCCACCAACTAGAGAGGAAGTATTGAAACCTAAGCCTGTAGGGCCATTCTCATTCAAACCGCCACAGCTGGTGTGTCAGACTGTTTGCTAGCCATACCCTTTCCAGCTCTCTCCCACCCACTGTGCCTTAGTTACTGTTCTGTTGCTGTGAAGGTTCGTCATGACTAGGGTAGCTTACAACAGACAGCATTTAATTGGAAGTTGTTCTTAGTTTGGAGGATTAGTTCATATCCGTCATTGTTGGAAACATGGTGGCAGGCAAGGCACAAAGTTTACATCTGATCAATACGTTGCAGGAAGAGGGAGTGTGGAGAGAGACTGGGCCCCCAATGGGCTTTTGAAACCTCAAAGCCCAGTTCCAGTGACAACTTCTCTAGCAAGTCCGTACCTTTTCCAAACGGTCTACCAACTGGGAAATAAACATTCAAATATTCAAATATATGAGCCTATGGGGGACCAATCTTAATTCAAACCACTATACAGTAATGCAATTCTTAGTTAAAATTCTTTTTTTGTTTTGTTTTAAATTTTGGTTTTTCAAGACAAGGACTTACTATGTAGTTCTGGCTGTCCTGGAACTCACTTTGTAGACCAGGCTGACCTCAAACTCCCTGAGACCCGCCTCTGTTCTTTTTTATTTGTGTGTTGTAGTAGGTATGTCTGAGTGTGCCAGCAGCTGTGTGGAAGCTAGAGAAGGATGTCAGGTATCCTGTGCTACCACTTTCCACCTTATCTCCTCAGGATAGGGTGTCTTACTGAACACCCCACTCCCTTTGTTTTGGTTAGGTTGGCTTGGCCAGCCAGCAGGGATAATCCTCTTGTCTCCATCCTCTTTTGCCTTCCCAAGCACTGTGGTTATAGGCACACATGTCTACAACTGACTTCAAATTATTGTCTTCATGCTTGTTGAGCACCTGCCCACTAAGCCATCTCCCAGACCACAACTCTCTTGGCTGTTTTTAAATGTAGGTCTTGAAATACTGTATGGGATTATGTGTCTATTCTTAGTGTTAAAAGGATGGAAGATAATTTCAGAAATAAGTATAAAGCATTGCATAAATTAATCATCAAATAAGTCTTTTTTAAAACAAATGTCAGTAACTTGCCTGTTGGTTTGAATCTTTTGCTCATTTCTCTGTTGAGTAAATGATTAGACTAAATGACATGGATGTTGTTTGTGTTTCCTGTTGTTGGTGTTGAAGATTTTGTTCTTAACTAAAATTAGGAAATACACGATTCAAAACAAGGTTTCAGAAAGTTGGATACAGTAACAAAGGATATTTGTTACTTTATCAAGAGGAGCAAGTTAATGTTAAAGTAACATAATAGGTTTTTCAAATGTTGATCTATAAGTCAAATTGTTTAGAATGACATTTCCACACAGTGGGATTGCTTCCAGTTTTCCATCTATGTTTACAATGTAACACACTGCACTAAAGTCCCTTACTCCCACCTTGCCATCATACACCTCCCAGCTAATTACAATAAAAAGAGAAGCTGAGGATGATTCAGTTCTGAGTCACTTAAAATGTTATCAGCTGTTTTTCAAGAGAGAAAAATCTCTACCCTGTTCTTCAATCTAAAGGGAATTCATTGCAAATGAATACTTAGTTTTCTTGATAAACATCCTTAAATATACATTAACAAAAAGAACAAAGTTTAGTAATATAATTATTTCAAACTAAAACCTGTTTCCCTCCCTTCCTCCTCCTCCTCCTCCTCCTCCTCCTCCTCCTCCTCCTCCTCCTCCTCCTCCTCCTCCTCCTCCTCCTCCTCCTTTTTTTTTTTGAGACAGGGTTTCTTTGTGTAGCCCTGGCTGCTCTGAAATTCACTTTGTAGATTGGGCTAGTTTCAACTCAGAGCTCCACCTGCCTCTGCCTCCCAAGTGCTGGGATTAAAAGCCTGCATCACCACCGAGCACTTGTATGTTTCTTAAGGTGGCAATATTAATGAAATAAGTAAATGTTACTTTCAAAGACAGTGTATGGTTAAAAAAATTAGCCCCCAGATATTTTGAGGAACATTTTTATAAACATTAATTTTAATAATTTTATGGCTATACCTTTTGATATGTGGGATTT
The DNA here is from genome assembly GCF_037038515.1 of Microtus pennsylvanicus. Taxonomy (NCBI): domain Eukaryota; kingdom Metazoa; phylum Chordata; class Mammalia; order Rodentia; family Cricetidae; genus Microtus; species Microtus pennsylvanicus. The sequence goes on along the minus strand of NC_134587.1, from coordinate 29,261,509 downwards.
CCCTCTGTGTGTTGTGAATATCATTGGTTAATAAAGGAACTGCTTTGGGCCTATAGCAAAGCTATAGGGGAACAGAGCTGTGGGGTGGAACTAAAGGGAATGCTGGGAGAAAGGAGGCAGAGTCAAACAGAAGCCATGGAGCTGCCAGAGACAGGTGTGCTGAAACTTTGCTGGTAGGCCACGACCTCATGGTGAGACACAGATTAATGGAAATGAGTTAAATTAATATGTAAGAGTTAGCCAATAAGAAGCTAGAGCAAATGGGCCAAGCAGTGATTTAAATAATACAGTTTCTGTGTGATTATTTCAGAGCTAAGAGGCTGGGAACCAACAAGCAGCTCCTCACTACAGCCTTTGTCAAAATACAAATATGTTACTAGGAAATTAAGTAAAAGAGATAGAAAATACAAAAGCACATATTTTAAACATTTGGTTGCACCAAATTGCTACCAGATTGCTTTTAAAGTTTCCAAATGTTTATTTGGAAGTTTTGTGATTACAGAGGACCACATTCTATGAGCTCTTCTGCTTTAAGCAAGTGGTTCTTAAACTGGTGGTTCTCAGAGTGTCTTGCAATCCCTAGCATCATTATCTTGTGGGAACTTGTTAGAAGTGTGCAATGTCTAATTTCATCCCAGATGTCCTAAATCAAAGACTGAAGTTCATATTAGAGTTTGTTGAAACAATTCGTCAGATCATCCTAACGGTCACAAATGTTTGAGAGCCATGATTGGATTTTCTCCATTTCAAGATGCTGATCATCTATCTAGGATGTGCTTAGTCAGAACTGGAGATCACTCTTACTAAGTCTTAATTCTTTGAATGCCGATTTTGTAAATAGAAGACTTAAAGGTTGGGTTGGTTATGACATTTTAATCATACACACACACACACACACGTGCACACGCATGCCTGCATCTGTACAAGTTTTGGAGATTAAACAGGGCCTTAGTTATGTGAGTGCTTTATCACTGGGCTACAGCCCTGTTAACAGATTCTTAGGAAATAATAGGTGTAATTAGAATTCAAGATTACACTGTTGAACTACGTGCTAAGTGAAAAGGAAGAGTCAAGCCTTATCCCTCTAGGATCATGAAGAGTCATGACCCCCCAGCTCCACCGTCACTTTTTGTCACTTTTTAATCTTCCAAAGCCATATATATATCATATGGATGACACTGCCACATTTGACTGCCGGCTTGGGATGAACTCTTGTCCTCTTAGGTCATATTAGCATGAGCTTTAGTGTGCTGTTACTTTTAGGAGCTGAAAACTCTTAGGCCTTTTTCTTTCACAGGTTGGAAGCTTAGCTGCATAGGTCCTTGCCCTCAGGGCACTTCCCTTTGTTCCAGTGCAGAGTAGGCATCTCCCTAATGGCATCACTCTCCTTTATGTTACAGTCTTTCTGTACCTGTCTTCCCACCGTAAGCTTCCTATTGCACTTTTTCTCTCCAAATTATACAGTTGTACAACCATACAATATGATCTGTATTTCTTTCTGTACTTCTTGTTATATTTCATTGCAAATCTGCGTAAGAGCTATTGGTAATAACTATACCACTGATTAAACTTATGTTCTCTTGAATTTGCCAAAAAATTATCTTTAATTTTGCCCAGATAAGTTCTTAGGACAAGGGCAGAAGGCAGCCAGATTCTTTGCCAACATGACAAATAAATGGCTTCTACCCCAGTTATTAATATTGCTCCCCTATGAAACCTCTTCAGTAGGACTTATGCTACCAGAATTATTCTCAGCCTTGCTATCTTCCAGACTGCTAATGGAACAGCTGCATAAGCTTTACTTACAGCATTGAACCCCTTCTTAAGTCCACACTTCCAGAGCCTTCCTCCAGGAAAGAACATGGCTCAGTTTTTTCACAGCAACAACCCACTCTTCTGGTGCCAGATGCTGTATCAGTTACTTTTCTGTTGCTGTGCAAAAGCACCATGACCAAAACAATTTACAGAAAGAAGAGATTTTTTTGGCCTTGTTATTCCAGAAATAGTGTTCCCAGTGACAGGGGAAGCATCACAATATGTGGCTGTAATAGGAAGCTTAAAGAGTACATGTTCAAATGCAAAACAGAACCACAGAGTGTAAACTGGAAGTGGGGTGAGGTTGTGACCTCTCAAACCCACGCCGCCGCATATGCATGATCTCCAGCAAGGCTCTACCTCCTACAGGTTCTACATCCTCCCCAAACAGCATCACCAATCAGGAACCAAGTGTTCAGATATGTGAGCCTGGAAGAGGTGGGGAGCATTTCTTACTCAGATTACCACAAGTGATACATATAGCTGAGTCACATGGTGGTTCTAGTTTTTTAAAGTAACCTCTATACTGATTTCCATAATGGTTGTTCTAGTTTGCACTCCCACTAGCAGTGAATAAGGTTTCCTCTGTTCTCACATCTTCATCAGCATTTGTTGTGCCCACCGGGCTGCCCGCCCGCCCGCCTTCCCTCCCTCTCTCCCTCCTTCCCTCTCTCCCTCCCTCCCTCTTCCTGATTTTATGAAGCAGGTTTTCTCTGCATAGCCCTGGCTCTGAAGACCAAGCCGTATTTGAGCTGACAGAGGTCCACTTGCCTCTGCCTCCCAAGTGCTGAGATTAAAAGGCGTGTGCCACCACCCACTTAGATTTGACACTTTAAAAATTAATTTTATCCCATTGAGTTTTATTTTGATGGGTGGTAGATATTTTTGTACTCTCATGAATGTTCTTAACATTTGTTTCAGGGGAGGGTATAGCTGAATTACTTGTAAATAGTTTAATACCTTTAGGTTTTGCTCTATTAATTTGTTAAGGATTTTGGATCTACTCTGTTGTCCCACCTTCCTTAAGCTCTTTCTTCTCTCTCATGTTCCCTGTCTAGTGTTGTGACCTACAAACACACAAATAAGTGCATACACATATTTAAATTTATTTTCTGCTCATCTTTGAGAGAAAATGTGGTATTTGTCTGAGTCTCGTTTTCTGTAGCATTAATTTCCAGTTGTATCCATTTTTGGCTGGAGGTGATTTTAATTCACCACGGGGCTGAAAGTCAGATTTAAAATGTTCTAGAACTGCAAATTTAATTAGAATAGGAAAATGACTTCTAGAGTTTTGTTTGTCTTTGTTTCTTGTCTATCTTTCTTCATGTGTTCCTTTCTTTGATTTTGAGCAAAACTGCTAAATACATGTAAATAGTTTGAAACTTTGGTGCTGATTGCTTTTTGTAATACCTGCCCTTTGAGATAATGTAGAAAACACTGAAGGACTTGGACAAGGACACTAGGAACCAATTACAATACCTGATATTTGGGCACATTTTCCTCAGACCTTTTTTTCTCTTTTTCTGTGTTTCTTTTTAATATTTCATTCACGCATATTACCATCTCTCATTCTGTGCACATCACTACTTATTGAGATTATCCTGGGTGTATGACTTGGTTTCCTACTTTCTCTACTTAATGCAAAATCATTTTAAAATGTCTTTAGATTAAGCCAGATTTATACTTGGGAGGCAGAGGCAGGTAGATCTGGCCAAGTTCAAGTCTATCCTTTCCTATATAGCAAGTTCCAAGATACCTGTAGCTGTCTATAGCTACATAGTGAGACCTTTTATCAAAAATAGTTCTTAAATTTTTCAAAAAGTGTTGAACGGCAGTGTAACAGTTTCATGTGGACTGCAAAAATAGAATTACTCTAGTACTATAGATAGGTCACTTCCAGTTACAATAATTGCATGATTAATAAATTAACTGTTAGTTTATTAAGGTAACATCACAATATTACCTTTTGTTTTGTTCATTTCCTAGATTTCTTTTCCTAGATCTTGAAGTTTATAGAATACTCTGAACACAATATTTCCTGCACAGTTCTGTGTTTTAGTAATGATTATACCACTGTAAATACTACACCAGTAATGATTATGTGCATGATGATTTTATTCCATTTTTAACCTGCATGCTTTTATTTACACCAACTAGACACTCAAGTAAAATGGTGACCAGAAATAGTGAGTTTTGCGGTATTTGACTTGTGCTGCCTTTGGTTACATAATGTGATGTTAGAGGTGAATTTTCTATGGTTGTTTGTCTTCTATCAAGTTGAGGAAGTTCCTGTGTTTGAAATTTTAAATATAGATGAGTTACTGAAAGGTTTTCAAAAGTACTTAAACATTTTAATTTTTCTTTTTTTTTTTTTTTTGCTCTTCTTAAAATTCCATTGTTTTGTTTTTCATGCCTTTCCTTGTTTCTTGAATCTTAAGGTTATTGTGAGTTTGTGATTGTCGATGGTCTCTAAAAGCTAGAAAGCACTATGTAACTGTAGGAAGGTGTTACTGTGGGCCTGACTTTCTGGGACCATGAGGTGAGTTACTCAGCAAGGTTATAACAAAATACAGCCTTAGGTACTAGACATTACTTATCCAAAGCTTTGCCTTCCAAAATGCAGTTTGTGTTGTTTTTATGTTATCCTCATAATCATTTGGTTGACTCAAATTTGTACCATCAATATAGCATAGTATTAGTTGTTAGTATATGAGAAAATGTAATTGGTGAGCTTGGGATCCTACCTTGTGAAGAAAAGTGCATTGAAAGTGTGGAGACAACTAGTCCTGTCCTCAACTACCTAGCTTTTGTTGCTAGGCTGCACCTTTATCCATTTTGTTCATGTCTCTTTTGCTGCCTGGAATTTTTTTTTTCTTTGTCAAATTGTCAGTCTTCCTAAGAGTCTCAATATAGATATTATATATAGATAATTACATATAGATATATAATCTAATTATATAATATATATTACATTCTTTGGGCATCTTTTCTGTTCTCTTGAAATACTGGTTTGACTATTGAGAGGAGCCATATTTGTCAGGTTCAAATAGGATTGTAACCTGAGTGTTTCACTTCTATCAAACAAGCTTCTTAATAGCAGAGGCTGTGCTCATTCACTCTCAGATTTTTGAGTGACAAGATAATATCAGTGTACTAACTGGTTCACTTAAACTTGTTAAAAGGATGACTGATAATAAATAATTTTAAAATTTATCTATTTTATCATCTGATCTTCATTTGTATTAGATAGTATACTTCTGTGTCTTGAAGCTCAGTTTATTTTTGTATGTGTGTGTGTGTGTGCTGTGTGTATTAGTGTTTGAATATGTTTGAAAAGCTTAAATAGCATTTAAGGTCTTACAATATTTCCATTAAATTGGTCAATGCTTTCACATAGAATAGGAGAAAAGAAGAAACATAGGAAGGAGGGCACTGGCGAGAAGAGGAGTAGTCTCAGCTGTATGTTTCAGACCTGGATAGGAATGAGGGTGAGGGGTGAGTTTCATAGGAAAGTGGAGAGGTTGAAAAACTGAAGCTTTTCTGAAAATTGGGGAACAAACTGTTGATAACAGATTGGAGATGTATGTGGAATTAAGGTTGGAAAGTAGAAATTGTTTCTCTTCAGGAGAGGGCCAGGATTTTGAGAGGCAAAGGTAGGTAGGAGGATGCAGAGGAAAAGGTAGAAAATGTTAGAATTTTACAGGTCCCTCTTTTTGCCTCCCATCACCTGTACCATAATTTGACAATGAACAAAGGAAATTTACTGCTTTGTATTAACTCTTGATTTATTTGTGTCATGATCTTCATCAGTATCTCTCATAAAAGTGGGAGTAGCCAAGTCTTATTTGTACCATCAGTGTTTTCGGCATCACCAAAATATCTGTGATTAGCTCTATGCTTCAGTTCCCCTTGGCTGTAGGCTTGTGAGACAGACGGACTTTAGACATGCCTTCCTATTTTTTCAGAGCATATTATGTCTACCACATTGTTTAGTAAGTCTACTGTCAAAGTAAATGACTTTGATTTTTTCTGTGTGCCTACCACACTTAAAAAAGATTGCTTAGTAAGTCTACTATCAAAGTAAATGACTTTGATTTTTTCTAAGTGTCTTACCACATATCTTGCTTTTATAATATAATCCATCTGAATTATTTTTTCAGTTCTAACATTTTGTCTTTATGATATCTTTGATACTCACTAAATTTGGCAATATTCTTTTGCATGTGATATCTCTTCAAATCATAGTTTTCAAAAGTTTGGATAGATTCCCAAAAGTGCAGTGCCTTCCTATGTGCTTTGACACACTAGTCATCTGCCACTGTTTGATGACTAATCCTTTTCTTCTGCAAGTTTCCTTTGGACGCTTTCCTTTCCTTTTCTTCTCAGCTCTTATAAAAGCCATGCTAGTACTTAAAAAATAATAGCTAAGGGACTATATTTACTTTTATTATGAACATTAATTGACAGAAAAGCAAAAAGCCCTTCCGCACCTCAGCTGCCAATGCAGCTCAAATGGATTGTTGCCAACTTACAGAATGCTACGGATGATGTTTGAGGCATGACCAAGGTGTGGAAGGAAGTATTTTAATAATCAAGTATATTGCCTTTTGAATAACATTAAACACCTATTGTTTGTAATAGTTGGCTAAAATATTATTGATAATTGTTGCATGTCACTTACCGTGCCGCCATGAGCACGTGTAATGTCTGATGGTGTAAATTCGATTGTGCTTGGAACGCGACACTGTAAAGGTGCATACCACCTTCAGACTGAACCCATGTATACATACAAATAGTGAGACTATAAAGTTTATTTTGCATGACACTGTGATGGTATTTAATGTATAAAGTACATGGTTGAGAACCACTCACTTGAATTATTAAATATTATCAAGATCTCTTAATGTTTTAAGTAAGGTTATGATTTTGTGTTAGGTCATATTCATAGTTATCTTGTATATTGTCAACCTGTGGTTGTGACTGTGCCTGGGACTGGACACCCCTACACAAAAGACATGAGTGAAGTTACTATCTAATTTCTTAGATCCTGTAGAACTTCATAAATTAAAATGGTATAAAATGATAGTGTTAAGAATTTGACTTTGCTCGTATATAGCCAAGTTCATATCTGTTTCGCCACTTAGAATTATGTAGCCACGACAAGTTATTAAGCACATTTAACAGCTCGGTTTTTGTGTCAACAATACATTTTTGCATTCTCTGAAATATTAGGAATATAGTAGGTTTAATTTATTAAATATATATTTAATAATAAGTATGTACTGTTTTGTGTAATTTATAGATGTAAATATTTATAGAAGAAGCAGAAATAGCTGCTCCCTAAGAGCATGCTTAATGCTTAGTAGGTAAATGGAAAAATGAGATTTTGTATGTGTGTGTATCATCTGTAGCTAAGTTGAATGGAGAAAAAAACAAAGCTTTCCAAGGTGTGATGGGCAAGGTCTGTTTTAGATGAGGAAATCCTAGGAAGATGAAACTAAAGGATTTTAAATGTAGGCTATTTGGATACTACTTGAAAACAGGAAGAAACATTGTGGCTAGAGCAAAAGATGAGAGGTTGAGGTGTCAGAGAAATACTACAGAGCCTTAAAGGTCATTGAGGAATTTTAACCTTTACACTGATATGATAGAAACGTTTGTGTGAATCTGATTTATCTTCCAAAAGGGAAACTGCTATAATGGGAATGAGTATAGTAGGATATTCAGAGGCTATTGATGAGAAGTTATTAGAACATGTGTATATTTTATAGGAACTATTTGTTTAATATTTATTAAATATTTCCTGTCATGGTTATAATACTATTTGTTGGGCATAATTTCATCTTTGTTTTTTAATTATTCAGAATGTTGTACTCATTAAGTTTAAAGTGTAGATATTTAAGAATTAATACCTATGACTTGAATTTTTTTTCTTAATCTGGTAGTGGTGACAAATACCTCTACGTATTTAGCGAACAAGATATAGACTTATAATGGAAATATTAAAATTCTAGGTTATGAACATATATGGGTTTGTCTTTTTTAAACTCTATTAAGTTGTGATACTAATAATAAGCTACAGTTATTAAGGGAGAATGATGGGAAACCTTTCTTGGGTATGCAGAAAAAAATCCTATGACTTAGCAAAGGGGGACTATTCATAATTGATTTTTTTTGCAGTTAATTAACCAAGAAGCTTTTAAATAGAATTATGCTTTGAGTTACTATCATCAACACAACTTATGTTGCCTACTTTACATTTTTCAGGAACATCACTTACAGCGAGCTATTTCAGCACAGCAAGTATTTAGAGAAAAAAAAGAGAGCATGGTCATTCCAGTTCCCGAGGCAGAGAGCAACGTCAACTATTACAATCGCTTGTACAAAGGGGAGTTTAAACAGCCCAAACAGTTCATTCACATTCAGCGTAAGTTTGCTAATTGATTGTTTTCTGTTTGTAATTTTAAATTATCAATTACTGAAAATCTTTATATTGTCTGAAATTTTAAGCTTTCAGTTCATATATTCTGATTAATAGAACGTTAAACATTAGAGATTTAAATTTGTTTATATTTTCATTTGAGCTTGAAAATCACTCTAAGTTTTTTTATTGAAAAAAATTTCCAACTTTGAGTTTTAATAATATTTGAACTATGTAATGTTTATATAGTATATGATTTTATAGAACACAGTTTATTATTCAGGTAAAAAGATGGTGGGCTATATTCCTCAATAAGATTTGTTTTTTAAAAGGCCAGTGTTTATAATGCTTGCTAATAGGGCTTTATCTTTAGAAAATTCAAAATAACATTTTTTGTTTTTATGTTTTATAAACTCTAATTTTTTTACTACTCTTCTCCCACTGTTAATGTATAAATGGTCATCATCTTTAACATTATTTTGATGATCTCCTAACTATAACATTTATTACCCCTTGTTTTCTGTTCTTACACTATTCTGTCAGCTCTACAAAGTTTGCCTTCCACCAGAGTGGTCTTCCAACCTTTTCAGTCTGATTCAATCATGTTCTTGATTAAAATTCTACTGTTCCTTATTGCTAATGTTATAGACACAAGTGTCAGTGCCTTCATATCTTGCCAGAATTATAAACAAATTTTTCATTTTACATGTGGATGACTTGTTAGGATGAGACTCCAGGGCTCTGTTTTGGGAATTCCTGCTGAAGTGCTTACCTTTCTGACTCTCCTTGGGCATGGGGACTAGAGATGGATATTTTGACATCATTGGGTTTTAGATCTGGTTTTAGATTTGTTGATGCCTGGCAGGTACTATACCCTTGGATGCCATCCTCTCAGGAATGACAATTTTTAATAAAGTTTCCTAGGTAATTCTGAAATGTCACACTTAAGATTGATTATTTTTTTCATTGATCCTAAGACGTCCATCTTTGGTTTTTTTATCTTTGAAATGAGTTTTTGTTTTCAGTTGCTGTTGTCCCTAACTGAAGTTTGCCCCTCTGAACAGAATCCTCATGTATTTCAGAGAGACAGCAGGGTACTGCCAACTTAAGACTACTTGAAAATAGTTGCTTGTTTGTTTCTATCTCTTGCTTTGGTCTATACTGTTAGCTTTAATTCATACTACAGATGGACTCAGAGTTCAGTTCTCAAAAGGATTCCTGCCCCCCTCCTCCTACCATAGTAAATTGAGCAATCCAATTTTTTTATTTGCTCTCCCTCTGCATGTTTGACTTATCTTACATTTAAAGTAAACTATTAAACATTTTAATAGTAGGACTCAGTCATAAAGCTTTAGGACCCATATAGTAATGACAGTTCAGATAGAATCAATAATAAATATATAACCTTCTTAGTGGCTTGGGTCATCCCTTAATCTTTAGTGTCATTTCCCGATATTCTTCCCCTCACTCTGTCCTAGGGAGTACTGCAACTCACCTACATTTCCTTACCTGTACATACTCAAAAGCTCCTTTCCATCCCACAGCTCATTTAAGACTAAATTCCCCTAGGAAGTTTACCCTGACTCTTCTCATTCTCTCTCTCATCTTTGTTTATCTTGTGCTTGTGTGTGGAGGTGAGGGTGTATGTCCTTTTCAGATTTTCTATATGTAGTAACCATTGGTAATCATTCTCTTGTTTATATGCTTATTGACTCGTTTCCAAATGATACTAAAAATTAAGCCCTGTGGGAAAAGAATCATTTTCTAGTGACCTTTTTTCATTTTGTTTTCTTTTTGTGCTCAGGATGGAATAGACCTAGGCAAGTACCATACCACTGGGCCACACCCCAGCCTTTCCTCTGAAGCATTCAGGGAGAATATGTTCACAAACATTATTTATGTGATTTGCTTTCTGTGTTCTTTGACTTTTAATCCTTTCAGTTTCTTGAATTTGTCTTTACCTTTATATCAATAAGGAAGGAGACAGATTTTCACAGTGGAATCTTAAACATTTTTCCTAACCTAAAAAAATCAGTTGTTTTGCATTTTAATAGCAGGGCTAAATACCAAAAACAGCTATTAAAAATATTTCTTGAAAAGTAAAACACTAAAACTAAGTGTAACGCATTTGCCCCATTTGATGCAACAAATATGTCTCTTACATTGATTTTTTTCATTTTATTTTATTCTAAGTTTGTCAAAATGTAGTATGTATTTTATTATATATCATATTGTACGTGGTAGTTTTATATTCTACCTTTCTCCCTTAAATTTTAAGGTTGTGTATATATAACCTGTCATTTTAAGCTTATACGTAAATTTTATATAACTTCTTTTTTTGTTACATTTATTGGTGTTTTGTCATGTGTTTCAGTTCCTCTGGAACTGGGTTACAGACACATGTGAGCTGCCATGTGGGTCCTGGAAATTGAATCGGGTGTTCTGGAAGAACAATCAGTCCTCTTAACCTGCTGAGTCATTTCTTCAGCCCTAAATACAACTTCTTACAAACCCTATAAATATAATGAATTTTGGAAAATGTCACTAAATTTTTCCCTTCCTTCTTACTAAAAGATTTGTAAGCATCCCATTTACCTAGCTAGGGGAAAAAAATCACAGTGGTAGGCATTGGCTAAAATCTTCTGTGACTGTGGGTTTGCTTGACTGGAGGACTACTTGGAATAAAACTAATAGAATGCATCCATCATGCATATTCCTATAATTGTGACCTCCCATTTCCGGATCTCTCAGCACCTTGCTGTTGCCTATAGAACAGAATATTTAGTATACTTGTAATGACTTTCTTTCACCTCTCCAACAACGTTTGGCTCTGTGTTTTTACTATAAAGCCAACTTTATTGAACTGCATTAAAATTGGGTGTCTTTTTCTTCCTCTGAATTCTAAGCTCATTAGAAGGAGCCCATCACATTTACTTGAGTATTTCCATTACCCATGCAGTCTGAAGCTGCTCTTTCAGTGAACTTTGGTTTGCTAATTCTTCTGACCTTTCATGTTTTGAGCTATAGGGGTAGGAAACTCTCTAAAACTCACTTTATATATAAAATACCTTATTTGCTTGCACCTTCTTAGTCCTTCTACTCTTATTTTTAGATAAGTGTTGTCCCTGGGATTGCTTTAGGAGTGTTTCATGTCTCCTTTCAACAAAGTTTTTGTTGCTGTTTGCTTAAAAACCTCTTCAGTTGCAAAGAAGGCAAAAGCTTTTTGTTGTCTCTCAGATTTTTAAAATCTGAATCTCATTGCATGCTACTTAACATGATTTTGATTAACTTGAATGTTTGTTGAATAAATGAGTAAATGATTAAAGATAAATGCATACATGCCTTGATTGTTCTTAGTAATTTTGCAGGACATAAAAATTGTATACTGAGTTAAATATAAAACTAAATTATTAACACATTCAGTGAAATTTGAAGATTTGCTCTGTGGCATCCAAGTTAGAAATTAAAAAGTGTGTTCCCCTACTCATCAGCAGTATTATTTTAGGGTAGAAGAATTGAGAGTAGGTCAGGTTTTATGGCACATATGTATAATCCCACCATATGGGAGGTAGAGGCAGGAAGCTTGTGCGATCAAGGCCAGTCTGAGCTACATAGTAAGATCCTGTCTCATAAAACCAAAAGCCTGAAATGTAGCTTAGTGATAGAACATTTGTCTAGGATGTACAAAACCTTGGGTTTGACTCCCAGCACAGACTCCCTATCTTACCCCCTACCCCCCAGTGCTGAGAATGGAATGAATCTGGATGTGAGATAAACATCTTGTTTGTTCCTATCGTTTTCAGTGTGTTTTCTATAGTCACCACACTGGCATTCTGAGAATTTACTCATAACACATGAGGGTATTCCTTTTGGACTTGAATAAGTTAATTAAATTTGGGACCCTCTTGAGGACAGTATTGGTTACTTGCAGTCAGTTATTTAATTTCCCATTACCCCTTTTATTTAGTGGGGAAATATTTTACAGTTGTTGTCAAGTGTCAGAATTATAGAACATGAATAAATTTGAAATGTTGCATTAATGTTAATTTTGCATCTGCTTTTACAGTTAGCTAAATGGTCTTAGTAGCAAACCTCTATTCCTTGGTTTAAAAGGAAGGTCCATCTCCTCTTTCACTGTACTACCTTTGGCCATATATCTGTAGATCATCTCCCCTGCTAGACCAAAGAGAGTTCAGGAGGAAGAGTTGGTGAAGTAGCTCCTTGTTACCTGTCAGGTCAGAAACACACTCAGAGAATTGAATTGTTCTAATCTGCTCCTAGGATCCTGACGCCTGGGAAGATAAGTATGTGTGGCCACTGCTTTCACTTCAGTATACTTGGTGTAGGCTCCTTGGGAAGTTGATTATTTTCAGTCTGCATTGAAAAAGGTGAATCGACACCCAGTATAAACTAGACCGTGATATTGTTTTCAGCAGATGTGTGAAATATATGCCAGACTAACATCTAATTTTACTTTGTTATCCTTGAAATATTCTTCATTGTTTTCTCTAGTGAATAGGACTGAACATTGACCCTTTTCCTTGAGACAGGGGCAAGCATAGTTTTATTGAAAAGAGTTAGGGATGATCTAAATTTCCTTTGATTGAAAGAACAGTCCAAAGCAGTTGCTGAGTTTTATTGCATTTCTACATTAGAATTACACGGCAGAAAGAATTATTTCAAGGGGCATCTTTTTTTTTTAAATGCCATTGAATATTAAGAAATCAAACTGATCATAGGTTGAATGCAATGACATCCCCTATTCAAATACGCAAATTCTAGAAAACAGTGCCATTAGTTCAAGGCAGCTCATATCAGATTTGTGGCAAACAATTTTCCAGGTTAAGTTGGCCCAGGCATTTAGAAGGATGACTGACAGAGTGAGCAAGGCAGACACAGACAGTAGTCTCAGCTGCTGCTGAGATCAGCCCACTCTGAAACTTAAAGTGTTTGGATGGCTGCTAGTTCAGTAAGGAAGAATGTTCCTAACCTGGAAGATACTACCCAGTGAAGGTATTTGGGTTAAAGCAAAATAATAAATCTTTTGGTCATCGTGGTAGGGAGATGAAAATGTCTGGAGTTCAGGAGAATACATGCTTCTTTGACCTCAGTGAAATTTGTATATCTGATACTTAAAATGAGGGAGATGGAATTTAAAAAGCAAAAGAAAATAGATTAAATATCATGATTAAAACTCAGAGAAATTAAAGCCATTCTAATAGTTAACTTGCATTATTGTGTGTGGTCGTGGTTTATTGTTTGTTTTGGCTTTTCAAGACGGGTTTCTCTGTGTAGCCTTGGCAGTCCTGGAACTTGCTCTGTAGACCAGGCTGGCCCTAAACTCAGAGATCCATCTGCCTCCCATCCGCCACCACCACCACCTGGCTGTGATACGTGTTTTATGGCTATTTAAGTATATAAAACACACAAAAAAAATAAGATTGGTTGTAGAGAACATGTTGCCTATTGATAGAAAAAACTGATGGGACATATCTTTTATTTTATTTATTTATTTTTTGCTTGCCTGGCAGAGTGTCAGAACATTGTGCATGAGAAGGATTAAGGTGCCAGGCATGGTGGATGGGGTGGGGCACTATTGTTTACATGCAAGCACTTAGAACTTTCCTGTGTGTCTTCCTACAGAATATACTGTGGAAAAACAGAACATGTCTGGTTGTGCTAGTAGGAGTTAACCAGGACACTCACCGAGCAGCTAGCATCTCTCCTGATGATGCTGTGCCATGCTACCTGGGGCGTTGGCACCATTCGATATCTTGACTCCCTACCTTGATTAAAATCTAAGGGAAGTTTGCTTTCCTGCCTTATAATTCTTTGGATTACCTACCTATAAAAGTGTTTTCTGCCCTAAAATTTCCTGAAAATGCTTGTTTCTTAGACTCTTAATAGGAAACTAAACCTTTCTTCTTATATAGTGAAATAGTTCATGTTAACTGACCTGTGTCCAGGCTCTGTTTGCTGTTATACATTTTAATTATACTGGGCCAGTTGTTTCTTATACGGTTGCCCAGAGTTTTAGGGTATTAGCCTGCACACTGTCAACCACAATAAGTTCAGTCACCCATCCTCTATATGTCAAATGAACAAGTAATTTTGTGAAAAGTATAGAACAGATTTGTTGAGTGTTGCCACAGTGGGAAGAGAAATAGATGTGGGGGGTGTCTAGTGACCCATAGAGCGGTTTTTAGGATACAGGGCATGAAATTTAGGTTTAAATCGAGGGCAAAAGCTTTGCATAATTAACTGTACTGATTAGGATGTTGTTTTGCCCATCGCTGAGTCATCATTGTCTTTGATCTGGTCCCATAAGTTATCAAAACTCTGTGGCAATCCTTTTTTGGGAAGGCCAGCTCCTCCTGCTGTCTGGCAGGAGGCTTCAGTCTTTCCCTTTCCTCAGCATGGAATTCCTGGAAATTTTAATTCTTTGGGATCCATTGTTTCAGCAGTATGCATAAAGGAAGGGCATCATCTTTAGGATGTCTCCTCTCCTAGCAGAGCAATTATAAAAGGAAGGCTGTGAGGCATCTTATATTTTGACACTCATTTAAGATTGACACCCAGTTTAGAACCCAAGATTTTACAAAGAGCTCAAGATAATGCAGCTAATAATCAAGTAGAGTTAAGATTTGAATTGAGACCTAATAGCTCTACTATTTGCCTTTCTTTTTTTTAAAATCATTGATACTGTCTCTCAGTTGTGGCTTATCATTGTAAATTCCAAGTTCTGATACACTGTGGACATTATTATTCTAAAGGGGTTGTAGTAGAACCAATGGGGGACAAACCTTTTTTTTTTTAGATTTATTATTATGTATACAATGTTCTGTTTGCCTACATACCAGAAGAGGGCATCAGATGCTAGTAGAGGTGGATGTGAGCCACCATGTGGTTGCTGGGAATTGAATTTAGGAACTCTGGAAGAGCAGCCAGGACCCTTAATCTCTGAACCGTCTCTCCAATCCCTGACCTCAGTCTATGTAAGAATTTTTGCTCTCATTCTCTACTTGCCAAAGTTGAGAGTGAACAAGAATGATTGTCTAGAGGGAAAATAGTGTCAGATAGTAAATAGGAACCACTGACAAAGTGATTTTTATGTTCACAAAATAAATAAGATGGCTTTAAATAAAACATGGCATTTTGATTCTAAAAGAAAAAAGACATGTGAAACAAACATCATGCATGCTCATCCTGCACTGCAGCCATGCTTATGGTGAGCTACTTTATCAATTCCTATTGTCCTTTCTCAGATAAACTCCCCTGGTACACTCTGTGGGTATTCCTCTCTTTTTAAAAACTTATTACACACACACACACACACACACACACGGCACCTGCCATGCGTATTTTGCTTGTATGTATGTCTGTGCACCACGTGTATGTGCAGTGCCTAGAGAGACCAGAAGATGTTAGATTCTCTGGGACTGGGGTTACAGAAGGTTGTGAGCTGTCATATGGGTGCTAGAAATTGAACCTGGGTCACCTGGAAGCACCCAGTACTCTTAACTACTAAGCCATCTCTCCAACCTTCTCCCTCCCTCCCTCCCTTCCTTCCTTTTTCTTTTTCTCTTTTTCTTTTGCTGTTTTAGAGCTAGCGCTGTAGACCAGGCTGGCCTCACAGAAATCCACCTGCCACTGCCTCCCACTGGGCTTAAAGGTGTGCACTACCACTGCCCAGCATGTGCGTATTTTTCTACTCCTTGCTTTTTTATGTTTAAGACTAGTTTAAAAAGTTATAGTATGAAAATAAATCATATATTGGCATGTATAGGGTGTCTTTATTCTTTTTGTTTACTCCAGAGTAATAGGCCTATGTGCATGTGGAGAGTAATGTATGCCAGTTAAATATCCAGTTTCTTGTTAAAGCAGATGTGTGTGTTTCTGGTCTTTAGTGAAAAGTCTTGAACGTGGACTTCATAGAAGCGTGATTATATATATTTGTCACCAAAGTTTAGATGTAGTGTTCTTGGAGATTTTACCATTTTATGTTGATGTGAAATGGTTATTTTTCCATTGTTTAATTAAAAGCTTACTTTTAGTTTTTGTAATTTTGTTGATCTAATTGTTGAAAAATTATATGCCTTGGAACAGTAACTGTTATTTTTTTTTATTAAAAATTTCCACCTCCTCCCATTTCCCTCCCCCTCCCTCTCCAATCCAAAGAGCAGTCAAGGTTCCCTGCCCTGTGGGAAGTCCAGGGTCCTCCCCGCTCCATTCAGGTCTAGGAAGGTGAGCATCCAAACAGACTAGGCTCCCACAAAGCCAATCCATGCAGTAGAATCAAAGCCCAGTGCCATTGTCCTTGGCTTCCCAGTCATCCCTCATTGTCAGCCACGTTCAGAGAGTCTGGTTTGATCACATGCTCCATCAGTCCCAGTTCAACTGGCCTTGGTGAGCTCCCATTACATCAGCCCTGCCGTCACAGTGGGTGGACACACCCCTCACAGTCCTGACTTCCTTGCTCATGTTCTCTCTCCTACTCCTCATTTGGACCTTGGGAGCTCAGTCCAGTGCTCCAATGTGGGTTTCTGTCTCTATCTTTATCCATTGCCAGATGAAGGTTCTATGGTGATATGCAAGATATTCATCAGAGTGGCTATAGTATAGGACCAGTTCAGGCACCCTCTCCTCAGCTGCCCAAGGAACAAGTTGGGGACATCTCCTAGACACTTGGGAACCCCTCTAAGTAACTGTTGTTTTTTTAAATTATAATTACATCATTTCTTCCTTTGCTTTCCTTCCTCCAAAGTCTCCCACATACCTCTCCTTGCTTTTTCAAATTCATGATCTCTTTTTACATTAATAGTTGTTACATGCATATATGTATGTAGTAATAGGCGGCGGGCTGCGTCCCGCCACCCAGCTAGCTTTACACCCGAAATAATTACACGGAAACTGTATTCTTTTAAACTCTGCCTGGCCCATTAGTTCCAGCCTCTTCTGGGCTAACTCTCGCACCTGGACTAACCCATTTCTAATAATCTGTGTAGCCCACGAGATGGCTTACCAGGGAAGATCTTAACCTGCATCTGTCTGGAGTGGGAGAACCATGGTGACTCCTTGACTCAGCTTCTTTCTCCCAGCATTCTGTTCTGTTTACTCCGCCTACCTAATTTTATGTCCTATTAAAGGGCCAAGGCAGTCTCTTTATTTAACCAATGAAATTAACACAAAACAGAAGACTCTCCCCCATCATATGTATTTATACATATATGCATATGCATGTACATATATATTCATAAATGCATAGTCTTAGTCTGTATGTTACTTATGCATGTTTTCAGGACTGACCATTTGATCCTGGATAACCAGTTTCTGTTCTTGCTCATCCTGGAAGTTATTTCTCCTGCTCTCAGCATTCCTAGTTTTCAGCACAGTGACTTTTCTCCTGTATATGTCATGCCTAAGCTAGCATGATATTTTTAAAATTAAATTATTAAATCCTTTATTTTGGAAATAGAATTTCTATTTCGAGAAAAAGTGGTACAAATGGTCCCTGTACACTGTGATACATTTGTTCTTACTCTAGTACCTGTGACTTCTGTTTCTCTTGGTAGCATTTTGACTTAAATTTTTTTTTAACTTAAATTTTTTTATGGATGAAGTTGAATGTCTTCAAATGTTAGGAGCATTTTTAATTTAAAAAAATGCCATCCTCCATAGAATTTTCTCTTGAATAACAAAATAACCAAAGAATGAGATTCTAAAAGAAGAGAAGGAAGACTGAGAAGATCATAGAGGGGAAATAGAAAAATTATCTTCATACTCTCTAACTCTGTGATGTTTTCAGAACTGACCGTTTGATACTAGAAAGCCAGTTGGTGTTCTCTTCTATGGTGAAAACAATTTCTACTGCTCTAAGCATTCCCTAGGGTTCTGTGTATCGTGGGCAAGTGCTCTACACCTGACCCCAGCAGCCCAGCACCTTT
Organism: Microtus pennsylvanicus; assembly: GCF_037038515.1. Taxonomy (NCBI): domain Eukaryota; kingdom Metazoa; phylum Chordata; class Mammalia; order Rodentia; family Cricetidae; genus Microtus; species Microtus pennsylvanicus. The sequence continues at coordinate 29,243,329 of NC_134587.1, read as the reverse complement.
CTGAGGAGGAGCTGGGTGTTCTTTGCTATATCATATAACCACACTGCTCTCCTTCTTTCAGTCTTCCTGCTTCAGCAGCCCAGCCATACTCTTTTAACTAAATTACTGTTCTTTGGTTATCATTGAATTCTCTAGTTTGTTTAATATTAGGCTATGTGTTCTGTGTAATGATAAAAGTCCCAGCTTGAAAGAATTCAAGATACCAACTTACTCGTTTTTGTTGCTTATAGTTCTTTTTTTAATTTTTGTAATTCCCATTAATTTAGGGCAGTGATATTTATTATGTATATAAAATGAACTTTTTGAAGTGGGAAAGAAGTATAGGTAGTTATGACCAAGAATCCTGATTATGGAGCTTTTAAATAATCAAATTTTAAGTGGTTTGAATGGATTTTACTACATAACATTGTAGAAAAAGCTTTAACCTTGGCTGCAGTTCACTTTCTGTATAAGTGGGAGATGGGAGTATGAGCACCACCTGGTTAAGTCTTATAGTTTTAAGGATTATAAGTTTGAGAGAGTCACTGCCTTCTGATTACTATACTCAGACTCACTTGATGGTTCTCAGCCAGTCTTGTGTGTTGAATCAGAACCTTGGAGAGCTCCAAACTGGCGCTTTCTTTGCTTCTATTGTAGCTTTCAGTAGCTGTTTTAAAAAGTTATTTTAACCCAGAAGACCTGAAAGATCTACAGATTCTTGAAATTCAGTGTATTTTACATTAGACACAAAAAATAATTCTGAAGTTTTAGAGACCACTTGAGTTGTGGTTCTTAGAACACAGTCCAGTATCACTTGGAGAGTTAGAAATACAGACTTATAAACCCCACTGTAAGCCTACTGGATTGCAGATAAGTGATTAATCACAAAATTAACAAGTCCTCCATGTGATTTCTGGTGAATGGCTAAGTTTGAGAGAAAAAACTGATTTCAAGACTGATGATAGCCATGTAAAGAGGGACTTATATCTTATGTGAAATCTTTGGAAGGTGGTTTTATTCCACTTAACTGAGATTTGGAATATATATATATATATATACATAGAACGTTTTTATGCTAAACTTGTACAGCATTTGGTTCAGATGTATGTCTCATCTATGCTCATAAAATTTCTTTGGCTATGTAGTCCTGTATACTTGTTTTACTTTGAAGGTAGATTTGGGTCACATAGCCACTTGTCCAGTCTCATGTTTGGCAGTTTATATTTTGTAGTTAAATATGTCTCTTCTACATTTCTATCCTTGATCCTTTTAATCTTTCTAGAATGTCTTTGCATTTACTTTCTCTGTGTTTTGTAGTATTGGGACATTGCTTGTTTCCAAGAGGAGCAAGCATACATGTTGTACTTGAGGAGTCAATGTTAACTATTATTAGATAAAATGAAGTAATAATGGTTTTGAAAAGTCATTAGAAAGAACTGAAAAATTGAACAGAAAACATAGCCAGGTTAGTCTAAACACATACTTGTCTTGGAAAGCGCTGTTATTAGTGCTCAAAGATGAGCCTTTCGGGACAAGATGTACTGCTGTTTCTGTCTTTGTTGCCTAAAGTTAGAGGGATTTTTAAGGTAGTTTCCATAGATAAGCATTTAGGAAATAGATGGAGATGACTAATGCATTCTAAAACTGTTACAATTCATAGAAAAATTTTGGAAGTATAGCACATGTGTGGAGGTCAGAGGAAAGCTTTGTGAAGTCAGTTTTCTTTTTCCACCTTTAAATGAGTTTCAGGGCTCTAATTCAAGTTATCAGCTTATAAGGCAAGCACCTGGATCTTCAGAGCCGTGTCACCAGCCCACTTTAATCTTTTTACTGTCTTAGGCTATTAAATGTAATTTGTAAGCTTAAATATTTAAATTCAAAGTCAAACAAAAACTATCTTTTGTCATATTCATGTCTTTATTCCCTTTTGATGATCCAAATACTTTTTCATTACTGCTAATAAGACTAGATGGATGTTATTTAGCTTTTGTGCATAATTAAAATACCAGTCTTTATATCATGATCCTGAGGCCTTTGCTCAGCTCAACAGGGTTCTTGACCATTTTCTGAGCTTAAGCTGCAGTGTTTCAACTTTAAATTATACAACTTTGCTGTGTTAACACATAAATAAATTCCTATGTCTGCCTTCTTGTAACATCATTGCTCTTTTGAAAATAAGACCTCAGCAGGAGTTTTATAGTGAAACATGGCTTCTCTGTAGAGCTCTGGATAGGACTAGGGATTAAAGCCACATAAAACACAGTATTAGAAGAAAAGCATATTATAGCTGCATGGGGAACCTTCATAGGTAAATGAAGACCAGAAAAAATAGATGGATCCAGTTACTGTTGTGGTGTTTTGAATATGGAATAGCAGTTGTAGAAAAGTAATTAAATATATGAGGAAACTAAATGCAGATAACTGGTCTGTTTGTAACCATTACTCTTGACCATCTTGTTCTGCATCTCCTGTTTGGGAAGGTGTCTTCACATGAGAGCTTTGTTTGCTTTGGGAAAGAAAAAGGGAAGGTAGTCATGCTTTTCTTGGGTCTTCTGCTTTCCAAATGACCTTACCTGGGAACACTTTAAGGGCCAATATGGCGTATTTTGAGATGGCATACTCTGATTGTTTCTGTATTCCATACAGAATAAAATGGTGGTAGGGAGAAAATAATAAAAAATAAAAATAAAAAGTTTGTTTAAACTGGATTCCACGAATGAGTAAGCACAACAATCAAGTTTAAGACTGATTTTTTTCTTTATTACATATTACATGAGTGACCATAGTTAATTGTATAGTTTTCTACACACCTGTTGTTTTTCCAGCAAATATGAACATCTGGGCTCTGGTCTGTAGGGACTATTCACTTTTAAGAGTTCTTAACCTTCTTCCACCACAAGCCTCCATTTCTAAAGACGAACTCTAATCAACTTGACCCATTCTTGGTCTTTGGGTTTGAATAGAGGATTCATACAGATGACAAATATATATTGACAAATTATTGGTTTTGTTTTTCTGAATAAACATACTGAGGTGGTTTTGTGCATTCCTACTGACAACGTTGTTGAGGCTATTAGCAAATGTGATGGTTGACACCCCCTTTTGTTTGTCTTCTAACTATCTCGGTGTATGAATTATGTGTTACATAAATGTATTTGTTTTGATGATTTGTTTATTATATATGTGATGTTTTTTTTTCTCTGTCTGCCTTGGTGGGCTTGCTTTTGAGCATGTAAAATGGTTCTAAATGTAATGATACAGGCTGTATTCAAAGAAAACCAGATGTTTCCCTGTATTTCTCTACCTCCTGCCCCTACCACCATTCTATTTCTTCCTTGTAAATTAATCCCTTCCTAAAATCATGGTTTAGGATATTGAACTTCCATTCAGATATTTCAGGAAGACTCCCACAGGAGTGGGACTTTGATGTTAGAGAGTCTCAGTCACTTTCTTATTGCCGTGGCAAAATTCCTGACAATGGCAGCATACGGAAGGAGGGCCTTATATTGGCCTGTGGTTTCAGGAAAAACAGTCCATCGTGAAATTAGAGACGACAAGGGCAGGAGGTCATGTTGGATCTGCAATCAGGAAACAGAGAGTGATGGTTGCTGGTGTTGACCCAGTTTTCCCTATCTTAATCCAGCCTATAGAATGATGCTACTCATATTTGGGTTGAGTCTTCAATTCTGTTAACTTAATTTAAATATTCTTTCACAACCATGGTTAGAGGCCTATCTTCATTGATATTTTGTCAAATTGGCAATTTTGACCTTCTTAAAGACCAAATAACCATTGGAGATCATTGGGAAAGGGTGGAAGTATTTGGTAGGTGGTACTAGGTCAGTTAGTTTTTCATATGAAAAATAACAGAAACAAAGAATAAATATGAACGGCAATACTAACAGTTTTAGAAGAGATTATATAATGTTATCTTCATGATTTAAAAGTGCAGACAAGATATATATAGAAGACAACATACATACATGTACTTCTGTGTGCATATGTTTGTGCATGTAGAAGCCTGAAGTCTTCCTCAAATGTTGAGCCTCTGTAACTCTCCACATTGATTTTTTTTTTTTCCCTCCTCGCTGGCCTGTGACTACCCAGTTAGGCTAGGATAGCTGGGTAGCAAGCATGAGCAAACCACTACTTCTACATCCTCAACACTGAGTTTATAAGCATACCTGTTTTAATTTTTGGTATCGTTTTGTTTTTTAAGCTCAAGGACAGTTTTATTGTAGTTTAAAAGAAAAACAAAACAAACAGGGTAGGCAAGCTGAAAATCTCAGCAGCTCCCTGGAGGAGAAGTGGAGGGAAGACCGTGTCCTTTAAGCTTGGCATGGATATCAGGCGTATAGCCCACAAACAGCTACATGGTGGGGAGGGGAGCTTAAGAGAAAGAGTAAGAGAACCCCAAAGTACCCCCACCAAAAAAGTATACTTCCATTCTGGCTGGTATTTAAAAGGCAGAAACAGGATGAAAAAAAAGGAAAAAGGAAAAGAAAATTTATATTTCCAAGACCCTTCTGTTAGGACCTTAGAAAGGCAGACAGACCCAGCCAACCTCATGCTGCTCAGCTTGTAGGGATTGCCAATACCTGGTTGTTGACATGAGTGCCAGAGATGAAGCTCAGGTAGGAGGTCCTAATGCCCACATGGCAAGCACTTTACTCACTGAGCTATTTCCCTTGCTCCTAATTTTTCAGGCAAAGAACATAAACTGTAAAGGCAAAGACTACTAAAATTTAGCTTTCTGATAACCAAGACATTATAGAACTCAGACTGGAGGGAGACACTAATGAATGCACATCTTCCAGGCAGCAGGGAGTAGAGGGAAAATAAAGTATCTTTTCCTCAGAATCCAGCCAGGTTGGGTACTAAGAATGTGTGATTTGACGTAGGCTGATTAAAACACTTCTAGAATCTTAGTGACAGTATATACAAATGAAATTAAAAATAATTTTCCGGATTTGTGGATTAGAAAAAATGTATGTGGTCAGGCAGTGGTGGCACACACCTTTAATCCCAGCACTCGGGAGGCAGAGGCAGGCGTGAGTTCGAGGCCAGCCTGGTCTACAAGAGCCAGTTCCAGGACAGACCTCAAAGCTACAGAGAAACCATGTCTCGGAAAACAAAACAAAACAAAACAAAATGAAAGAAAAATATATGTACAAGTGCACAAAAGAAAAACATCAGAAGTAAACAGTAATTGTAATTTGTATTATTATAATATCAATGAATTAGGATTCGATTAGGTACTTAACTAGAAATATTTAGGCTATAAAGAAATCAAAGGATAGCTTCTACCCTCTATCCTTACCAAGATTGTTAGAATTAGAAAAAAAGTTCAGCCTTTTGAAATGGGTAAAATATTTTCTAAGGATAATTTTCCTAAGACTAATGACTATTCCAGTAATGAAAACAGAAATCAAGAGGGGTTATTGAATGGATTTTTTTGTTGGGGACTAGCCTCAACAAATAACACCTCTTGCCAGGGTGAGAGCATGGGAATCAAAAATGTAAGTAAAAAATATGAAGATATGTTTAAAAATAAACAGAAAACATAGAATAGTACTAGGAGGGGGTTCCAGTGAATACTGAAATCTCCCATGTTTAATTTTGCATACAGTTTTATACCCCAGTACAAAAGGGGGGATGTCGTAATAGGAGCGGCGGGGCTGCCTCCCCGGCACCCCGGCTGCCTGGCTAGCTTTTGCCCCAAAATAGCAGCACACAAATTGTATTCTTTTAAACACTGCTTGGCTGATTATATCTAGCCTCTTCTCGGCTAACTCTCGCACCTGGACTAGCCCATTTCTAATAATCTGTGTAGCCCACGAGGTGGCTTACCAGGGAGATTCTAGCCTACGTCCATCCTGGGTCATCGTGTGTGTCTCAGAGAGCAGAGCTCTCGCATCCGCCCGGGAGAGGGGAGCATGGCGTCTCTCTGAGGCGTCTGCTCCCGAGAGGAGAGCTGTCGAGTCTGAGCTCACTTCTTCTTCCTCCCAGCATTCTGTTCTGTTTATTCCTCCCACCTATGTTTTAACGTATGAGGCCAAGCAGTTTCTTTATTACTTAACCAATGACCTTCCTCCATCAGGGGGAGACTGCTTCTTTAACATGATACAAAGGACACCTCTGACAGTTAATTGCTTTAACACTTTGAAACATCAAGTCATTAGCATTCTGTTGTTTAGGCAGTGAAGCCACTCTAGACCAAGTATCCTGAAGGCAGCCACTCCCCAGGTAATATTACAAAAGAAGGAGCAGAAGTATGTTTGTATATCCTGACCATCTACTAGGTTGGAATGGATCTACCTGTATAAGCCTTCTTAATGTCAAAAGAACCAAGTAACCACATCCTGATACAGAATGTATAGCCCTGATTTTTGTTAACAGTTGAGCAACTTCAAACTCTCGGACCTCAGACAGGTTGAAAATAGGCTCACATTTTGGGGCCTCCACAATTTTTAATGCTTGTGAGCTGGATCTAGAATTATTTCTCCTTTTTCCTCCCCATCCTTACTGCTTCAAAGCTGGATCTTCCATGATCCCTATTTTAAGTTGCATCTTTGCTTTCATCATTAACTATTATGTCTGTTTTGTTCTCTTAGGGTTTACTTTAAATTTATTTAAAAATGAAAGCAATACATATAATATTAAACTTAATTAATTTTTTTTCTCACATAAGTCAGTCGGGTGTCAGACCTGGACTTGCAGATACAGCACGGCTGTTGCACTCCTGAACTCACAGCAACTGTGATTGCATGTACAAAATCTACCCAAGATGGGGCCTTTTTGTACCCTGTAAAGCCTCATGGGCCCACTCCTTTCTGAGGATTTACATGCAGTTAAGGTTGATAAGGCAGGTTGATGGAAGAAGCACTATTAAGATGCTCCATGTGCCTGTAGACAAATCATAACACATGCTCCTAGAAATACCTTTAATGCAATCATAGAACCACATGCTCAAAGACATGAAAGTAGAAGTGGGATTGCTGGAAAGAAAAGAGGACTGGAGATAGTGGTAGGAGAATGAGACAGTAAGAGCTTGGGGTGCGAGTTCAGTACATTAGATGTATGAAGGTTATCAAATCTATTATCATACATAATGTATGTAATAAAAACATCTTAGAAAGTCAGTCTCTATTGAAGTAGCAACTATTAATCTTAGCATATGATGTTTAGTTTTAATTGTCAATTTAACAGAATTTTGAATGTCCAGGAAAGGGAGTCTCAGAGGGATTGTCTATTATATTAGCATGTCTTATGAGTATGTTTGTTGGGCCTGCCCACTGTGGGTGGCATCATTCCATTGACAGGGGATCCTAGATTGTAGGAGTGTGGAGAAAGCTAGCTGAGTACTAGCATGCATGCATCATTCCAATTGCTCTCAGCTCCTTCCTGTCTTCCCTACTGTGATGTAACTTGGAATTGTGAACCAGAATAACCCTTTGTCCCTTAAGTAGCTTTTGTCACAGTATATTATTATAGAATAGGAAAAGGTTTGTCTTCAAAATTCCAAATAATGATACTACTCTCTTCTATTTTAAAAATGTTATTTCCAGCCAGGCAGTGGTGGCCCAAGCCTTTGATCTCAACACTTGGGAGGAAGAGGCAGGTGTATCTCAGTGAGTTCCAGGCCAACCTGGTCAACCAAGTGAATTTTAGGACAGCCAGGATGGTTACACAGAGAAACCCTGTCTAGAAAAAGCCAAAAAAAAATCTTACTTCATACTATTTAAGATTAGAATTTAGTTTTCAAAAATGTCTCAGTATACTCAGCTGATACTGGTGATTAGCAGTGATTTGGTGTTGTTTCTTAAGTTGTAGTTCCAAAGGAAATGGCTTTCTTCTCTTTGTATCTATTACTGTGCTGATTAGTTTTATATAAACTTGACATGAGCTAGAATCATTTGAGAAGGAACCTCAGCTGAGAAAATGCCCCCATCAAATAGGACCATAGGCAGGCCTGTATGCATTTTCTTAATCAGTGATTGACGTGCCACCCGTGAACATGTTGTTCTGGGTTGTATAGGAAAGCAGGCTGAGTAAGACATGGAAAGTAAGCCAGTAGTAAGCAGTGTTTCTCCATGGCTTCTTCATTAGCCCTTGCCTCGAGTTCCTTCCCCAACCTCCCTCAGTGATAGACTGTAAACTGTAAGCTAAAATAAGTGCTTTCCTCCCCATGTTGCTCATGATCTTGGTGTTTTACCGCAACAATAGGCACCCCTGTTTGTTGTCAAGTAATCTATGAAAAGGTATCAGACAGAACTGGGTAAGTGTCCAGGGCAGGGTAGACTTCTATAAATACAAGATGATTTGTGTAAAGAGCTATGAATTCACAAATAAGTAGAGAGGTGAACAGTACAGGCTTTGTTATTTGTAAAACCTTGATTTTTAAGGACTCTGATTGGCAGTACAATATGTCAGAGAATACTTACACTACACATGGTGCTGCACTCTTACGTCAATAATAAGAGCATAAGTAAAACAAATGGAAGAGTTGGTTGTATTATCTAAAGACCATGAGGTGGAGACCAAATTATAGAAAATAAAACGTTTTGATATCAACAAATAAAAAGGAGTAGCAGAAAATATTGACTGTTTAAAAATACTATATTCGGCAAAATACCATTCCTTTCCCTTTCCTACTTTAAAATTGAGAAACAGTTTTAATAGTACTTAAAGTAGCATCAGAAGTTAAAAAATAATGTGTCTTAAATGACTTTCTAATTAAGACCTTCATTAGAAACGCTTATTGTACCACTCGTTACTGAAGCAATGGTGGCATCTGGTCTTCACTTGTAGGTGCTTCAGCCTCTTTTGCTTACCATTCGGTGGAGGCTTAGAAGGAAGGAAGGGAGGGAGGAATAAAGGAAGGTAGAATAGACATACACGAGAGATCATATACCCAGTTAAGTTCTCCCAGCTCCACCAGTCAGGAAACTGTGAAGGGGTAGAAAGAAACTTAATTAGTATTACCATTCCTTATCTTTCCCTCCTGGAGATTGAGAGGAAAAATAGGGGGAGAGAATAAATGTTTCCCCGTACCATGCAGCCTGTAATGAGCATGGTAGTCTATAGTAGTTAGCTGTCATGTTGCTAGTGCTACTGTGAAGTGATGAGAGCAGCTGCCTCACTGTTGTGTTCCACTGAATTGGATACCACTCGCGTTTTACCATGCTTAGTTAGCTACTTCCATTGGAAAACATCTCGCCATATTTCAGCTATTGAAAATATGATCTTCCTGGTTATATGTGTTTTCATTCCATTAGGCTACTGTGCTTATTAGATACTTGGATATGAATATGGCCAAATGCTAACTGACTTTGAAAGGTACTCCTAGCTAAACTAAGCATATATTCCTTAAGATATAACTAGTCAACTTGAAGAGAATTTATATATTCTGTCAAGAGACTATACAGAATTTTTTCCAATGCAGCAGCTGTTGCTCTTCTTACAGAAGTAACCAAATTTTCTTGGTGGACACTGAAGGGAATTTTCTGCTTTCTTTCCCGCTTTATTTTTTCCTTCTTAGCATGATTATGCACATCTTAAATCCTCTTGTTTCTTTTTTTTGTTTTGTTGCTGATACACTTTTACCACAAGACATTTGCATGCAGGGACATATATGTCCCTATTAACCTTGTCGATGCCTTTTTATTTAAATTTTATTTTTTGAGGTTATGACTATAGCATTTTCCCCCTTTCCTCTAAGCTCTAAACTCTCCCATAGTCGCTCCCTACTCTTCTTCAAATTCATGGCCTCTTTTTTATTATTACAATCATATATGTGTGTGCATAGGTATTCCTAAATATAATCTGTTTGGTCCATATTGTGTTACTTGTGTGTATATATATATTTGGGGCTGACTGTTTGACACTGGACAACCAATTGATGTGCTCCTCCCTGAAGAAAATGGTTTCTCTGTTGCCCAGCATTCCTTATTTGCTTGTAGGGTTACCTTGTGGACTTTTTGCCCCATCCACGTTAACATATATTGTTGTCATTGGTCAGCCCATGTTTGGTCAATCATGTTGATGAGAGGTTATGGGTATAGCTTCTAACATAACTAGAAGACACAGAATCAGCGAGCTCCCTGTGCCTCTGGCTTTTAAAATCTTTCTGCCCCCACTTCCTCAATGTTCCCTGAGGTACAAGAAAATTTCTAGCTCTTCCAGCTCTCTCTACCTCTCTTTTTCTTGTATATAGGGAGTGTTTACTTTTTTTGTTTAATTGACTGACCTGCAACACTAACCCATTGTTTATATCATTTGTTATATAGCAAGAAAAGATGTTTTCTGGGTTTCAAAAACTGAGTTCTCAATAAATTAGAAATATTCTGCTTATAGTTTGAGTCTTATACCATATTTAACAAATACTGTTTTAGCCAACAGCCTTTAGTATTCATTTTCCCCAAGTACTAGTAGAGCTATATAAATAACAGCTGTTACAAGAGAGTCTGCCTTTTTATCTGATAACATAAAGAACCCGTGCATGGGGTAAACAGAATGCTGAAACACCTGTACCTGGTTTGGAACCAGCAGAAAGTTGAAGTCTCTAATGACGCTTGTATAGTTGTCAGATAAAAGGGAAAATGGTAGTGCTAGAATAATTAGAGTGCTAGTTTAAGCTAGTCTTTGCCCTAATTCTGATTTAGCGCATTGTCAGATCTCCTGTCAATTCTCACCATTAATTTTTCTAAACTATTTCCCAGCTTTTCTTGTCCTTTCCCCCCCCCCGCCTCACAAGTGGGGGTGCTGGCTTTTGTCAGCATAGAATCAGAAGATAGAGCAGATAGGAGGTGGAGGAACAAGAGGTGAGTAAGATTAGGTAGGTGTGTACAAGATGGTCATGCAAATTTTATATATAGTCTTGCCCTTGAACTTTTGGGAATTTCTGATGACTGGAAAGTAGCATATTGGGTTAATGCTGCTTAGTAGTTAGGAAAGTCTTTCTTTAGCTTCTACTGTATCAGCTACCAGGTTAACTGTTGTTAATCTGCATTACAAAGGTGTTCATTGTGTGCAATTACAAATAGCATTTTCTTATGGAAAAAAGACTAGTGTTTAGTAATCTGTATAGTTTATAGGTTCTATAATGTCTCTCATTGAGTTTGATATGAATTGGGCTGCCTTTTTGAATAAATGAAATCATGTAAATTTAAAATAATTATAAAGGCTAAAAACTACATTTTTTAAATTTCAAGTGTATTTTTAAATCAATCATAAGTTCAGAGCAGTATGTCCTAAGTTAATCAATAAAAGTCTAGAATCCTGACTTTGTAGTTTTCATTGTGTAGGATATAGTACAAGTTAAATACACTAACATTGTAAAATTTCAGAATCTAAGACTCATTGGGGCATCAAATATCTACTACATGGGGAAGCTGAGACAGTCTATTTAGTAGACATAAAGCACACTAATTAGCTATTGCCTAGTCCATAGTAATTAGTATAAAAGTATATAAGTATTGGCTAACATTTATTTTTATTATCGTTTTTAGTGGTAAAGTATTTTAAAGAATGAATTAGAGTTCAAATCTTATCTGTAGTGACTGGTTTTATTAAAGTTAATAAGCATATACCCCTATTTCTGTTGTCAGTATTGGGAATTACCCCTAAGAATGTCATGCTTAATTGTACAAATAGTACAGATGTGGAGGATAGTTACATATGGGTTCAATTTCATGTGCAGGCAGCATTAAGTAACCAGCACGCTAGTGACTGACTTTTCTTACTGCTTTGTTCTCAATTCTCACCACATATTTTCAATACTTACTTGTGCACTTTAGCCTTTTCAGTAAAGACACAGATATTTTAAAATGCCTAACAATGCATATCAGAGAAAAAATTGGTATTCCCTTTTCCATCCTTGAACTTCTATCTTAATAGCCTCTCTTGAGCAGAAGTAGCAAATTATCAGCAACTTTTTTTTCCTCAAAATACTCTGCACACATGTGCGTATGCCCACCCATGTTCTTTCTACACCTTGGCCCTCTGCACACATCCTTTCAGCCTCACCTCATTGTGACTGCTCACAGCTCATTCCCGCCTGGGCTTTGGTTAACAGTCTGAGCATGTATCCACTGTCTTTTCTCTTTTCCTCTGTAGAATGCTTCGTTTGCAATTTTTTTTTCTCATAGTGTCACAAAAAAAAATCCTTTATGTATTTTTTCTATGTAAATTTAAGTTATTGGAATTACTATGTCAGAGAATATGTATTTTAATTGGTAAATACCAGTTATAATTTGCTCCTCTTATCCTCCAACTAGCTTAATGTCAGCTTTTATATCTTATCTAGCTGATGTGTGACAAATATTGTATCTGTGTCTGCCTAATTTGCATGTTTAAAAATCCTTTGGTATTCTCCACTAAAAATTCTTTGCCAGTTTTTTTAAGATTAGTTTTTTGCTTATATTTTTGAGAAATCATAAGGAAAGTGGCTCTTTATGTGTTACTTTACCCTTAGTTCTTTGTCTCTTGACTTATTGTTATAAAACTTTATATAGAGAAATTTAAAATTTTATGTAGTCAAGTATTTTAAATTAGTTATTATGGTGTTTGAATTTAAAATTGTCCATATATTTTCCTCCTGCAATTTCTTCTTATATTTTAGTGTATCTTGATTTTTTTTAAATAGAGGGAGATATAGGGAGTAATTTATTAACTTTATAATAAGAATAGGAATTAGCCTTAATTTATATTGTAATTAGTTTGCCATTCTAACACCATTAAAACATTTTTATTTTACATTTTATCTTCAGTGATTTGCATTATATGTTGTATGCTAAGCTTAATTGCGGATTTTTAATGTTCTCCTGTAGTTCTTTGTATAACTACTATTTTATATTTTGTCCTATGTGTAGGGTACTTTAAAAATAGTTTCTCAGTTGATGTTTTACTCTGTCAAACTTTAAATCATGTGTAAAGCCATATGCCTGCTCTTTTACAGTCTCTAAAACTGATTTGTGTGTGTACAACTTCATGATTTCAACTCAGTTTAAAGAATTATTCTTTTTTTTCCTAGCTTTTAACCTAGACAACGAGCAACCAGATTATGATATGGATTCGGAAGATGAGACATTATTAAATAGACTTAACAGAAAGATGGAAATTAAACCTTTGCAATTTGAAATTATGATTGACAGACTTGAAAAAGCCAGTTCTAACCAGGTACTGTACCATGTAAAGGTGTCTCTTTATAATTAAACTAATTAACACTTTAGCTTCCCCTCATCCAAGTGTGTTGTCGGAATGTGCTGCATTTTACTGTTTGTTGAATTTCTTTCTTTTTCTGACATCCTAGAATTTCTGTGTGAACTAAATATTTCATCATTTTCTTGAATAGGAGCATGGAGAATAACGTCCTGAGTTTTTCCATATGGATTGAATAGTGTTTGAGTGCCTTGATCCTTTGCATAGTTGCTATGTTTTTGATATTTCCACACCTAATTTTGTTTTAATTGGATTTCTGAGGTAGTTATCTTAAATCTTGCTCAGTTGCCCAAATGTATACAAGTTTCCATTATTTTCAATGAGTTTTAAATTTAATAACTGGCATATTATTCAAAATGCTAAGTTATAGAAAATCATTCACAAAGTAATGAGAATTTCTTTAGTAAGCAAAATTTCACAAGGAATTTAGAATAGTAGCTGTCTTTCTAGAAAGAATTAAACTGCTCATGTCAGGAGACTTTAAGTGCTTATCCTTTTGACTTAATGACCTCATGTCTAGAATTATCTGCAGAAAAATAGTATTTAATAGGTTAATAGAAGAAAAACTTAAAAAGAAAGGCAAGGTTTCTCTGCTCCTGTCATGCTGGAGGTGGCTGCAATGAAGTCTTTTTTGAGACTGTTACCAAATGCTGTGGTTACTGTCAGTCTTCATCTGTTGCTTATTTTCTGTTCACTTACCCTTTTCCCCTCCGTGGTGCTAGAGCCTGATCCCAGGACCTTGTGCATGCTAAGAAATTTTGCTACTACTAAACTCTCTTCTTTATCATACAACTGTCTCCAGCATTGTTCTTAAGCAGCTTTGTCTTTTCTGATTTTATTTCTCTGAGCTGTACTCTGCTTCCTCTTGTTCTGTTTGTTTTATTTCTTTGAGGCAAGACCTCTCACCTTGTTTGGCTGTTCTGGAGCTTCCTGTATAGCTCCGGTTGGCCTCAGCCTCCTTGAGTGCAGCTGACTTGTTGAAATTTTATTCTCAGTGTTTTTACCCTGTGTATTTGGGAGTGATATCACCTTTTTGCTGATTTTAATGGATATAATAAGCCATGTACCTCTGCTCATGACTTCTTTGAGGGACTTCTGGATTTTTTTTTTTCTCCCTCTTCTCATAAAACCTCTTGGCATCTCCACCAAGACCCTTTAAATTAACTGTCTCATCCCAGATGGTCTTCCATGTCTTTTTAAAATCCTCTTTACTTTGAGACAGCTAATTCCAGTTCCGGAACTTAGATCATACCTCATACTTAAAAGGGGGAAATAATAGAGTCATATTTTTAATTACTTGGCAAAATTATAAATATGTAAATATATAGTGTAAATATAAATGTTGATAATTACATGTTGGTAATACCAGGCGGTGGTGGTGGACCCCTTTAATCCCAGACTTGGGAATCAGAGGCAGGCGGATCTCTTGAGTTCAAGGCCAGCCTGGTCTACAGAGCTACTGTCTCTAAAAATCAAAAGAAAAAGATGTTGTTAGTTTAGATAAAAGTATTAAAGATAACAGTGGATGAGTCTAGGTCTAAAAGTACACAGGTGTTCTTTGAAATGGTTTATTCTTGTAAGCTTCTTTGTACGTTTGTAGTCATTTCTAAGTGAAATGGTTTTGTTGTTGTTTTGCCACAAGCTACCTTAAGTAGCGTTCTCTTTCTTTGACTTTCCTCTCAATATCAATACCTTAATAAAATACTTTGTAAAGCAGAAGGTCTTTTTTAGGCTGGCCTTAAAGTTGCTGTAGTTCCTCCTGCTTTACCTGCTGGGTGTTGGGATTGCTGGTTTGTGAATCATGCCCATTTTTTAAAGCAAACATTTTCTAGAATGATTTTTAATGTTTTCAGTTATAAATCTTGTTATCTCCGTAAACTAACACCCTCTTCTCACATGCTTTCTAACACTGCTCCTCATAGGAAGACCATTTACGTCTTGCCTTCTACCACCCCTGCCCCAGTTAGAAAGCTTCTAACAGTATGTGGGGGAAATAGAGACCCATCACCCATGAATTGCAGTTTCCTTCTTTCCTACCTTCGTATCTCTTTTTATCCTCTTACAAAGGCAGACTCCTAGCCCTTCCTATTTGCTTGTATAACTGTTTCTTACATATCTCATTTTTACTTACCTTTTCTCACATCTCTTAAGTCTTTGTCTTCTCAAAAAAGTATCCTAGGATCTTTGTTGCCAAGATAACTCTTTCATTTAATCTCATCTTTTCCAACAAACTTCCATCTTGTCTCTCTCTTTTTGTCATATATTAATTTTCAAAGGATAATTTGAAATACTTAGTGCCTTCTACATAGCATAATCTTTTACTCATACCACTGAAGTCTTTAAGTTCCAAGTAGTCTCCAGATTGTCATCCAGGAGCCTCTTTCAGCCTGTGCTCACCTCAGTGTCCCTGTGTTATATCAGATGATATTAGCCACATTTGATGATTTTGGTTTTCTCCTGTTCCTTTGCCCTTTTCTGTCATGCGTTAATATTCACATTGGTGTCCTGTCCTCAGCTTACTCTTTTATCTTAAGTTCCCATCAGCTTCTTGCTGGCCCTCAAGTTCTATTTCTACCTGCTAAGCTCCAGGCAATATTTCTCTATAACATTTCTAACATAGCAGAATTTTCAAATTCATCATTTTCACACCCATCTCTTTCTTTCTTAATTAAGGGCATTGTCTCTCGTAGTTGACCAGCATTGTATGCGATGGTTGACTTCTTTATAGCCACTCACAGCCAGTGTATCCTAAATAAAACCAGTGGTTTTTGTTCTGAAGTGTCATGTTGTCTTATCCACCTCTTCCATTTTTATGGTGTCTCATCTGGACTTTTCATTATGCTAGTCGTGGTTTTATTAAAAACCTTTTTTTAAGAAGGAGGAAAAATTATTAGGTGGTTTATGATAAAGACTCTTCCACCTGGCTCCCAATGCTCTGTGCCTCTTTATAGATCTTCCCTGTTCCCTTTGCCCAGAAGGCCAGGTCTGCATTTCTAACCTGTGGTTTATACGCAGTCGTCTAAATCTCAGTCTGGTGACCTTTACTAAACATTTCACAGTTGCTTAAAGTCCATCATCATAGCCTGAAAAAGTAGCCACACTGACTTCTATCCTGCTCCTTCTACTCAGCTAAAATCCATAGTGAAGTTCCAGGATTTGTATCAGTTCTATTTTCCTGGTGCTAGATTCCTGCCAGAAGCTATGAGATGAGAAACAGAAGAGAAGCTAGAATTATGGCATCTTCCTGTGTTGTGGGAGCTCAGTCTGTTTAGCCAATGACAAATATGGGTGACTATTAATCTGTAATTCTTAATAACCTATATAGTTTTAAAAACTAAAGTTTCACATTATAAAAATAAACAATCTGTAAGCAGCTGTACAGAGGACAATGACCTCAAAATTGTGACAGTATACAAAAATATCGTAATCAGAGGTAGAAATGTGTAGTGCACTGTGACATAAATATCCCTACTTTGGGGCTGGAGAGATGGCTCAGAAGTTAAGAGCACTGATAGTTCTTCCAGAGGTCCTGAGTTCAATTCCCAGCAACCACATGGTGGCTCACAGCCATCTATAATGCAGTCTGGTGCCCTCTTCTGGCCTGCAGGCATACATGCAGATAGAACACTGCATAATAAATAAATAAATAAATAAATAAATCTTTTTAAAAAATCCCTAATTTACATCAATATACAAAATATCCTAAACATAAGTATAAACATACATACAATAGGACAAAAATAATCTTATACTTAAAACAATGTGCAAAATATTTTAAGAGAAATAGAAATATATATACAATGACATAATTTTGCATTTGTGTCAATATACAAATTATTTTAAACAGGAATGGAAAAATAATTTAATTTTTTTTCAATTAGCCAAAATCCATACCAATATAAAGTATTTTGAGTTAACAGGTGTTTGGGGGGTTAAAGTAGATTTTATTATCTACCTTTTATCATTTCTGTATCATATTCCTGGGAAGAGTCCTAGAACATCTTGAATAGTCAAATGGTTCTTTTTCAAGAAAAGTATCTTGATACTGGGCTATTTTGTTGTCTCGTCCTCTCTTTGGCTTTCAAAACATAATTTTTAATAGTTGTACTATAGGCAGTGATAGTTTTAGTGCTTGTGTGTTATCAAATCGATGAAAGAAATTCTAAATTTAAATTTTTTTAGATTTTTAAAATTTTATGAACAATGCTGCTTGCCTGTTTGTATGTGCTCCATGTGCATGTCTGGTGCCTGCAGACATAAGAAGTTGTTGTATCAGCTGGGACTGGAGTTCAGGGTGGTTGTTATACCCATGCAGCATTGGGAAACAAACCAGGGTCCACAGCAGAGCAACATGTGTTGTTCACTGCGGAGCCATCATTCCTGCCCTCAAATTTAGTGTTTATAGTTTCCATTACAGCTCAGAGTGTTGTTACCCCCAGGTTTGTTTTAACTTTGTATTGCTGGGAAACCAGCATTGTTCTCATTGCTGCAGAGGGTAGTTGTCTTAGCACTATGTGGCTAGGAAAATTTTTTTTTATAAATGAAAGCTGTAGTGAAATCTTTGAATGAAAGGATGGATTACATAGATTTTTCTTTAGTAATTTTCTCAAATATACAGATAGTGGAATAGTGTGATTTATTTGTTTGGCTTTTTGGGTTTTTTGTTTGTTTTATTTAGGGTCTCATGTAGATCAAGCTAGCCTAAGGCTCCTAATCCTCATGCCTTTACCTCCTAACCGTTGAGATTACAGGTGTTTTGCCACTAAGCCTGGCAATCATATGAATTTTAATGGATTAGTTTTGGTTCCCTGTGAACAAGGAACATACTGTTACTTAGCTGTTTCATTAATAGGCTTAGAATTGAAATAGAAGACTTTTTTGATTTGAACGCGAGTCTTTTGAAAAGTAATTCATGGCTGATGTTACTGTGCTTTCTCAGGAATCCTGTCCTTGAGACTTTGTGATTATGTCAAATCTTCATTGCTGTAGTTTGAAAACCTTTTCCATTTTCTGGGCCCTTAATAAAAGTCTTGCTTTTTCTTCAATTTAATACATGTATATTACTTAGTGTGTTACAGTGTATATTTCTACTTAATTGAATGCTGATATTTTTTCCTTGCGTTGGCTTTCCATAGTCGTGTATTTGGAGTCATTTGATAAGTAGAAATGTTTATTGTGTTATCTACATAAAATTATGTCATCCTTCACTATGTTCAATGTAAACCAACCTTTATTGCTCATTCTTGAAGAACATAAAGTAAAAAAAATACCATTTAGCACTTTAAATTTAATGTAGGTAATTATAGTTATACCAGCAGATTTGGAAAAAGAAAGGTAAGACAAAGATGGTCTGTAGTGAGTCACCCTCACAGAAAAGAAATGTAACCTCTCCCAGAGGAAGAGTTCTTGCACTGTCTGCCTGTATCTGATTTCACCAATAATCTATTCTAAATTCCTAAATTCTCTTTCAGCTTTGTGTTTGTCTTGCTTTTATTTACATTTTGTAAGTTTCTCTAGAGAATTTATCTTAGTTTATTTTCCCCTTCTCTACAATCTGAACTAATGGTGAGCTGGTAATATTTTTTTTTGCCCGATTTACTTCTGTAAATAAAAAAACTTCAATTTTCTTTTGTAATTTATTTGTTTATTCAAAATATATTGACACTGCAAGGCCTTGGGTTTTTATCTGCCAGCAGACTTAATGGTCCTTGATACCACAGAGCTTGTTGTTTCCTCCTGTCTGTTGATACCCAGGTGACCAGGCAGCTCAGAGTAAATTTACTGCAGCCCCTACTCACTCCCACTGCTTTTTAGTGACTACAGTGCATGCTAAGTGACGGAAAAGCCCAGCATACTCGTGCCTACCTGTAACTGCACAGTGAGGAGCTGAGGACCACACGTCAGCAAGCACCAATAAGTAAATGGCATAGGGTTTTGATTTTATAGATTTTTGTAAAATATAGCTGACATTGGAAAAATGTCAGTGTTTAACTATAAATTGTATGTTAAATTATTAATTGTACTATAGGATACTTAAAAAGAAAACAAAAGGACATTGTAAGCTGGAGCAAAGAGCACCAGAAAGGAGGAGCAAATGGAGATGGTTTAGTCTTCTGGCACATGCAGAAGCATAGAAAGTAGTCAGTGTGGTGTGGGATAGGAATCTCTATTGGTCTGTTGACTGGAAAGGAGCTCTTGTTCTCCTCCTCATTCTACAATAGACTAAGTTGTTGATTTAATTAGCAAAGATTGCAAAATAGTATTAGCAACACATACAACATAGCACAGCATTGTTTTTCCTGGCTTCTAGAACACGAGAGCAGCCCATGATGCTGCTGTGATGCTGTCAGTGTGAAGTAGGATGTTATGAGCTTTAGGAAGTCTGCTCTGGACAATAATAGTGTGTAGGTCAGTAGATAAGCATTCACCTAGCCTGCGTTAGGTCCTAAATTCAATCTACTACACTCTCCCAAAGACACATAGATGTACAAAGAAATCTGAGAGAAACCTCAGTTCTTGTTCTAGTCCTGTTCTTGTAGACTTTAGTACTCTGTTACCATTCCAAGAACTTTTTTTAACAATTTGAAGCCATCTAAGGTCATGTTTAGAGGGTCAAGGAAATGGCTAGCAAGTAAAAGCAGCAACAAGTCTGATCATTCAGTTCTCAGAACTCAAATGCAGTGGCCTTAATCTGTAATCCTGATACCTATAGGATGGTAGGTAGAGACAGGAAATTTACTTAGAAGCTTGCTCACATGCTTGCTAACTTAGAGTTCACAGTGCAGCAGCACAAACAAGGCCCTGCCTCAACAAGGTGGAAATTGAGAACCTACTCCTGCAAATTGTCTTCTGCCTCCACACAGGAGCAATGGCATGCTCAGGCCTTCATTTACATAGACTCATACAAGTTAAATAAACATAATTTTTAAAATAACTTTAAAAAAAGATCATGTTTAGAAATGCTAGTCCTTTTTTATACTCAGTTGTCACATGGACTGGAATACATGTGTTTATTATTAGTATATTCTCTTCCTTGTATGAATTGCATATATAAAAGTAAACCCAATACTCGGGCTGGCTTAATACAAGAAATTTCTTGTTCTTAACTGTTCCCTGGCTCAAGATACCATCGTGTTTGTGACAAATGCTTTCCATAAGAGCTCTGACATAGGCTTTAAAGGGTTTATTTCTCATTTATGAATTCAGCAAGCATAATGCTGATGTACCTGTAAATAAAATGTGTAAAAAATTTGCTTAATCATATATACTGCTTTATTCTTTGAGAAGATCAGACCATTCATTTAGCTTTTTAGGCAGAATGCAATGCAGGTGTCAGTTGCTTACAATGATCTCTAAATTACAAAAAGATTATGTTGTTTTAAGGCTGGGAAACGTTGAAGTGATGCAGCAAGGTTTTAATGGTTTGGCTGAGTGGAGCTTGGTAGTGTTTGCTATCATTAGTCATTTGAGCACAGTGACATTGAAGAGCTGCTGAAAGCTTACTCCTCAATTGATCTTTTGACCATGTGTTTACAGTATTTGTTTCGCATGTCCTAGCAACCTTATCATAATTAGTTTAGACTTCCAGCTGTAGCAATAGGAAGAGTTTTGTGTGTGCTTGTGTGTGTATATATGCATGTATATGGTAGGGCAACCGAATTATAATGGACCAGTTACTCAACTCAGAGTCACTGCATAGATTTAGGGAAAGCAGTGATCAGTGCATTTATTCCGTCAAGCTATGTATGTCAACACAGGAACTCATATGAGAAATGTTTTGTTGAGTCATATCTTTTTGAATGACTATATATAGCATACAGATCAATGTGTAATATTAGTGAGAAAATTCCCTGCTTATTTTTGACTTCTAGGGAACATGTCTTAGGTTCTATCTCAACTTGTGAAAAAAGACTCTTCTCTAAAGTGACTTGGGTGGTATCACTTCAGCAAGGCTTCCCAGCCTTAAAATGGCATTATGTTTTTCTAATTTATAGTTCATTTAAGTAAGTGACACCCCCATTACATTCTGCTAAAAAGTGAGTGACTGGTCTGGTCTTCTCAAGGACCAAAGAACTATATACGGTTAAGCAAATTTTTATACATTTTAATTTTGAGGAACATCAGCTTTATGTCAGTATCTTGAACCGGAAGTGTTGAGAACAAGAGTTTTCTAGCGTTTAGCCAGCTCTACTAGTGGAGTTACTTTTATATGTAATTCGTACAAAGGATTCAAAACTTGCATAATTTTGAAATCTGTCCTTTTATTTATCAGTTTCAAAATAGTCATCACAATATATTTTGAAGGTAGATAAAAAGAAATTCATATCTTCTAGTTTCTACTGAAAACCAAACAGATAGATAGATGCTAATAAACTTGAAACTAGGCAACTTCAAATGTTGTAGAATCTTCTTATATAAGAAAATTGGAAGACTTCTAGGTATCTTCTATTCCAGCATTTATACAAGATATATCAATGGTAGTCCTTCCAAGTATCACTCGTCCAACTTTGTTAAATATTTGCATGTGTGTGTATGTACGTGTTTGTATGTATGCGTGTGTGTGAGTGTGTATAGTCTAGAGGTTTACACCTGCTTTCTTCTTCAATGACCCTCTGTCTTTCTAGTTGTAGTTCCTTACTGAACCCCATGTCCTGAGCCCCTTATCAAATATTTTAAATAGTAGAACCACTACCGCCCTGGGCAAAATACTGATTTTTTTAAAAAATAGCATCCCGACTTAGGTGTATTTTGTTAGGTTGAATAGAATTACATCTTCATCAGCAACTCCAATATCTAATTGTAATTATTTAAATGGATCACATTTTCTTCAGTTGCTGTAGCTTAAACTGATTTCTTTCTCAGCATTGCCCTTGATGACATCTTGTGCTTTCTGTTTAGCTTGTAACGCTTCAAGAAGCAAAACTGCTGCTAAATGAAGACGATTACCTTATTAAAGCTGTATATGACTACTGGGTAAGAAAGCGGAAAAACTGCAGGGGGCCATCCCTCATCCCCCAGATTAAGCAAGAGAAAAGAGATGGCTCTACCAACAATGATCCTTACGTTGCATTTCGGAGGAGAACGGAGAAAATGCAGACTCGGAAGGTAATATCCACATTGTATTTCATTGACTGTAGTTTGATTGTGTTTACTAGAAAACCGTGACACTGATGACCTGGAAGCCTGCCTTTCAGTTGATCTTTTGAGCATTTGTTATGCCTGCCTTAGCAATCTGTTAATAACTAGTTTCGACTTCCAGTTGTAAGTATAGGAAAAGCTGTGTGTGCCTATACACTTGCAGGTTTTGAGTTCACTTATGAATCACTTCTATTGGAGAAGCTAAGAATCTGAACACTACTTTTCCTTGGTTGCTGGGAAGTTTTGAAATGGCATTCTTGTTCGTACAATTGAAAATGGTCTTGTTGCCTTTAAGTTTTATGGTCTCTTAGGAAGTAAGGAAAACTTCTTTAAAACCTGTTCTGAAAATTACCAAAAGTAACAATGGCATCTTTTCCTCACTTTCTTAATTTTTAGTTGTGTTGGATTATAAATTAATAGACATGTCTACATCTGAATTCCAGAAGTGTGAGTCAGATTTTAAGAGAACTAAAATTTTGGGCTGTGGAGTGATATATTAAAAATAAAAATGGAAGTATTGTTTCAGAGGATTGTTTGCTGACTTGCATTTATCATAAGGAAGGAACAGTAAATACAACATATGGCATCATAGTCTGTTAACTTCACAAGAAAACAGGAACACTTAAGATAAAAACTGAAGAATTATAATTTGGAACAAAGCATTTTCTGTGGATTCTTGTTTCTGTTGACATTGAAAGCTTATCTTTGTCAGCTGTTAATGTAACAGCTGTGAAGTACAGCAGATGCCAGGATTTGTATTATTTTAGGAAAAACTCTCCTACTGGTTAATAATTAGAATTTTTGTATGAGGTTTTTTTTTTTTTTTTTATGAATGTGGTTTTCCTAAACATAAGAGGATGGATTTCCCAGTAATATATGGCTGTCACTAGCACAGACCTATTTCGTAGTTTAGTGCCCCAGTTTTAACAGAGAAGAGCTAAGGATTTGGGGGTTGTAACATCTTAATTAGAAAAGATTGAGATGAGTTAAATTTGTGACCACAGTAACTGTTTGTATGTGGACTGGCTGTGAAGAAAGGCTTGTCAGCATGGGCAATCTGAAGTTGTCTTTTGAATGCAGTGTTGTTGGTTGGGTTACACCGTGAACATGACTGTTAATGATCGTTTCTTGAGGGAAAGTGGGATTGTGCTTCTTCTAATGAGAAGGTGTGAAAGCTTTGAAATTGATGATTTATTTGCATATAGGTGACATTCCGGATGTAAAAGTATACTTAGATCCTTTTTAGCTGCGTATTGTTAAAAATTGCTAGTAATTGTTTCTTAAATTTGGCATGTCACCACCCCACAATCACCAAACCAATTTTTCTTGACTTTGCATCTCACCTTTGTCTAGCTCACTATTTTCATTTTCCTCTGTAGGGTACTACATTTTCCTTTTCAGTACTCATTGCTTTTCATTCTTCTCTTCAATTGTAGACTAGATGGATTATCTCTGCCACGCACTGTGTGCTATAAACAAACGTTTATTGTGTTTCAAAATTAGAAAGATGGGGAAGTGCTTCATAGATCATGCACACTAGGTATAGAAGAGGTGGGCAGGGTGGGGCATACAGGGATAATACTGTTGGTCATGAGGCCTTGCTCCCTTTCTTTGCTTCATTAAATAAACTAGAAAACACTTATACCTTGTTCAGAGGTCAAAAGGACTACTGTTTGCACACCAGTGCTTGCATGGCAGTCTAGAATTTAGCCATAAGTCACTGAACTAAAATTAACTTCGACATTAATAAGTGCTTTAGGACGTTTTTTACATCAGATGATCTTATCTGAATGTACTGGTTAGAAAGTCCTAATCAACACGTGTATTTAATATGTTAACTACATAGTTACAGTCTTATTTATTGCCTGTGCCATCTGTCTACCTCTTACTCAGAAAAAATAATTGGGTGGGAAAGGAAACTCCCAGGTTCCCAGTTCTACCTGTGCACATCAATCATCTGTGAATCATCTTTTATTACAAAAAGATCTGCAGTTGATTTCAAATGACAGCATTTTAAAAATCACTTCCCTAGGGATTTGATGGTAGGTACAGAAGTATAATTTTTAGCTGCATAAGAAGAGTTAATCCTGAGGAGCTGGAGAGATGGAGCAGTTAAAAGCACTTGCTGCTCTTAGAGAAGACCTAAGTTTGGCTTGCAGTTTACAACTTATGTAACTTCAATCCCAGGATGACTCAACACTAGGGCTTCTGTGGGCACCTGCACTCATATATACATAGGTGCACACACATACCATTAAGATAAAATAAAACATAAATGAAAAGGTTTTTCAAAAGAAGCACGAGTTGGCGCCGAGACAGTTATAAGAAGGGGTAAAGAGTTAGAAACTAGAGAGTAAGGCCATTTGAAGAGAACAGAAACAATGTCAGTGTGAACTTGTTTTTAATATTGATGAAGCATAAAGATAAGCCTGGGAGAAAAATACTGCTGTGCAAGAAAATAACCTTGGAGCCATAGTAGGACATAGGAGCCGACCTGAAGAGATCCAGGAAAGTTTAAGCATCAAAATAATGAGAGTAATGAATCATAACTTATAGAATAGCCCGTGAGCCCATACTTAGATAAATGGGAGGTTAAGGTGGAGACTGGGTACATGTAAATGTTTTTAAGTCAATACTCAAAGTGATGTCTTCCCCCATTCCTAACACTGTTCTCCACCTGCTGGTCCTCTTCTTAACACCTGCAGATAGTCTTTGTCTTAGGGTTTCTATTGCTGTGAAAAGACCATGACCACGGCAACTCTTATAAGGAAAACATTTAACTGAGAGGGCTTGCTTAAAGTTTCAGAAGTTTAGTTCAATATCAACATGGCAGGGAGCATGGTGGCGTGTAAACAGCTGTATTGCTGGAGGAGTTCAAAGTCCAACATCTTGCAAACAACAGGAAGTCGACTGACAGTCATACTGGAAGCTTGAACAAGAGACCTAAAAGTCTGCCCCTACGTTGACACACTTCCTCCAACAAGGCCACACTTCCTAATAGTGCCATGCCTTTTGGGGGCCATTTTCTTTCAAACAACCAGTCTTCCTTTATGTTCTTTGTCATATTAATATGACATATTAATGCCTCCCTTCAAGATTACTCATCCTTTTTTTGTTGTCATGACTACACATGTACACATCTGTGTACACACAAATTTAAATCTAGATTCTACACATTGGAGGAAATGTATTTGTCTTTCTGAGTCCTGGCTTATTTTATTTAACATAATGATCTTCAATTTTATTCATTTTCTTTTAAACTTAATTTCATTTTTATAGCTGAAAAAAGTTTCACTATGTATATGGGCTTTTTCTTTATCCATTTATTACATCTTTTTTTAGATGTCATACATAACTTTAAAAAATCAACAGAAATAGTTTAAACTTCACCATTTGGCAGCCATAATACTAATAATTACTCCAGGTGAAAGAACCATTGAACATTAAACTCGTGAGAAAAAATTTAATGACAAACAAGGCTTATGTAATTATACAGCATACTAGGTTAGTTTAAAAGAGAAAATAATATTTTAGCAGGTAAACCTGACAGGCACCATCCTAATTGAGTAATCAGCAATAAGAGGACAAATTGTGTTATCTAACTCTTGATAGGGTGTGAGACAGAGTCAATATCATTTTTGTGTTAATTATGTGAAAAACATACAACCTGAATGTAATCATGGGAAACGTCAATGAAACTTAAATTGAAGAATACACTATAAAAATAAATATTCTCTATTTAAAAAATGGGGTCATGATGATCACAGACAGAAAAAGGAACTTGTCCAAATAAAGAGTATTAGAAGCATAGGAACTAAAAACTGTCTTTAACCTTGGAGTCAAACTTAAAAAAAGTTAATTTTGAAAATTACCATCTCACTAATTTTCTATTGATCTTAGTTTCCAGATTTTGGTTGCTCTGCTGTGATTATATAAAAACATTATTTTTGGAAAAGCAGATTAGAATATTAAGGGACATTTGTTCATCTCAAATTTGGAAAATACTGCAAATATTATGTATATTTATACACCTAACTAGAGATTTAAAAAAAAAACGTAGTTAAACTTTAAACCTTTGGGAGATCTGGTTAAATATCCATGGAAAATATTTGTGCTGTTTTTGTAACTTTGTAAGTTTGAAATCATTTTAAAATAAATGTTTTGAAGAGTAGAACAGACAGAGCAGAGAAAAGAAAAGGCTAAGAAGGGTAATTTAAGTGGGTGTGGCATCGTGAATGTTCACTTTTTGATTCTTTGTATCTCTTGTGCACATTTGGGAAGCACACAGAATATTAGCAGAATAGTAGGCATTTTAATGTTTGCTGTTGATTGTGTTCATTTTTTTTTCAGTTAAAAATTATTTCCCGTTTATCCTCAAATTGCTTACAACTATGTTCTACATGCTACCTTTTGTTACTGAGTACTGATGTGGGGGAGGGAGATAAGGTCAATTTTCTTTTGATAAAATAAGATAATCTGTTAGCATTTAAAAGTACTCCATATGCAGTAACATAAAAATATGATTTATGCTATTTTCATATGCAGTAACATAAAGGAATATGATTTATGCTATTTTCAGCAGAGGAATATTTTCCAAGTCCAAGAAACTATGCAAAAAAAGAAAAATAAAACTCAGGACTTAATATTTTCATTCATAATCTCTTGTAAACCCTTGATATTCTTCAGATTCTTTCTAATATTATATTTAGTTGTTAACTCAAGAGTGAGAAGATTGCATAAGTGTAGGTCTGCCTAGCAGAAAGTATTAGATGAGAAGTAGGAAGGGTCTGTATTTAAATGTGGCTCTGTATAAGTCAGACACTGTGGGGACATGGACTGAGAGCACACGTCACTGGTGATTTTATATTCTCATGACTACTGCTTATTACAATGAAACCATCTTTTATTGAAGTTATGTTTTATGCTTAAAAGTTAAAAGTTACCAATGTTTTGAAGTCTAAAGTTTTTGCTAGATCTCTTTCATCCCCTTCAATGATGTATCTATCAAAGCATGAGAATGCCATTTCTTGAGGTGCTATCAATGTACTGTTTTTAGTTTTCTGAGTTGCTAAAAGTGAAGCTTTGTCATTTTTCTCGAGTATATAGACTTAGTCTATTTTTTAGGTACCTTGATCTTGGTAGAACTGTTTTTATCATTGGGTAGCATGTTACTGTAGTAAAAGGATTTCATAATTTTTATATACTACATTTTGTGTCAGTTGGATTTTTTTCTATATTGGAATTATTCTTTTTGTGCCATTAATTATCAATATACATAAATTTTCAAAGTTAAACAGATGAGTTCTTGTGGAGTTACTATTTGGGTATTTGTTTGTTTGTTTTAATAATTTAAAACTTACTCAGATTTAGTAAGAGCTTGTTAAATAAACTGGAAACATGGATAATTTCATTATTCTCTAAAATTGTTATTATTTCCAAAGAACCGTAAGAATGATGAAGCCTCTTATGAAAAGATGCTGAAGCTGAGGCGGGAGTTCAGCAGAGCCATAACAATTTTGGAAATGATTAAGAGAAGAGAGAAAACCAAAAGGGAATTATTGCACTTAACTCTGGAAGTCGTGGAGAAAAGGTAACATTGCCACTGTTCATACTAGGGCCATGCTAGCCAGGCTTTATGTCCGTAGAGAGTGATTGTATAGTGGAATTTCATTTTTAGCTTACATTTGTAGTAACTAGTTGTTTTTAAAGTAAACGTGCTATGGTTTAGACTTCATTTGGGAGAATTTTGGTATAGAGAATTAATCTTTTTAGATATTGTCAGAATCATTGTACTTCTTTTTTTTTTTTTAACAAAACCGAGGGATTATTTTGCCCTTTTCTTTATATTAGTTTTTCTTCAGCACTGTTTAAAGGAAATGAATGGTTGAAAGGCAAAATTTCCTGTTTCTATTCTTCAGAATTAGTATCTACAAAATATTTTCCTCCATAATTAAATAGACTGAAGTTCCATTACTTTTTAGGGAGTTTGTGTTACTGCTGAAGTAAACATTCTAAGGAATATTCCCAGTGCCTGATTAAAAAGTACTTTATGTGAGAAATTCATTTATCATATGCCTTAGACTTTTTAAAAGTTTCTTGTTGTGTTTTTAACTGAATTTTAAATATAAAGTTTGTTGTTTCTGTAACTTTTCTCTTAACAATAATCTGATACCCTAAAGCTAGGCTTGGTGGTCCATACCTGAAATCTGAGCGGTTGAGGTTAACACAGGAAGATCAGGAGTTGAAGCAAGTTTGAGGCCACTTGAACACTTGAGGCTCTGTCTCACCCCTTCCCATCCCCCCAAATTGATAGTTCTATTTTGCTCATTCAATTACCTAGAATGGCCTGGAGATGGTAGCACACGCCTTTAATCCCAGCACTTGGAAAGCAGAAGCAGGCAGATCTCTGTGAGTTGGAGACCAGCCTGGTCTACAGAGTGAGTTCCAGGTCAGGCTCCGAAGCTACACAGAGAATCCCTGTCTCAAAAAACAGAAAAGTTACTTTAAATGCCATAATTTTTAATATGTTTTTCTTAATCATTAAACTCTGCTTTATTTTCTTATACTTTATTATCTTTTCAAGATATCATCTGGGAGACTATGGGGGTGAAATCCTTAATGAAGTAAAAGTTAATAGATCGGAAAAAGAGTTATATGCCACACCAGCAACTCTTCATAATGGAAACCATCACAAAGTTCAAGAATGTAAAACTAAGGTAAATAATTCTTTGGAGAGAATCATGGGTATTAATCACATAATATGGTGGTAAAGGAAGGAAGTAAATGGCATGGTTTGTTGTCATGTCATTACTCTAAGCGAGGTCTTTAAATATAGCTGACCTGTAGGTCACCTCCAGTACTCTACCTCTGTGACACTAGCTCATAGCTAGTGTTTACATTACAGTTTGAGGTCATGTCTACCAAAGTTTATTGTTTTGATGTGTTGTCTGCTTCTGTAGAGAACAGGGTCATTGCCAGAACCAGCATTTGCCAGTTACATACCTTGGTTGACTTTAGAAAGTCCTCTACGTTCTGGAATATGGCTTATTCCAAGTAAAAGAGCTAGCCTTGGTGAACATTTTATTTTTAGGTTAAAAAATTGTTTTTATTTAGTGCTCATTTGCTGTATTCAAGTATTATTTAACTTGGGTATGTAAAAATTCATAGAGCCTTTAATAATAAGTTTAGATAAGCATTGACCTGAAGCATCTGAACAGTAAGTAGAGACTACTCTGCAGCAAGATTTTATAAGTGACTTGGGGTGTTTGTGGAAAATTCATCTTTTAAAAATGTCATTGTTTTTTATGGGTTCATTTTTAAACACTAAGGAAGAATGTGGAGCAGTATGACTCCTCCTCATTCAACTCATGTCAGTTCAACCAGCAGGTTCTTATTAATCACAGGCATCTAGCCCACATCGAATTCCCTTTGAATCACACTCACAAAGATAGCCAAAAAAAGTTAGCAGCAACAAATGTCACTTTGAAAACTACTTTTTAATCCACCTTGTATTAGTCAGAGCCTTTCCTAAGAGTATGATTACTAAGCATTTGAATATAAAATTTTAACTCATAATTATTGACAGAATTACATTGAATCAATCTTTAGATCTTATCTAAGTAAATAGAAATAGCCTAACTATTATTTTTAGAGATACAGTGTAATATATTATTGTCTTACCCTGCACACATAGTTACTATATTTAATTTTCATTCATCCGACCTTAAAACATGAAGAATTACTGAGAATTTGGAGATTTCCTTTTGATCTAATAGTTTATACCCAATTATCCATCTCTATCAAGCAGCTTATATTTCACTAAGTATGATCTGTCCCTCAATCAGCATTTCTGATGTGTGCACTGTTTCTCATTCTAAGGTAATTTTAATATCTTGGCTATATGATTCAATATATAATTTCCTTAATAATTTTACACTTTTAATATTGTTTTTTCTTTGTTGCTCAGAACAGTCTTTCCAGCATTTTTTTTTAAGTGGCAGTTCTCCCTTTATCAAAAGCAATACCAGCCAGTGTATAAAACAGAAACAGGTCTCTGCTTTGTGGAAAGAAGGAGGGCCCAGCCCTTCAGTAGGCCCCTTTGCCAGATGGACTCCACAGAACCCTGGGGTACTTGAGGACCATTTGATTATTGTTCAGTCAAGGCAATAATTATATGTTGTAAAAAATGAAAGTGTTTGTTTAGCTCATAAGCTTATTTTTCTCAAAAGATTACCACATGTAGACAGTTTTAAAATTGGACATAAATGTAGAACTAAATTAATAAGTTTGTGATCTATTCAGTTACTTTTAAAATAAAGTAATGAATTTTGTTCACCAGCACAGTGGATTTAACTAAGAATTAAATTTAAATACTTTAAAACACTGAATGGTTTGATAATATAACAATCTAAAACTATTTATAAAAACAAACTTAAACACCATAATTATTTTTCATTATAAATTACAGAAAGTAAATCTAAATCATGTTTCAGTTTATGACCATAATAAAGTTTTCATACTTAAAACAATAATTCAGATTAACTCCTAAAGAAAAGTGTATGTTTTTCAAAGAGCAGCATAGTTTTTCATGACTTCTAAAATGATTTTCATTTCTTCCTTTTGGGGGAAAATCCGACACGTAAACAGCACCCTCATCATTTGTCTTTGAAAGAAGAGGCTTCTGACGTGGTTCGTCAAAAGAAGAAGTACCCAAAGAAGCCTAAGGCAGAGGCTGTGATAGCTCCTCCGCAGCCCACTCCTGAGACATTGCCTGTGATCAATAAGAGTGACATTAAGCAATATGACTTTCAGAGCTCAGATGAAGATGAATTTCCACAGGTGCTTGTTTGAAACTGTTTTAAACACATGTCCTCCTACTCTTTTGTTTGCTGTATTCTGCAACGTAATTGGCCTCCTAGTTGTTGTTCTGCTTCGCTCACATAGTGGTATAAAACATTTTCTACATATTCATGAGTGTACATGGATACACACATGTTGCCACTCAGTGTTTACTCTGGTTTTTCTGTCAGCTGTAGAGATGTATTCTGTGGGACATTTGGATAGTTTCAGGTTTCCCCTTTTATAAAAACAAGCATCTTTGTCTTCTTCCTGTTGGTAAAGTGGCCTTTTAGAAATAACGTTACTGAGTCCAAGATGTCGGTATTTGAAAACATTTAAACATGAGTACAAATATTTACCAGTAGTTCACTTTGTGTCAAATTCTACCAACATGATAGTTTTTTATATTTAATGTAAATTTTATTTATTTGTCAGGTAATAGCTATTTTACTTTAAAGAAGATTTAAAAGAACTAATTAAAGTTTTTACTTGTGAAAACTTGTCAACTATTCGACAGTTTCATAGCAAAGTATTTAGGATTAATTTTTTGAATTTCATTTCATTAGTGTTATTTTTAAAACAAGATTTTTATTTTATATATTAAAGGATCAGGTTATTTTTCACAAAGCACCTGGTCTGACAATAATCTATTTTTCTTTCTATATTATGATATAGAAAGCATTCAAAAGAAAATACTGTAAAAGCTTGAATCTGCTATCAAATGTGTCATATTTTAATATTTTTATTTACTTAAAATCACTTTTCTTTTAAAAGCCAACATCAGAAATATAACTTTACAAGACTGCTTGTAAAGACTTTTATTGTTCTAGCCATTTAAAATCCCAGTTCGTAAAAATGTGCCTTCTGTGGCTATATTATTTTTTTGCTATGTCACTGACTTTTCTCTCCTAAATGATATTCTGATATTCATATGTATTAATAAATGCACAAAAATACACTCTATTTTATATGTTACTGGGAACCACTTAATGAAACCAGTCATTACATTTGTCAGAAGAATTGTCCAGTTAGTCTTGGATAACCATTCGCAGGCATAGAATGGTCATCAGATGACGATTTTTGAAGAAATGAGAAATGTAACAAATAGTGAATCTATCAAGTTCTTCCATGTAGAGGAAATAAAGACGCTGGAAACAGAGATTCAGCATTGTGAGATAAATGCGACAGTTTGCCATTGCTGAAGTCAGAAGAGAGAGGAAAAGGTGGAAGGGATGAGGTATCAAGAGAAGGCAAATGGGAAATTATTAAAAGCTTAAGTCATAAAATGACACGGTTAAATAAATGCATGTAAAACTTGCAGAGTAGGTTGCTGTCAGTACTTGTGAGAACCTAGAAAGTCTTGCATATGCTCTGTGTTCTATAAAAAGGATGCCATGAGACACTGTAA
The DNA here is from genome assembly GCF_037038515.1 of Microtus pennsylvanicus. Lineage (NCBI taxonomy): Eukaryota > Metazoa > Chordata > Mammalia > Rodentia > Cricetidae > Microtus > Microtus pennsylvanicus. Next base: position 29,210,745 of record NC_134587.1, on the reverse strand, counting down.
CCATAAGGGGAATGTGTTCCTGATTGCTATTCCATCCACTGCCTTAGATAAGGGCTCACTCAGCATACATTCCTTGTATATCAAGGAATCTTCATTTCAGCTCAAAATTTTTATATTTATTCACATAATCCCCAGCCTCCATCCCCACATTAAAATTGCATTATACAACTTTTAGGGTTTTCTGGAACCTTTTACTAAGTCTTAGTCAACTTTCATTAGTTTTTAATGGTATTTTCACGTTACTGAGGACTGCTTGCCTGTTTCTTGCCATCACTAAATAATGTGATGTCTAAATTCTTCTTGTAAATTCTCCCAGGGGTGGATTTCAGGACACATAGGAAAAGATAGCATGTTGTCCAGTAGAAAAGGAACAAAGGAGTAAATAACTTTAAGAGAGCATTGTAGCCAGGCTGACTAACAATATTGTAGTTGGGAAGAAGGCCTATGCCTATTTTGAATATAGTTCCGGTCCTACTGTCATCATCGCTCTATGGAGCTACCTTTCTGTGCATGTTGGAGTATTTCCCTAGAGGGAGTGAGTTGGGAAGAAGTGCTTCATGCAAAGAATTGTTGGACACTTCATATCACTTCTTATCTGTTTTAGAAGAGTTAGATACTTGCAAAGGAATCAAAATGTAAAGTTAAGGTTTCTTTATAGTTTTGAGTTGGGAATTGATACCTCAGGAAGGAGAATTAACCTTGGCTCTCTGTGCCTTTCTCCTCTGTGGGCAATTGAACAGCTATGGAAGCTCAAACAAATGCCCTTTTCCCAAGGTGATGCAGTTTGCAATTAATGTGGAGAAAAGAAAATCCTCTCTAAAAAGGAATAAAGGATTTGTGATTTTAAAACTGCCAAGTAAATATGATAAAGCAGACATCTGTAAGAAAAAGATGTACTGCAAAGTAAAGTAAGACAACAAAAACTTAAGTGCTAAGGTTTTTATGGTATTTAACTATTAGGGAGGATGTTTATATTTATTGTTTCTCTGATGTATCAAAGTATATTTTGCATGTCACTTAACCTGTTTTTATGACATAAATTGTGCTCTAGTGAGTCAATGCTGCCCTAGGAGTCCCCATCAGATTATATAAGGATATTTGACTGGTAGCGTCTGGTCCTGGCAAAATCCTTTTTAATGTAGCAACTCAAGTCTTTATACTTTACTCTACTGTTGTGGTCTTAAGCTTTTTCTCAGCAACGAATCTGTTTATAATTTAGCAAATGTCTGTCTTCTATTTTGTTTCTGACCTGTTAAGTTTAAGCACAGATTTAAAGGGCTAGAAAGATGGTTCAGTGGTTGTTACTCTTAAAGAGGACCTGGGTTTTTTTCCAGTACCTACAATGTGCCTCACTGCTATTTCTCTGGTTCCCAGGAATCTAATACCCTCTATTTTCTACCATTTGACAAGTTTCCAGATAAAAATACAACTACTGATAGGGGAAGCATAATTGTCATCAAGTATTTATGACTGCACAGTTTAGAAAAATGGGATATATAAACATATCATTTTTAAGTCTAGTCTTTACATTCAGAAACAGAAAAACAATACCATGTGTACTTAGATGCAAGAGTGAATCTTAAAAATATGGATTTATAGCCACAGAAAACATTTACCAGTTATTAAATGTTTAGGACAAATTAACTACTCACTGGACGTAGGCAGGTGTATTGTGATCTGATTTTATTTTTGATCATTATGTACATTCTTCAGTTAACTTGATAACTGCTAAATAGAACACCTGTTTTATCCAGGTACCATCTCCAGCATCAGAACCTGAGGAAGAAAATGATCCTGATGGTCCCTGTGCTTTCAGAAGGAGGGCAGGATGCCAGTATTATGCTGTAAGAACTTTGTTTTTTGTGATATTTTTGTGAGCTGGAATTAAGAGAGCATTCGTATCAAGGTAACTTAGGCTGAGTCTAAAAGTGGGAAGTGCATCGGTATTTTGCGATATCAAATTCTTTCAAAGGATATTAGAATCCATTACTTGGAAATAGACAATTTATATTTTAAAAATTATTTCATTTGGAACTTTAATTCTAGCTTTAGCAATTTTGAAAATTGCACATGTCTAAGTAGTTTTTGGAACTTTTGTGGTTTCTAGATTTTCACTGAAATTGTGTGTGTGTGTGTGTGTGTGTGTGTGTGTGTGTGTGTGTGTGTAGTATAAAATTCCCTGTAAGTATAATTTTTAAACTTCTTTCATGAGAGTGTTGTCTTATAATTGTATCCATAAATTTTAGACACATTTAGAAACCTCTTGTTATTAGTGTCATATTTTGGGTGCAGTGTTGAGAGAATGACCTTGACTTTCCAATACTAAAGCCATTAAGCATGGAGAATAGAGCAGTGAAGGTGGTTTTACCCTTTTAACGTGGTTTATAGAAACCATGTGATTGCATTGTTGTGTGTACAGATAGACAGCTTTTTGGGAAGTAGACTTAATGTAGGAAGGGTGGAGATTTGTCCTCAAGTTAGAATGATAAAAGAAGATAAGACTACTGTGGAAGGGTGACAAAGTGATAAGACAGAAAAACAGAATGATACATATAATGGGAAGGCCAAGAAATAGGCTCTGCATTCTTTAAAAGTAAAGAGAAAGCTTAAGCTTAACCTGTGCATACGCTTCAAGTTTTTGTTGTCTCTAGCACACCCCCTGAAAAAATGCATTCTAGTTTACCACATAAAAAAATTAATTAATAATTTTATCTACTCCCTGTATATAAGTAAATACTAAGATATATTCTTCTTAGGATTTTTAAAATGCATTACTAAATGTATCTGGTATAGATAATTTGAACAGGAAACTTCTTATATAATTTTATAAATTTTAACTGGTTTAATTAATACATTTAAACCCCAGTTTTACAGTTTTTCAGCTTAATTTTGGTTATTCTCCTGATACTACCTTCAGTCATTTCTATCATGATTTAACTTTTCTTTCTTTCATAATTACTCTATTTTCTCTCTCTCTCTTTACAGCCTCGTTTGGACCATACATGTGAAAATTCAGAGCTGGCAGACCTGGATAAGTTGAGGTATAAGCATTGTCTTACAACACTTACAGTTCCAAGAAGATGTATAGGGTTTGCACGGAGGCGAATTGGCAGAGGTGGAAGGTAAGCTACTTTGACCTTGTTTTCATTTTCTAGCTGAAAGGGAAGTGATTAAAAAAACAGCTATGTATTTAATATGTGATATACACATGCACATGTATGTCTTATTGTTTTACAGGGTCTTAATGGACCGAATATCTACAGAACATGACCCAGTCCTCAAACAGATAGACCCTGAGATGCTGAATGGTTCTTCAAGCTCTTCCCAAACTATAGACTTTTCTTCTAATTTTTCTCGGACCAATGCTTCCAGTAAACCTTGTGAAAATAGACTGTCCCTTTCTGAAATATTAAGCAATATCAGATCATGTCGACTACAGTGTTTCCAGCCAAGGCTACTAAATGTACAGGACATTGAAAATGAAGAATGTACCTCAAGAAAACCAGGGCAGACTGTGAGCAGTAGAAGGGTTTCTGCAGCATCTGTAGCTTTATTGAACACCAGCAAGAATGGCATATCAGGTGAGCGTCAAAGGTCTGTTGCCACCCTTCTCTTCATTTCCATTATATGATAAATTAATCCATAATCAATTGTGGAGACTTATTTTCTGCTTCTACTTAAGAAATACTTATTTTTGGTTTTCAGCATAAGAAACATAACCCTATTGAATGGCTTGAATTTGGCATGTGAATGTCTGGTATGGCGAATGTGTGGGCTGAACAGTGTCCCTGTGAGCTTACTGCTTACTATCTGCCTCCTGATAATTGTACAATGCTGTCTACTTATGTTTAAACAATGTATATTCATTAACTTGGAGGGAATGTAAGCATTGCTCCTTGAGAATTCTTTTGAAAGCCTTTCTGGCAAAAAAAAATTAGAGGAGCCTCACTGGATAGTGATTTTGGTCTGATAGTTTACCTTTTTAGTTGAGATCAGAAAGATCTTTTTCATTTTAAGAGATACTGTGCTAGATGTGATGGAAGGTAGAGTCAGGAAGATCAGGAGTTCAAGATCATCCTTGATTATATAGCTAGTTTGAGGCTCAAAAAAAAATTACACACACAGGATATGAGTTTGTGGTCAAATTAATTTAGTGATTTTATGATGTATATATTGTAAATAATTTCAATACCTAGACATTCTAAAATGTAGTTTTGATTTATTTTATTCTGTGGATAATCTTATCACGTGTTTACAAGTATATATAATTTATAAATGTGTTTATAATGTGTGCACTGCAATTATGCATGGTATTCTGTAAAATGTGTAATTTAATACTGTTAAGTAGTAGCCTTTCTTATAAAACGTGTTATTTTATTTTTAAAATATTTCATTTTTCCCTTTTTCTTGCCTTACTCCAAGCCCTCTCAAGGCTTCTCTTCTTCCCACCAAGTCCCTATCCCAGTTTCCTGTCCTTTTGTTTTGTTGTGCTTTTAGTTGGGGGTCTCACTAGATTTAACCATGGTCCCTGCTGTGGGCATGGGTGTGAATCTATCCACTGGAGTGTGAATGACTCACCAGTAGCTACATCACTGAAGACAACTGACTTCTTCCAGCAACCCTAGATTGCCATTAGCTCCTGTGGATGGTGCAGGGCCCATGAGATCTGCCCCTCTCTGTGAATGTTTGTATTTCGGTTCATTCTTGTATATACCCTATGCAGTCCGCCACAGCTGTTGTGACTTCCTAAATGACATGACCACAGTGTTGTAAGCATAAGGCATATTTCACAGCCTCTCTCCCTATTGTTCATGTCTTAATTCTCTCTATCCCCTTCCCTTGGTGTTCCCTGAACCTTGGATGGGGTGATTCGCAAGTGTGGTTTAAAGCAGTCAGTTGTTCTTTACCTCTTGACTAACTCTGAGTCTCTCTGCATTAACTGCTGCTGGCTACAAGCAAATGTATGCATATCTGCAGTTATAGTAGTTATAGTAGATTTCTTTAAAGTTATTTTGAAATCCTTCAGTTTGGAATCTGATGTTCACAATCTTGTGTGTATTGAGCTGTTTTCCGACTTGGTGTAGACATTCATCCATTTAAACATTGCAGTAGAAAATTAGAATTGTTTGAGTGAGTGGAAGTTGACCTGTATTTCCCCGAATATGCTGATTTTATTTTCTCCTAGCTGAACTTTAAGAAACTGATGGCCATTTATCTGAAATTAGCTATGCTGGCTGGCCAGTAAATTCCAGAGATCTGCCTGTCTGTCTCTCGGGTACTGAGATTACAGGTGCTTTCTTCTTCCCCCTGCTTTCAGCCTGGGAACCTGAATTCGGGTCACCATGGTTGTACAGCAAAGCACTTTGCTAGCTCTGCCATCTCCACAGCCCCAGAAGCCAGTCTTAAAATTAGGTCTCTGTATTTGTTGGTAATGCAAAGAATTTATTTCCTTCTAGATTTTCTGAGGTCCTCTTCATCCTTGATCTTGAGAGTTTTTATTTTAAAAAACTTGTTTTAAAATAGTGGGATTGGTGGCTGGCGATGTTGTTCAGTGGTAGAACTTCCCTAGCAGACCCTAGGTTTGGTTCCTTTTACCACTGGGGTAGAGTTAGGGTCAGACATGGGAATGTAGTTACCTAATGAGAAGTCATTTTTGTAAACAGCAGCTGAATAACAACTAGAAGGGAATTCCATTAAATTGTTAAATTTTGTTATTTACTCATTTTAGTGAGCTTTAGTCTTGAAAGCTATACATTGTTAAGACTAATAAGACAGGCACATATTTTTACCTGTTGGAGAATATTTCTACATTATTAATGCTAAGTTTTCTTTCCCAGCTGAGAAATTTTAATAAATGAAGTGTTTAAGCAGAAATGGAATCTCATGTACTTAGCAGTAGTGTTTGTTATGGCATGTTCTTAGTTGTTAAGGAAATCAGGTAAGGGCTATATTGTATGCATCGAGGCCAAGTGACCTAGCGTCTTCTTACTTTCATGTTACTAATAAACATGGTTAACTTTAAAGTTACTGTGTTAAATATGTCTTATTTAATATATTGATTATTTAGAGACAGGGTCTCTGTATAGCCCATTCTGTCCTCAAACTCAATGATCTTCCTGCATCAGCTTCTGAAGTGCTAGAATTAATTACCTTCATATCTAACTTATATTTATTATTTTTATATGTTTCAAGAAAAATTTAAATGTGTGCCCTAAGTATTAGACTAAAACAGAAAACTTGTTTTGAATTAAGTGACAAACATTATTAATTACTACATAAAGATCTTCCTCCTTCTTTCTTCTTCCTCTACCTCCTTCTTCCTTATTCTTCTCTCTTTCTTTTTCCTTCTTCTCTGTAGACCAGGCTGGCCTCAAACTCAGTAGTTCACCTGCTTCTGCCTCCTGAATGCTGGGATTAAAGGCATGCACCACCACCATCCGGCTAAAATAATCTTTCTTAATTTAAAAACTCAACAGGACAGAAGAAGTAAAGACAGGCTGTATTTGAACAAAATAAGTGAAAAAGCAGAAAAATTATTTAATACAAAATTGTTTACATTCTGTTTTATGTAACAAGCATGTTTTTAACAGTTGAAAAGTGAGGAAGAGAAAATATCTTCAAGGAGCTTATAGCACATGGCAGTATTGCATTCTTAATATAAGTAAAGCATACTAATTTATAGTCACTTAACTGATACTGTCAACTTTTTAGATTTTTTTTTTCTGTAGTATAAAGTTCAAAAAATATGTTAAATACATGAAACAGCTTTACTTGTTCAAACTTGAAGGGCCAGATTTACATGTAACATGGTTTCACTGATACAGTCAAGTTAACTTGCTACCGTTTTCTTTTGCGTTTTTAATAGATACCAGCAGATACCCCACTGTCATTAAAAGTTTGCTCAGTGTTCCAGGAGGAATTCTTGAGGTTTTATTTACTTAGTTTCTTTTCCATTCTTACATTGCCATGCAGTGTTTATAACCGTAAAAAGTGTTAGCAAATGAAACTGCTTTAACATCTAACATAAATACTTATAAGGTGCATTTGGGGAGATTATGATTGCCTCAAAGGTAAGAAAAAGGCTCAGACCCAAGGTATTAAAATATTTTAGTGTGCACTGTTTTAATGTTAACAACTATGCTTGGGCATCAGAAGTCTGTTCTCATTATCCTTGTATCCGTTAGTTCCTCATTTCCTGACCCTTGCAACACTTAGAGTTATTTTTCTGTATCTAGAAGTTATGTTTATAGAATGTTTGTAGGCTTATACGCTAATCCAACTTCCCTAACTTCCCTAGTCATTTATGAGGACTGCCACTTACTCTGCATTGTGACATTGAAGATTTAAGACAGAACCTCCCTATCTGCCTACCCCAGTTCAGACCCAGATCTGTCCTTTAAAATGAAATCCTGGTGAAGTCAGTGTTGATTTAAACCTATAATTCATGACAAAGACCTTCCCAATAGAAAATACAAGATAGCATAATATTTACCACATTAGGTTCTTTCCATTAATCTGAAAACTCATTCTAGGACAATATTTGAAAAACCATGCCTTCTCAAGAGTACATCATCTTGGCCCAGTTTAAGAAACACTGTTAAAAATTAAAGAGCAAAGGTGGACACAAGTTTAAAAAAAAAAAAAGCTTGGTATTCAGTATTCTGTTATAGGATGATTATTGCAGAGTATCTAGAACATGTTTCTGTTTTTTCTCTTTATCAGTGGACAGCAATACACAGTTAAGAAATGCTAAGATATATTTCATATAACCACAAGAATAACTCTGTGGATCCAATCTTAGGACTTTGTAATATGTTACTATAAACTCTGAAGTATCCCAGAGTAATTTTCCTGGGTCACTGTCCAGAAACTAGGAGAGAACAGTGCAAGGAGGTTAGCCCAAGCAAGGCACCATAGAGAAAGCATACAGCAGGAAAGAATAGAATGGTGGTTGGTGGCTGTAAAGAGTGTATGGATTCATTTGAACAATCAAAACTATGCTGGTACAAGTGGGGTAGTAAGTTTGGTGCATAGAAAGGGTGCTTTTGGAGAACACTGCCAGTAATACACAGACAGCTGGAAATGCAAAGGTGCTACTCTGTGCAGACTTCAATACAGAAAGGGAGAAATTCTTGAGTAGATATACCAGTCTCTCAGAGGATGTTTGCCAGGAAGACTTGTAAAGCCGTTCACTTAAGGAAAAGAATGCTTCCCATTTACTTAAAGCAGTCAGTACAGACAAGTTTATAGTAATTGTGACCTAATAGAACTATGGGGAGTGAGCTAAATTTCCTCTTAAGCTACCAACTTGTAAGATAGAAGGGTTCATTTGGCTGCAGGTGAGAAGGGAGCTTATTATTTGGTCCATCCTCACTTTAGCCTTTGCCACTACAACCCTGACCAAAGCAGAATTCCTTTCCTGCATTGAATCTCAAGTGGATTCACTCACTGTTAACTGTGACCTTTCTGATGCATTTTAATTGTGCCACTAGATGACCCCGTGTTAAAAACAAAAAACAAAAAAACACACATCTCTTCGAAATAATCCAACAATTTATGAAAGGAAAAATAATCCATTTAGGAAGTGTTTTGAATCTTACGTTTTACTCTTTTACTACCAGTAGTGAGCTCTGAGAAACAGCTCACTATTATGTCTGTAGCATGAAAACTGTATCTCTTACCACACTCTCTGGTAACAGAGGAATCAAGATGTTTGTGCTGTAGTTGGGCGCATGTTTATAATAGAAGCAGGAGATCACTGGTTCTAGATCATCCTCCACTGCATAGTGAGTTCTGGGCCAACCTGGGTGAGGTGAAACCTTGCCTTGAAGGCGTTAGGAGGGAATAATTGTTGCAACTCTCCATCCTGATTACCATTTGTTATTTTCCTCTAAGGAATTTAAGTGATGCTAAACAGTACTGTAGAAAATTGTGGATAAAGAACATCAGTTTGTTTGAAACACCTTAGTAAAGGACTGGGTGTCAGGAATGGAAACAACACACTAAACTTGGAGTAAAGCAGAGAGGGTATAATTTTAAAAGCCTATCTATATTGTAGAATTAGGTTTTCTTTGATTTTAGGTTTTGGGTTTGGTTTTATTTGTTGTTGTTTTATCAGTGATTCTTAATCAGAAATGGGATCAGGGATGAGCATTTATAGTAATATATATGTATATATACATACATTAACACATACCCTATATATGCCCAAAAGGCCACTTGCAGAACTCTTAGTTGGCAGTAATTTGTTAGCCATGGACTAACTCAGAAATAATTGTTCCCTGTGTTAGCCTTAGCCTTGCTGCTTTAATGGGATCACAGCCCGGTACCACCATACTCAATGCCAAAAATTATTTGATTAAAAATGACAAATTATTCTCTTTACAAATTTAGATATAGTTTACTGCTGTATCTGAAATATTTCAGGGGACCAAAGTCTTGTGAATTTCCAAGTTTTTTAATATTTGTGTGAACTTAAGTGATTAAACATTCCTAATCAGAATATCTGGAATTCACAGTGCTCAGATTAAACATCCCTAGTCAGAATATCTGGAATTCAAAGTGTTCAGCTCAAAAATCTTTAAATGTGTCAGGTCTTTGATTGCAATGAAAAGGTTCTGGACTGTAGAGCATTTCTGATTAGCAGTGTCAGTCACTTGTCTTTTATTCTAAATTAGAACCATTTTACCAACTGCCTCACAGGCTTTGGAAAGGAAAAAAGAGTCTTATTCACTTATCTGTTTTTAAATACAACTTTTTTGTGTGTGATGTCTTATATTTTATCCATAAGTTAACCACCATGGGCCACACTTTTCCACAACATAAAGCTCAGCTCTAGTCAAAGAGCAATGTCTCGTTGAACTGAGCTAGCTCTGGATCCCATGCCTTTCCTTTCCAAATGGCCCAGCACTAGAAGACATGTAATACTTGCTAAATTTATGGGTTTTCCTCCTGCCTTTATATTTAATAAGCTATTTTTCCCCAAGGTTTTCAAACTGGAAATTCATGAATACTTAACATTTTCATTTGATTTTGAAGATTATAACCTTAGAGTTAATTTTTTTTCATTTAAAAATAGAACACTTGAATTTAACATATACAAAGAAACACATTTGATTTTTGTTGCTAATTTAGTAAAATAACTATTGTGTACTTCAAAAATACAGGTAAAGATTCTAAAGTGAACAGTATAATAAATATAGCAGAGTTTGAAATCTTCTTGAAACAAAATATTTTTCCCTTCATAGCTCAGTAGAAATTATGATGATATATAAGAGAATTGAAAATATGTCTAAAGCTTTGTCCATCTCTGGACCTAATTCTCTTTATATATTTTTTTTAAAAAGATAAGACTTTCTAGACACAGTTTGGCTATATGTCTATATTACTATCAAAATGTTCTCATTTGATAATCTTACTAAACAGAAACTTTGGGGAATAAAGTAGCCTTGGCTGTAGCTCATATTGCTAGATCCCTTAGCACATATGCAAACATTGACTGGCACTTTGTTTCTTTCCATAAGAAACTGTAGGACTTTATTTAACCCTTTTCCTAATCTGCGTTCCCTTTAGTCACGGAAATTCCTAGGGCACCATTCTGCATGGGGATAGATAGTAAATTATTACTGAGATGTAGCTCTGTGGTGGAATCTGCTTAGCTGAGCATGTGGGCCCCTAGCACAGCAAAGAGAAAAGAAAAGAAGAATGAGAATTAGTCTTGAAAGTATGTGTGTGTTCTGGTGTGGTGGGACATTGGATTCTAAATGTGTGCTCATTTCTACGAAGAGCCTTATGTTCGCTAAGTCGGTCTATCAGCACCCACTTAAATATGAAACTTGGTTTACATTTCTTTGAGAAAAATTGTCTTTTTTGAGCTGATCCTTCTGTCAACTTAAGAAAACTGGTCTCTTGATTTTACTTGAAACCTATAACTTCACACACTGGTCAGAGCACTGCTGGTTGCATCTGAAGGTCCATTGTGACTCTAGTTTTCTGAAAATAATCTCATTTTCTGCCCTTCCTTTGGTAGAATTTATTTTAGGTGTTGAATGTGTTGGGCTTATGGTTGCTGAATATCTTCGTTTTGTACTCCAGTTTAGAGTCAGAAAGGAAGGTATTTTCACTTAGTGTCATGAAAACTGGCAGAAGTCACTTTGTCTTGCAGGTGGCCCTCTCTTACTAAGGCTGTGATTTGGTCATTATTAATATTTGCATTAGTAAATGTGAGAATTTATCATCATTATTACTGTTACTTTACTACTGTTACTCCACGGGAACCCTAATGCGGAGAACTAAGAGAATCATAAATGCACTAAATCTGAGGCCTCCATGAAGGCTTGCCTCCAGTCGTCAGGATGGTGGCTGGAGAGAACCTGCTCCTGCAAGTGTCTCTGACCTCCATTGTGTGCACTGTGGTATGCACACCCACATGCTAAATACATAAATCATGTCAAAAGGAAAAATTTCAATCTGAGTAAATGGTAAATTCCTCATGCTAGAATCAAGTTCAAAATTGCAAAGGCATGAAGAAGATGTAGACATGAACGCATACCACACTGAAAGACTTGTCGTTATGATTTTACTTTACAGATGTATATTGTGATTTGTGGGGTTTTTTATCTTAATTGCTTTGCATTGTATTGTACTTATGTCATTAAAAATACTTTAATACTCACTTATTTATCCTTCATCAGTAACAGGGGGCATCACAGAAGAGCAGTTCCAGACACATCAACAGCAGCTAGTTCAAATGCAACGGCAGCAACTTGCGCAGCTTCAACAAAAGCAGCAATCCCAGCATTCCTCACAGCAGACACATCCAAAAGCACAGGTGACCTCCTGCTCCTCTTCTCCCATTTCCTCCAGATGATTTTATACCTCTATTCTGGAGTTTGACATAACCCAGATTTCCTTAGTTAGCTCACCTATTTTTGAATGGCTAGTTTATAGCATAGTCTCTGGTTATTTTGAGAGCCAAATGTACTTTGGATATAAGAAAGAAATAACTAGTTCTTGGAAGGATTGTTGAGACTTTATAAAATTATTATATATTTTTGAAACCATCACTCCTTACCCTTACTTCCTTTTTTTTTTTCAAGAATATGGCTTTTCTAACCTCTTCCTCAAGTTTGTGCTTAAGTACTATGTCAGTATAGTGCATAAGGAGAAGGAATTCCATTGAATTGTGCAGTATATCTAAGCTGTACAGCCCCCTTGCCTCTCTGAACCACTTTTTCCTGAAGGGAAAAAGAAATGCTACCAGAAGTTTATAGCTACGTATAAATACAGACTTGAGTGATATGAATGAGAATACTATATAAGATTGCAAGAAACCAACACAGCAAACACTTGGCATGAGCCTTATAAGATTCATTGTGGACTGTGACCTCTGGAACTATGCAAGAATATGATACATTGTTTTAAACCATTAAAAGCCAAACAAGAATACAAAGAAATAATCTCAAAGTTGAATCATCAGAGAATAAACTTCACATTGTAGATTGTAACGTGTGGGGTTTCTGGCCTCCCACCAGGTCCCACAGCCATGTAGCCCCAAAGAAAATCACACAGATGTCTACATAAGTTATAAACTGGCCCATTAGCTCAGGCTTCTTATTAACTCTTATAACTTATATTAGCCCATTATTCTAGTATATGTTGCCCACATGGCTTGGTACCTTTAAGTCTTGAGTCAACATCATGAAAATCTTGGTGACTCTGGTTGCTGTCCACACACTTCTGATAGTCCCAATAGATCTGGGCTTGACTTGGAGTCTATGACCGTCAGCATTAGTAACGGCCAGTTTTACACAGAATCATAGAAGAGTGGCCACTGTGTTTGGTTTGCTTTGCTTTTTTGTGAGCCTCTTTGAATAACTAACTTGAAGTGTTTGCAATCTGCTTCAAAGTTGGGGTAGTCTATGATTTTTACAGTGTGACAAAATCATGTCTGTGATTTTACCTTATTTATGGTATCTGCTCATCAAAAAGTGTTCATTATTACCTAGAAAAATTAATAGAGCATGGATTTTTCAATTTAGAAAAATTATTTCTCAGAAATAATTACTTGCTAGTTTTAGTGATTTTCATGCTTCATAAACAAAAAAATCTAAAGTCTTATGCCTCTAAATATAGCTATTCACAATTAGACAATATCATTTTGGGTTCCACACATTCTTTAATGTTCTCATTAATCACATCTAACAAAACTGAGAATATAGGATGCTGGCAAGATGGCCTAGCGGGTAAAGGCACTTGCTGCCAATCTGACAGCGTGAGTTGGATTCCTGGAACTGACATGGTGGAAGGACAGAACCAGCTCCTGACAGTTGTCTCTGACTACTGCATGAACATGATGTCCCCCTTACTATTGAGGGGTTAGATTAGACAGACAGACAGACAAACATGGAAAACTGAACTCTGCTCCTATCCATTCTATAGGGCTCAGGCACCTCTGACTGTATGTCTAAAACACTTGACTCAGCCAGCGCCCACTTTGCTGCATCTGCAGTAGTCAGTGCTCCCGTTCCAAGTCGCAGTGAGGTATCCAAGGAACAGAACACTGGCCACAACAACATGAATGGTGTCGTCCAGCCTTCAGGTACAATTGGGGTTTCACATAATACTTAGTAGCTTGAAGTTGCCACTTACTAAGTTGGGTTTGGTTTTTATCATGTGCACAGAGGAAGTGTATGTTCATGCTCTTCAGAATGTGTTGGGCGGATATGGATGAATAGCTGGGTGATTCCCAGAATTCTCACGCTGTCTTGTGTGTACGTGCCTCCATCCATCCTGATTTCATCCTCAGACTATCAGTTGTCTCGCATGTTAGGAAATCCATTGAGCTCATTATCAGCCACTCCTATTGATTCATCTATGAATTGACTAAAAAGTCAAATACAGAATGGCACAGTTAAAAAGCTTGAGGTCACATTTACTTTCCCATGTGCATGTGTTCATAAGAATAATTCCCCTGACTCCTCCTCCTGTGATAGTGTGGCTGTGAAAGCCTCTCTGCTGCTTACCTCCTGCGCTCCAGAGACTGCTGCTCTGTTCCTCACGGCTGTCACACTCAGAATTCTCAAGTTTTCTTCCTTTAGTCTACCCTTGCTCATCCTTGTATGCCTGTAAATCTTTAGGGCAATACAGCTATCATTTTCATCTGTCTTAGTATATTTTTCTCCAAAGTTGACATGTAAGGAGGTAGCAAAATGCTTTGTTAAGTCTCTTTATACGACTGTGATATGCAAAGTTAGCTTAGAATTTATTGAACTAGAATATGAGTACATTTACTTTTATTACTAAATTCCTAATTTTGTAGGAGTTTTTTTTTTTATTTGTCCCATGACACCAATTGAATAATTTCTCCCCTCTTTTTTGCAGGACCGTCTAAAACATTATATTCCACCAATATGGCTTTATCATCCAGCGCAGGGATTTCAGCTGTACAGCTTGTAAGGACAGTTGGCCACACTACTACAAACCACTTGATCCCTGCGTTGTGCACAAGCAGTCCTCAGCCACTTCCCATGAACAATTCCTGCCTGACCAATGCAGTGCACCTCAATAACGTCAGTGTTGTTTCTCCTGTCAATGTGCATATCAATACACGGACTTCAGCACCATCGCCAACAGCCTTAAAACTTGCCACAGTTGCTGCCAGTATGGACAGAGTGCCAAAGGTTACTCCCAGCAGTGCCATCAGCAGCATGGCCAGGTGTGTGGGTGTGGGGACCATTCTTGGGCTTTGCACCAGCTGTGCTGTAGGAAGAGAAGGGCCTTTGGCTTTTCACTGCTCAAGGCACTGACAGACTTGATTTTTCAAAAAGCTTGAGGATTTGCTGAACAGAAAGAAACGTCTGTGCTTACAGACACTCGTAGCATCCTTAAATGCCAACCAGAGGTGTAGAAAGAGAAGGTCAAGCTGACTGATACTTTAGAAGCTTCAGTCACTCTCATATTTTTTTTAATTTTATAAATAATTTTTTTAGGTGTATGACTGTTTGACCTCATGCATGTGTGTGCACCGTGTACATGCCTGGGGCCTGTGGATACCAGTGGAAGGCACCAGATTCCCTGGTACTGGAGTTACAGAGGGATATAAAACATTATGTGCTAGGAATCGAACTAGGGTCCTCTGCTGAGCCGTCT
The DNA here is from genome assembly GCF_037038515.1 of Microtus pennsylvanicus. Taxonomy (NCBI): domain Eukaryota; kingdom Metazoa; phylum Chordata; class Mammalia; order Rodentia; family Cricetidae; genus Microtus; species Microtus pennsylvanicus. The sequence goes on along the minus strand of NC_134587.1, from coordinate 29,195,595 downwards.
CTCCACTCTTCATCATATCTTTATAGACTGATAATCTAGGTTGGAGCTGTCATTGGTTCATACCAGAGCTTAAATTGAAATCATACTCTGTGACCTTGACCTTTATATTTTTAAAAACAATTTTTATTTTGATATTATGTGTCTGTGTGTAGATTTTAAGAACTTTCTAAAACTAAATAATATTTTGCAGGGCAAGTTTTTATGTAAAAAGGACAGTGAAGCAGAAAGTAAATTTCTTTGTACGGGTAAATAAGTTTTTGACCATAAGCCAATAAAAAGAAACTTGGATTAGTCATGTTATATATTCCCTATTTTATCACTCGTATTAGAAATTACTAAAATTTTTGGGCTGAAGGAAAAAAATCTTCATTTCTGCCTGGAAAAGATGAAAATTGAGGGTTTTATGTTTAGTTATAGTTACTTAAAAAATGTGGCCTATCCATAAATTCTCAAGAGTTCTAAAGCTTATTCTATCTCTTTGTCTTCTTATAGAGAGAACCATGAACCAGAAAGATTGGGTTTAAATGGAATAGCAGAGACAACAGTAGCTATGGAAGTGACATAACCTACAGCATGTGGCTTTGACCTGTGTGGATGGTGTGCAGTCATTCATATTCCAGCGGAATACAAAAGGCAACACTCTGTGGATCACAGAGCAGAACAATGGACCTAAATGGACTACAGTATATCAGATGTTAAATCGATATATGATGTATATTTTGTAAAATTGGGAAAATCACTACCTTGTAAAATAGTTTATTTGTATCATCAATATTATTTCTGTTACTTGAATAGTAGATATTCATCATCATGCTTTTGCACTTGAATTTGCAACTGAATGGATTTTAAAAATAATTCTTTAATGGGATCATGAGCATGAAATGGGATCCTGCATCACTTGTTTTAACTATTTATTTTGCCATGTTTACATTTTGTATCTTGTAAAAAAAAAATAAATCCAACTTTGTGTCTAAAAAGTTAAAGATTCATAGCTAGGAAATGAAATTCTTGTAATTTTTTTCTAAAGGAACTGTAAAGTTTTCACTTGGTTCATTTTGTTTCACAATTTGACTAGATGGACTTTTTGGTAAATACTTTAGTGGCATTTCACTGTCAAATACGACTTCAAGGCAAAATAGTATTTTCTATTACTGTGCAGGGGAAAGGGATGGATCGATACATGCAAATTTAATGGAGTAACTCACTTTTCCATATATTTTGAATGTATATTTCTATTTATAATACCAGTTTATAAAAAATAATTACACAGAAAAAGTGGACTAGGAAAATTATGCATCTAGCACATTTAAACTGTGCAGATATGAAAATTTTTCATGGATTACATTTTATCTGAAGACTGCATATTTTAACTGGCTTTAAAACTGTAACACACCACATAAAAGATATTTACCAGGTATGTATTGCATTATATCATTGCAATAATTATTGGAAGTCTATATATCGAGCCATCCCAGGTTTTGGGAGGGGGGAGGGTTGTGGCAAGATTGTCTTTTCAATTTTGGAGAGTTTTCCTGTGGCTACAAGGCAAGTAACGGGTTGGAAAAAGTCTGACTGTAAGTGTTGGACACCTTCATAGTGTAGTGTTTTAGTGACTTTTTTTATACGGTTCTTGTAAATTAGATACGTGTAGTGGTGTTTCAGAATGTTTGTTTATGCACTAGTTCAGACAACTTTCCCTGTTACTTGTTCTTGATAAGTGAAAACTGCAGGGAAATAAAAAATACATATCAAAACACGGCCATGCTGCATATGTGTTTATTTCACAATGTGCACACAGGACAAGGGAAACCGAAGGACAGGCTAGCCCGTGGTAGCACTTGTCACCTCACAGTGCACCCAAGCGGTAAGCCAAGAGTTCTAAGAGGCTCATCTGTGGACACTTTTGGGTTTCAGATAATCCAATATAAACTACCTTTGCTATGAAAAGTTCTTAAAATATTTTACAGAATGTAGGTAATTTGCAGTATAGCAGTCATTGAAATCTCATAAATGAGCCTGATTTTATAAATAAATAGAATATAGTGTAGAATTATATTGCAAGGGGGTTTTGGAAGTCCTGGGAAATGTAAATATTTTTAATGAATACAATTAAAACCATTTCAAACTGAACATAATTTTATACCTTTTTTATATCTGCAGTCTGAAAGTTGTAAACTTATTGTCAGTTAAATTAATGGACCAGGATTTCTGCTGAAGAGTGGTTTTTATTCAGATCCTAAATGTAAAGCGATTTATGGTCAAAACCACAGGGAAAAAAAAAATAAATTACTTCATTGGTTGTGACCTGTTAGGATCCATGCTCGTTTCTGCCATACTACCTCTGGGGTTCACTGCTGATGATATAAAGGAAATAATTTTGATTGATATGTATATGACTGTTCATTCTGCTTACAGATGGATGTATCTTCTTACTATTAAGAATTTGAAACTTCAGTGCCAATTTCAGAGAAAGCTTTTTCCCCCATTTTGCTGAAGTAAAGCATGAAGTTAATTTGCCTTATGTGATATATGTGTGTGTGTGTGCGTGTGTGCGTTTATGTTATAAATAAGTAAAAGTAGAGCACTCTTTATTTGTACAGTGTCTGGAGGTGATAGCAAGTCCAGAATTTATCAAAGACTGATGGCCAATTTGTTCCTTTTGAAGTAAAATAGAAAACCTAGGCCTCCCTTACTTTGGTGGTTGTACCTGCTTCGTGAGAGGTATTCCAGTTATTCGTGTGCGTGGTTCCCAGAACAGGTCTGAAAGGAAGAGGTACAGTTAATTAAGGGGGTGGCTTGTGTGTCTACTCAGCATGCTGCCATCTCCACCATTTCTTGGAATATTTCAGAATACTGCGGAAATACATTCCTTCGGAGGGTGTGGGGACAGGAATAGATTTGACTTGTATGTATGCCTTGGTTTAGAGAAGAGTAACTTGTGTGTTGGATCATCCTTTACTTGGTGTAGGCAGAATATCTGACAAATTGTGTTTTTCTGCCTTACTGCATAATACTCCCTTTCTCAGTAAATCAAAGTCAATATTACCATACAGCTCCTCGTATATCGGAGGACATAGTGTATGTTTTTGCAAAAGACCAAAAGGAAATAAAAGTATTTGCACAGTGCATGTTTTAAGTGTGTACGTATAGCATTGTAGCTGGCTGAAAAATACAGGGCACAGTGTCCTTGACTGTTGAGTAATTTATGGTTAATATGGCCCGGGCTGGATGGAGTTGAGAACAGTGAACAGAGTCGACCTTTTAGAAACTTTGACTTGGTATGTTCAGCTGAATTCGAGTATGATATTACACCTCCTGACATAATATGTGCTTATTGTCCCTTGACTCTTTGACAAACACTTTTACAAGGTAATACCTCATTTTGCTGGTCAGAGGAGGTTTGGAGCAAGCTGAGCTCCTGAGCCGGGGGTTAAACCCAGGTAGTCACCATACTAGTCGATACCTGCCACCTCCAATGTGAAAGTCCCCTCCCGAGCTGCCCCACTGTGTTGCCCTGTGCTTGGCTTTTCCCCAGACAACTTCCACCTCACCCCCACTCCTTCACCACCAAGCTGCATGCATTTGCAAGCCTTGCTTCTAGCTGTCCCCGGTCCTCCAGATGTAGCCAATGAGTTTTTCAAAACCTTCAGTCTGCATGCACCTTTGGGAGCAGGACTTGGCTGAGGTTGCCCTTTCGGGACATTTTGCCAATGGCAGATCTAAGTTTCTAGAACTCTTTGAATCATGAATGACAGAGAAACTGACTAACGGTGAGTGTATTGCAGCAGACGTCTAGATAAACTCATGTAGGGTAATTGTAACCAACTTAATGACTATAACCAACAGAGAATGCAGAATGTGGAGTACAAATTTTCTGCTCTTATTCCTGAATTTGTATCATTTAGGCAGCTCCTTCTCAAGGCATTCCCTGCCCTTGTCAGTATCCATTGCCTTCAAACCATCATACAGTATCAATAACAAGTCCGGTATGTGCCCTCCTATACTTCATACTGTCTGAAGAGCTGTCAAAAGTTTTAACATAGGTGAGAGAAAGGTAACAGCCATGTATTTCAGTAATCATTTGGTGCTTATTTTAGGTTGTTCCAAAAGAGTCTGATGCCATATCAAATATTTCATCTTCTGTATGAAAATCCAAACCATTTCAGAAAGCCACACACCCAGAGCAATGGTATTCAAGCCCTGTAACTACTCATATAGAATGCTTAATCTGGGCAATCAGGACATAATGGCACACAACTTTTTAAGAATGTGTTCGATGCACTTGTCTCACTGAAGAGAGTTGATTTTGTTCCATAACACAGAGAGGTCAGGTTAAGAAAGCCAAGATGTAGACTTTGGGTTTCAGCATAGGATACCGGTATGTTAACACTGCTGAATAATATCACTGCGTAGGTTTGGAATTGCTGCAGTGTCCTGGTACCTGGAGCATTCTATTCTAGCCGCTCAAATAGAGAAGGGTCCATTTCCAACCTCCTTAGGTTGTAACCATTCTTTTCCTTGTGGCTGTGAAATTCATAGTTTATGAAACCAAACCCAGCTGCCTGGTGAGTTCCATTGAGTGATTCGGGCTTTAACCCCATCTTCCAAACCTTCGTATTTGCTATATCCTATTGGTTTAAAACAGGTCAGTGATCTTGCACAATTTTGGCATAAATAGCAGGAATTAGAAGGTGTGTCTGCCTCACCCACTTAGTGATCAGATAACTGCATCTTGCTACCATTTATTCCAGCATGCCTTCAACTCGGGACATTAGGACACTGAAACGTTCAGAATCACTTGAGAAAATACCTTTTAAATTATTTGCCAAATTCTATAAAGAAATAATTTAAGACACTCAAATACAAATACAGCTGTTTTATTGGGCAAGCGATAAGGTCAGGACTGAAGAAAGACATCAACAACCCCAAAACCTTTGTGGAAGCTGGAATCAGAACAGCAAGCAGCAGAGCCTGAGCGTCTATGTGGGCACGGTGCGGGAGTAGCCAAGGAATGAAGCAGCCAGGTGATAGAACCAGCTGAAGCAGTGTGGGAGAAAGGAGCAATCTGCAAGGAAATTGGGACACAGAAATGATCAAGTAGGGAGATGTGAGAAAGCCTGAGGACAGTTCTGTGCAGCACTCCTGGGCTTCAAGAACATCAAAGATCTGAGAACTGTGTGTAGGACATGGCAGGGCACACCTGTAATACCAGCTACTTAGGAAGCTGAATCTGGGCCACAACAATACCCATCCAAGTGGGGTAAAGATACTGAAGAAAGGTATATGCCCTCGTATGCCAGGCTGATTGAACTGGAGCCACCAAGATTGAGTCAGGGTATTAATGGTGTGTGCTTAAATCATTGCAGTTCTTTGCTAGTGTAGTTGCATGGCTGGGTTGACTGTTCCCAAGTTCCCTTCCTACATAATGACTGCAGCTAAGGTTTGTATTCATGCTAGTATGCAAGTAACTGCTTAGAAGCACAGATTTTATTTCTTTGCCTGGCAAGTGAAAGTGAGGAAAATTATTTCCCTGGCTTCATTAACTCCCCTGAAATACGACAATTCCTCTGACTGAGCAAGTTCCCAGCCACTAGAATTCATGTGGGTTATAAAAAGATTTATAACAACTGCTTTTCTCTACCCCACTTTAAGCTTTTGGGATTTAGGGGGAGGCACTCTATTTCAGCAATCTATTGCAGATCTAAAATGTGGTTAATTAAAATTCTCTACACAAATGTTAGATATACCCATCCCATGCAATCCATGCTTCTAATGAACATTCTCGAATGCCGTTCTTGGAAAGTTCTTCCAGAACATTCTGCTCTAAAAATTATCCCTCTAGCCAGGCTGTGGTGGCGCACGTCTTTTATCCCAGCACTTGGGAGGCAGAGGCAGGCAGATCTCTGTGAGTTCCAGGCCAGCCTGGTCTACAAGAGCTAGTCCCAGGACAGGCTCCAAAGCCACAAAGAAACTCTGTCTCAAAAAACCAAAAAAAGAAAAAAAAAAGAATTATTCCTCTATGGCAGCATGATGAACACTTTCAAGTGTTCGAGGTTTGCAACCCCTTTAGACCAACTTCTGCCCACATACCTTCTCTAATCTGTGTGTGTGTGTGTGTGTGTGTGTGTGTGTGTGTGTGTGTGTGTGTCACTGTCACTGTGTTAGCTCCCCAGTAATAAATCTCAAGATCTCCAGTGGATGCCTGAAGCCCAGGATAGCATGGAACCCTCTACTCAGCTCATCAGTGGGTATGCAAAAGAAATGGGTTCCAGGACCCTAATGGTTATCAGAATCAGTGGGCACCAAAGAAATGGTTCCAGGACCCTAATGGTTATCAGAATCAGTGGGCACCAAAGAAATGGTTCCAGGACCCTAATGGTTATCAGAATCAGTGGGAACCAAAGAAATGGTTCCAGGACTATTGTAGAATATTAGTCAAAGTTGTATTACATTAGTTTATGCTGGGGGATATTTGTTTAATGATGCAAAGATGTGTTGCATTCTTTTATGTTGCATTTGTTTAACTCTGTTTTACTTTGCCTGCCTGAAACACCTGATTGTTCTAATAAAGAGCTGAGTAGCAAATAGGCAGGCAGGAGAGAGAAACAGGCAGGGCTGGAAGGCAGAGAGAATAGATAGAGAAGAGAAAAGAAGGAAGGAGTGAGAAAAGGATAAAGAGGAGCATGCCAGCATCCAGCCACCCAGCCATACAACCAGACAGAATAAGAAGAAAAGAAAAATATATACAGACACAGAGAAAGATAAAAGCCCAGAGGCAAAGGGTAGACAGAAAAATTTAAGAAAATCTGTCTAGAAATAAGCCAAGCTAAAGCCAGATATTCATAAACATGAATAAGTTTCTGTGTGTTTATTTGGGAGATGGGTGGTGGAGCCCCCAAAGAGTTAAAAAAGAAGTCAACAACACAGGACCCTAGTAGGTATCAAAATCCTGGATATTCAGGTCCCAACTGTAAATGCCGCAACAATTTGCACGAACTGACACAAACCCTTCCATATACTTTAATATATTTACATACTTAAAATAATACCATTTTTGAAATCAACACTGCATCATTTACTTCTCCCTTGGTTTTGTGATTCATAGGCATCATAATGGTTCATTCCTTTATCATCATGACAAGGAGCATGGCATGCAGGCAGGCGTGGTGCTAGAGAAATAACAAGAGTCCTACATCTTGTGGGCAACAGGAAGTCAACTGAATAATCACACTGAGGGAAACTTGAGCAAAAGAGACCTGAAAGCCTGCCCTCATAGTGACACCCTTCCTTCAAGTGACACACTTTTCTTCTACAAGATCACACTTCCTAATAGTGCCCACATCTCCATTGAATCACTAGGCTGCTTTTGGTAAAATGGCCATGTTATAATATACTTCTAAGCCATAAGCATAGGAAGTTTTCCCATATTGTATAGGCCTCCTCAGTTTTCATCATTAGCGCTTTCTTTACTGAGCGTTTCACCTCCTTGGTTTGTTCCAGTGTTGGTTGTTTTTTTGTTTTGCTTTGTTTTTTACGTTGTCATAAATAGAATTGTTTCCCTAGTTTCTGTCTCGGTTTCTCAGGAGCACACAGAAAAGCTACTAGTTTTCAAGTGTTAACTTTGTGTCCCGCCACTTAGCTGAACTATTTATCAGGATAGGTTGGTTGATTCTTCATGGACTCTTGTGCATAAAATAATATTATCTTCAAATAAAAGTACCTTGACTTCTTCCCGTTTGTATCATTTTTATTTCCTGCTCTTCTCTGATTGATCTAGCTAAAACTTTAAGTGTTAAATTGAGTCTGAGTGGAGAATGAGCACTTGTCTTGCTTCAGACCCTAGTGGGAATGTCTTGAGTTTTTTCTTCATTTGGCATGATTTTGGCTGTAGGTTTGTCATATATAGCTTTTTCTAAGTTCCCTCCATTTCTCATCCCTTCAGGGCTTTTTAAATTATTATTTTTAATGATTTGCCTATTTTTTTATGTGCATTGGTGTTTTACATGCAGGTGTGTCTCTATGACATGCCAGATCCCCTGGAACTGGAGTTACAGACAGTTGTAAGCTGTGTGTGGGTGCTGGGAATTGAATCTGGGTCCTCTGAAAGAGCAGCTGGTGTTCTTAGCTGCTCAGTCATCTCTCCAGCCTCTCTCTTCTTGGATTTATCATGAAGTTTTGTTATATTTTGTCAAAGGCCTTTTTTTTAAAGCACCTGTTGAGATGATCATGAGATTTCAGTCCTTGAATACCTATGTGACATATTGTATTTATTGATTTGCATGTGTTGAACCATCCCAATATCTCTGTAGTGAAGCCAACTTGATCTTGATGAATGTTCTCTTAATGTTATTATTTTAGTTATTTATTTATTTAGAGACAAGGTCTCACTATGTAGTCATAGTTGGCTTAGAACTCCTTATGTAGATTAGGCTGGCCTCAGAGTCACAGCAATCTGCCACCCAGTACAGGGAGTTAAGATGTATGCTGCTGTGCCCAGCAATGACTTTTCTTTTTTCAAATGTGTTTTTGCATTCACTTTGCAAGTATTTTATTGCTGATCATTGTGTCTATGTTCAACACGTGGATTGCCATATCATTTCCTTTTTTGTTGTGTCTTTTTCTGGTTTGGGAGTTAAGGTAATTAATACTGGCTTTATAAAAATAAGTTTGGAAGCATTCCTTCTTTTTCTAGTTTATGGAACGACTTGAAAAGACTCAGTGGCACATCTTTAAAGTAGAACCAGGACACTGCGATGAATCTGTCTGGACCTGGATTCTTTTTTAAGTTGGGGGAAAAAATGCAATTAGTACTTCAATCTTATTGATCTGTTTAACTTATTTATCTTATCTTGACTTGACTTGGATATGTCATATACATCTAGAAATCCATTCGTTTTTCTTTTTTACATTGTGTGATTTTATAAGCGTGTGTGCATGTGTGTACATAGAGCTGCACACACCACGGTGAGGGTGTGGAGATCAGGAGATGACTTGTGAGGGTCAGTCTATTGTTGAGGATGAGGTATTAAAGTTACCCTCTAGAACTGCCACTCCACGTCCAGTAGTATTAGTTTCCTGAACCTGTATTCCGTGAGTTTATATTTAGAATTGGAATGTCCTCTGGATGGATCTTTCCTTTAGTCAATATGAACGACATTCTTCATTACTTACGACTTTGGGTTAGGATCTATTTTGTCATCTTTATCCTGAGGTTTCAAAGTGTTTCTCTTGAGCCCAGAACTGCTCCAAATCACACTCTCTTACACCCAAGGCCTCCGTGGCACTTCTGTGTGAAGATCTCACACACCAACCTACACACGGCTTTCCATTATCTTCCTAGTCATGGCCACCACCTCTCCATCCCCTCCCCTCCTAGACTTCCCGATCTCAGGGTACGAATATGACCCTCTAACAACCAGATTGAGGGCAATAATTGGAACTCCTCCCTCCCCATTGCTTCCCATTACAGTTCCCACCGCGGTCTTAAGACCTTCATAGTCCTTATCCTGTCTTCACTGCCAAACCCCTGCTGTTCTTCTGCCTCGCTCTGCTTCTCACCCTAACTGGTCCTTGCCTTTAACCACCTCCTGCTTGTTTCCTTGCTTCTGCCTAGAGCACCCTTCTCTTTCTTCTCTTATCTTTTAGTTCTTGCTGGTCCCCTCCAGCTTGATTCATCTCAAGAATTTGCCCTCTGGCCACCCTCCTTTGGGAGCTCGGGGATCATTATTTACTGTCCTGGTCATCCTACTAGGAATACCACAAGCAACATAACTATTATTTGTCCGTTCACTGGCTCTTTCATATGTCTCCCGAGCCTCATAGTGGTAGGGGCTTGTTCTCCATTGTCCCTCAGGCACTCGGCCCGGGACCTGGTGCATGGTAATTGCTGTGACTTTTGTTGAATAAGCAAATGAAAGAATAACTATAGTGCTCTTCAATAAGCTTAGGGGATGTTTCCATGTCCCAATCTATTATCATTTTAAACCAAAATGCAGTGGCCACCAAACACGGCTTTAAATCTTATGCCAGCAGATTTGAGGTCTAAACTAGTTTCCTACTGAAACAGACTGACCCTCGGCGTCAGAACTTGCTTTTCCTTGGGACGCCTTCCTGTGAGGTAGTGACCATCTTTTGCCTCGTTCCTCCACCGTTTAGCAGATGGTTGTGGGTGCAAAGCAGCAGAAAATAGCACCGCAGAGTCCCCAAAGTGGGTTTTCTGCCTCTATTTATACGGCCAAGTATTTGTGTTCAAGTGTGAGAGAATCCGGGAGATTGACAGCAGCCCTACGGCCGTCGTGTTTGTAAGTTAGTAACATTTCATCAGTGGTTCCTGCGAGACACGTGGCAGCCTCTTCCGCGTTCCCTTCTGCGTGGTGTTGTCAAGGTGACATGGCAACAGTGATCCGTCAGTGAGCGGTCAGCTTTCTACTTCTGTGGAAGGAGGCTGCTTGCAGCCATGGGAAGCCACATCAGGGGGTGCAGGGTGGACTCTGTCTCCAGAGGTTGATGCTCAGCAGCAGTTCTCCAAAGCTGGTTTGGCTCAAGCCGATTTGTCATCTATAAACTGCTCTGCTCCCGCCGCTTCAGAAGGAGCTGAGGAAATTTGGTTTTGTGTTTACAAACGCGTGTAAAACCCTTTCCTTCAAACCTTTGCTCTCTTCCATATGACTTTGGGAAGAGATGGCATAGATTTTTTTTTTTTAATGTCTGGAGAAGAACTCTACAGATAATGCAATCCGTTCCTCAACTGGGCCCCAGACAAGTGAAAGAGCTTGTCTGAACCAGGCTGAATGTGCCCAAACCAAGACCCGTGCCAACGCATGCCAGTTCCACGTGCTTTTCTTACTAGACGACAGGCCCATAAATTGCTTCGGTGGCTTTCGGTTCTTAGTTATAATTCAGGTGACACTATTACCCATAACACTGAAACACCTTGTCATATATATTGTATGGGATAGAGCAGTAGTTCTTGATTTTCCCAATGCTGTGACCCTTTAACACAGTTCCTCCTGTTGTGATGACCCCAACCAGAACATTATCTTGTTGCTACTTCATAACTAATTTTTCTAGTGATACAAATTATAATGTAAATATCTGTGTCTTCCAATGGTCTTAGGTGACCCCTGAGATAGGGTTGTTTGACCCCCCAAATGTGTCGTGGCTCACAGGTTGAGAATCATCGGGTTAGAGACTCTTCTTAAATACTACTTTGAACTCAATACTTTTCAATGCGCATTTGCTATTACAGTAAGATTTAAGATTGTTATATCTAAGTAGAAGCTCGTCAGATTATCTAGTTTCATTTGTCTAGTTTTAATTTTTGGGTGGAATCTTCCTAAGTAGCTCAGGTTGCTCTCAGGCCTCTGCATCCTGGGAGCAGGAATGAAAAACATTTACTCTCATGCCAAGCCCAAACTCCATTTTTAGAACAAATATAAAAAAAAATCAAGTTCTAATATATTCACTAGTTTAGCTTAATTTCCATTAGCTTAAAGGCCCTTCTTTGCATTTATCTTTATTACATATATATTTCAAATGGAAGAGGTAAATTACTACAGGCCTAAAATCCAGCTAACCACCTTAAAAAACTTTATAAAATTCTAGCTGTGGCGGCCCACCTTACAATCCCAGCACCTAGGAAACTGAAGCAGATGGTCAACATGAGTTCAAAGTAAGCTTGCGCCACATTCCAGGTCGCAGAGCCGTTTGCGGTACAGTGTGACAGTCCTCCAGGGCAAGACACGGAATTTAAGATTGATGAAGTGATTGCAATGGACATCAGACCAAAATGGCTTCTATTTCTTCATTTATTTATTTGTCTGTGATTTTATTCAGTAACTGCTGACTAGTTTCTGTATGAAAACACCCTGGGGGCACTGCTGAGAATAAAAAGTTTCCAAAGACAGGGCTCCTCCGGGGATGTCTACCAATGGAGAGAATGGAATGGAAGCCGTGGCCTTGGTCTCAAACTTGGCCTTAGCCAGATGGAATGTCCGAGCCCCCAATGTGACGGCGTATGAAAACAAATCCCAGGCCATTGTTTGTGGGCTCCATCTTTATGAACTCCCAGTGTGGACTGACATGTGAGTGACAGCCCCCAAACAGGACCCGTCAGTTAGAAGCAGATACAGCAGCCATGCTGGTGGCCATGAAGAGAATAAAGGGGTGTGTGCACTCACGCCAGGAATATGGTGTGGCTGCTCTCCACAGCGTGACCAACAGAGTTTTTCAACTTCGGAGTTTTTGTCGGTCTGAAAAGTAAGGCCTGTTTGCTCCTGTGGGTTTAATTTCTCTTCTGATGAAGGAGACTAAGCATCTTCTCACCTACTTTCGTCTTCTGCTGGATTGTTGTTCCCTTCACTTGTTACTTAGCACCCCGTTTTTAAGATTTACTGATTTTGCAACATGTCTCAGCACGTCATCCTCTTGATGGCTTCATATTATATGTAAACATAATTATTAACCAATTTGTTGGAGGATATTTTGGACCATTTATACCTTTAGAATAATGTTACTATGAACATGGGTGTGAGGGTGTGTGAGGGTGGGTGTGTATTTGTTGCTGTCTGTGTTTAACTTTTGGAAGACTCACTGAACTCTTTCCAAACCATATGAAGTTGTTATCATTGATGTAAAGATTTCCAATTTCCCTACATCCTTGCCAAGATTAACTTTCTTTTAAAAAAATTATAGCCAGTATGCATTTCCCCGAGGAGTAATGAAATTCAAATACTTAATATGCTTGTTGACTAATTGTATGTGTTCTCTAAAAAAAAAAAAAATGTCTGTTCAAGTCCTCTGCGCATTTTAAAGGCTGTGTTTCTTGCCTTTTTGGTTAAATTATAGGAATTTTGTCTGTTTGTTGACAATATTCACTATGTAACCGTGGTTGGCCTTGTGTGGTCCTCCTGCCCCTGGTTCCCTCGTGCTGGGATTACAGGCTGTGCTGGATAGATTGATGTCAACTTTACACAAATCTAAGTCATCTGAGAGGATTGAACCTCAATTAAGAAAATGCCTCCATAACATGGAGCGGTAGGCAAGCCTGTAGCGCATTTTCTCAATTAGTGATTTGTGGGGGAGGGCCCAGTCCATTGTGGGTGGGGCCATGACTAGGCTGGTGCTCCTGGGTTCTATAAGAAAGCAAGCTGAGCAAGCCACGAGGAGCAACTCAGTAAGCAGCATCCTCTATGCTCTCTGAATCTGCTCCTGCCTCCAATTCCTACCCTGTTTGAGCTCCTGCCCTGACTTCCTTGGATGAGGAACATTGGTCTGGATGTGTAAGCCAAATACACCCTTTCCTTCCCAACTTGCTTGTGGTCATGGTATTACATTAAAGCCATAGTAACCCTAACTAAGGCACAGCCTCTGCCACCACGCTGGGGTCCGCAAGAATCCTTTATATCCTGGATACTTAGATCATTGAGAGCGGCATGGCCTGTATGATTTCCTCTTTCCACACCTGCCTTTTCAGTTTCCTGAGAAAGCCGACGGGAAGTCTTCAGTCCTGAAATTTGGATTATTATCACTGTTGTTGCTCATGCACTTGGGGTTCCCATGATCTAAAAGTACATAATCAAATCCAAAGACATGGAGATTTCATCCTCTGGCTTTTAGTCAGATCTTTGTGTTTGTCAGCTCTTGGTTCATTGATCTGTTTGGGTGAGTTTTTCTTAAGGTGTGAGAAAAACAACTTCATTGCCCGTGATATACAGGGTTCCCAGCCAGAAGTCCAGGCTCCCCAAGCCTCACCTCCGAATAGAGCACGGGGAGGGGGGTGTGTTCTGCCATCTTTCCTCTGAGTCACCCACTCCAGCCCTACTCAACCTCAGGGCTCCATTAGTGAGCCTGGCCCTCTGTCCTTGCTCTAACAGCTTTGGCACCCAATACCATGGCCTCCTCTGCCTCCCACACCCCCATCAGCTGAGCTGTGTTCCTGTTACTGAAACTTGGCCAGGGCTCTGGGATATCACGCCAAGAAACCTTTTGTGCTAATGTCTCTACACGATGCTCCAAACACCTGACCTTGAGAACATCTGTGGAGCAAACGCTCTCCCCAGAGCTGGCGGCCACACAAGAGCTGCCTGGGGGAGGACTGGTCAAATGGGGCGGCTGCGTACCGAAGTTCTCTGCTCATCAAAAACTGTGGTCAGTTCCTCTTTGCTGGTCTGGTTCTACGCAGAGAGTTTCAGCCTCTGCCATGGAAGACAAACAGAGGCGTCCAGGCAGGCTTGCTGCCTCGAAGGCTACCTTAGCCTGAGAAAGCCGTGAATTCAGCCTGGGGCTCCCGGCTGTTGACAATTTGTAGCCACCGAGGCAGATCCCTTTCTTGCCTAGGAAATTTGAGTTTTCCCTTTAAGCCTTCTCAACTTCTTTTTACCTCACAGAAGCCTTTCGGATCCTTATGTGTATGCCATTTTCCAAGGGCCTCTCCTGACTGGGTGCTCACTATGAGTTCCCCTGGAGACTAGACACCTTGTACTCTTGTGACGTCTCCTTAGCAGCTTCGCTGGTCAAGTTTGTGTGTATACAAGCTGTGGTGATATTTGTGTTTTAACAAATAAAGCTTGCCTGAAGATCAGAGTGCAAAGGCCACTAGAGGCAGGCAGTGGTGGCACACACATTTAATCCCAGGATACAAAGGCAGAGGGATCTCTGTGAGTTCAAGGCCACCCTGGGTTACACAAGATTGAATCTGTCTAAAAGAGAAACAGAGCTCACACAAAGGTGATCCCAGCACTTGGGATCCCACGCCTCTAATCCCAGCACTAGGGAAGTGGAGACAGGAGGGATATGGCTGGGCAGAGAGAGGATGTATAAGGTGGGAGGAGACAGGAGCTCAGTCTGAGGTTTGGTGGAGACACTTGCAGTCCAAGGATGTAGTCTGAGATGCAGTTTGAAGCAATTTGAGGACTCTCGTCTGAGGACAGGAATGCCCCTTTGATCGGAGCATTGGTAAAGGTGAAAGGTCTCTCTAGTGGCTGGCTGCACGGCTTCTCTGATTGCTCAGCTCTCACCCCCTAATATCTGACTCCAGGTTTTTATTATTAAGAACAATTAGAATTCGTGCTGCACAAGCTAAATCAAAATCCAGTCCCTCAGTCACACTGGCCCTGCCCCCAGTGTGTGATGGCTGAAGAGCATGCAGATTCTACAGCTAGCGAAGACAGTGGTCACACACGGGCATTCAGAATCTCACTTCAGTATCTTGTGTAATAACTGACCTTTTGTTTTTGCAGGGAAACAGAACCAGAAGTTCTGCCTTGTGGGTTCCTAGCCACACCCCTATGGGGACACTTGTCTCTCCAGTGTCCCCAGTTGGGCAGAGGTTACCTGATACCCCTTTCAATGTCAGCTCCTGAGGCCTTTCACCTACCTCAGGCAGCCAAGGACAGCCCCTGAGCTGTCCTTCATGGAGCTGGGTCTAGGCCTGTGGGCCCTGCCCCACCTACCACACTGTACAGCAAGGCAGTGAGTCCAAGGAGAAGGCTCTAACCCAGGCTTTCTCCCCCTCCAGGCTTCTTCCCAAGATCCCTATGTGACACCATGCCCTCGCTCTCTGTTTCCAAATCTGCAGGCCCAATAAGCTTCTTTTTCACCATAGCCATCTCTGTGGTTAGCTAAACCCGCTAGCACATTAAGAATATCCCGATTTGGGGATCATCTTCACCCCAAGCCCGTCCTGTTTTTCTCCATGCCTCTCCACTTTGGGGACGAAACTCACTTATTTAAGTTCCTGTTTCCTGAGCACGGCCATTGGCCATTGTGGTGTGGCTCACAGCCATCAGCTGGCTGATATTCAGTCTGTTTCTATGGGCTGGGAAGACTTTCTGACATTCCCCTTCCCATCATCCCACTTCCCTAACTTCTGCTCATCCTTTCTGGGTCTATCTGCAGACCTGGTGCACCAGGAGCAGGGTGTTGTGCCTCTCAGACGATTTCCTGCTTGCAATTCAGGAGGACCCAAGCTTTCCAAGAGAGATATTCTCTATAGTCAAGACTCAACCAGTGGTCCATAAGCACTCAGCATCCCTGTAGGGCTTGTGAAAACACGGATGGCTGGACCCAGCCCCAACCTGTTCCAGGTGATGTGCGCGCCGAAGGCCCATGGATCACTCTTGAAAACCATTGCTCTGGATGTGGGGCCTTGGGACCCCACCTGGGCAGCCCATAACTCCTGGATCTGTTCTGGTGAGCAGGCTCCCGAGCTTTCTGGAGAGAGCAGGTCTTGCCGGGACTCATTTGGTTCCCCTGAAGCAATCTTCCATGCTGACTGCAGAGCTGGGTGCCTGGAAACAAACCTCCAGCATCATTTGCATACCGCGTGTTTTTGACACTCCAGTGGTGATGACATTCTTTAGTGCTCCCTGGGAGTCATTCATGAAACTCCTCTTCTCCCTGCCTCAACCAAGTGATAGTGGGGCTCTGATTCTAGAATAAATGAGGGCCAGTGGGGCTCATGGCAAGTAGCTATAAACATCACAATGAGGTACATCACGACAGGTATTATTTTAGAGGAAGCTGTTTGCTAGCTGTTGGGGAATACAGCTCAGTCTCCAAAGCCACAGTCCTGTCAGAAGAACACTGCAGAGCGAAGTGGGGCCCCTCCCCCACCACAAAGCAGCCTTCCTTGAAGCCTCATTAAATGACAGCAAATTGAAAATTGTCCACGAGAGAGCTGTTGACGACGGAACACCGAGACTCGCCTGCAATTGTGGAGTACCAGCGGAGGCTGCCTGACTCTAAGGACACCTTGGATGGCTCCCCGGGGCTGCTGCAGCTTCCAGAATTGGACCTGGTTTCTGGAGCTGACGTCTGGGTGTGCTGCCTCCTGGGAGGTGGGGGTGGAAGACAGAGCTGGTTTTCAAGAGTTCTTAAATTAAAACCTAAAGCGGTTCCCGTCTCACAGCCGAACTGCGTCAGCTAGGAGTGCTCTCGGTGCGCACAGTCTGGGGATGACGCTGGTTACAGGCTCAGGAGGGCCTGCCGTTTAAATCCGGCCTGCTCTGACGGGAGAGCGACCCTTAGGAGCCAAACCTTGAGCAGGGGACTCCAAGAACATTTTGAACCAGACTTTCTGGTCATCAGCATCATCTGAGGAGCTTTTTAAAATATCCGTGTCTGGGAGCTTCCACGGGCCCTTTATATCTGAGCTGCTGAGATCAGTGCTTTGGCAGCAGGCATTTTAACCTCACTTGCTGCCAGGCAGTCAAACTTGCAGCCAGGTTCGAGAATCACTGCTCGAGGCCTGTCTGCCACTTCCCGACTAAAGACATTGGGAGGTTGTTTAGCCCTGATGTCTGATTGCACACACTCTTTGCCTCCATAAGTGCAGTACATGGATATCAAGAACCGAACGCAGCAGAGGATCCTAAGTTAGTGCTCAGGAAATGGACTATTCTATTTGGGCTTGGGTTACAGTGGAGGGAAGACCCAGGATTATAAGAATAACATGAAATAAAACAAAAACCAGGCTGGAGACTAATAGAGGGGTAAAACAGGTACCTAGTATGTGTGTGATTAGGAATGCAATACCAATCTTTACCAAGACAGGAGGAAGGAAGGGAAGAAGAAAAGAAGGAAGGAAAGCAACAAGCTATGGCTTACGAGAAAGTTCTTAAAATATATCTATCTGACAAAGGATTTGTATCTAGAATGCAGAAAGATAGATAGGACATCAACCGAGGGTCAAAGGACACGCACACCACAGCAGAGAACCCAAGAAGAGCTCACAAGCACCTAAACAGATCAGCAGGGACAGGAGGGAAGTGTAGACAGTCGAAGCTACTCCGTAACTACTCTACCTGCCAGAATTCAATGGTCTGGTACCACCCAGAGCTGGTGAGGATGGGGACTGTTAGATTGTTAGCTTAGTAAGGTAGCCAGATGCAGTGGTCTAATCACTTGGAATGATGCCATTCCAAATAAAACTGGTAGAAGTGTCTCATAAAGAATATAATACTGAAAATCCAAGCTCAGTTCCCATCCAGGAGAAATGAAGACAGGTGTCCATAATAAGATGAGGGCTTAAATGCCTGTATCAATTTTATTCATCATAGGCAGAACCTGGAAAAGGTCCAAATGACCATCAGATGGTGGAAAGATTAATAAATTCTGATGTGTGGCAACTCGGTGTTCAAAATAAACAGGCCACTAACAGCAGAGGTAGACCTCAAAAAATACAAGAAAGAAGCCAAAAACTACAGAGTCCCATTCAAATGCTGTCTGCAGTGATTTAAAAAAAAAAAAAAACTCTCTCTGAGTGAGTGGGTAGGATCGACAGGAAAGAGGTGAGTGGGGACTTCTTGTGGATGGAGAGAGGGCAACAGACACACAGAACGTGCGTTTATCAAAAACAAAACAAAGCAAAAAAAATGACACTAGCAACCTGTACACACATGAGACCTGTGTGTGCAAGCTATGCCTCCTTTAGAAAGAATATCTGAGGACAATAAAGTTTCTCACAAAGATTCTCAGCGGTGCAAAGAATAGATAGAGGAAGATGATTGCTCCGCTGCCAAGTTCATAGCTTGCTTTTTGCCTCGGTGATTGGGAGCGCCTCCTGAAAGGAGATGTAGAGTGGCTTTACATGTAAAGAACATTAGCCCAGATGTTGGTCTCTGCAGAGGAGCATGGCGTGCTCTCCCGGCATACAGTCCTTCCTCCTGCCAGTCTAAGAGCCTTTGCATTCTCCAAGGTCTGCACAAAAGAAATCATTTTGAGGGTGAAAGTCTCCTGTGGATTTTTACCCTGCATGGTGACAAGGACTAAGTATAGTGGTCCGCTGATGTCTTGTTTTCGCCTAGCCTGATGTACTATTTAGACAATGGACAATCTGGGCATCACTGACACCCACAATGACAACTACAATGGACCAAAGAACAGCAAATATATCTAAATGCACGAGTGTGTAAGAACAGGAAAATGCTAAGGACAGCAAGAATAAATCTAGATGGTCATCACTGGGGGGATAGAAGGAAATGCAGCCATCATATGGAAAACTGTTAAGTAAGAAAGATAACTAAGTGTTATCCAATCTTGGATTTACTGTGCCATAAGGCAAAACAGTCCTAGACAAGAGGCTACCTTCTCAATAGTGGTCCAACTATTAAAAGAAGAAAGAATAGTTCAGGCTTGCATTCAAGGACCAAACCCACCAAAATCCAGACTTGGGACTGGAGAGATAGCTCAGTGGTTAAGAACATTTCTTATTCTTGCAGAGGACTTGAGCTCAGTTCCCAGCATCCACCTGGAAGCTCACAGTTACCAAATGCTATAGCAACAGAGGATCTGATGCCTTTTTCCAACCTCCTGGGACACCAGACACACATGTGGTGCGTGCATACACATGCAAGCAAAACACTCACACAGATAAAATAAAACAAATCTTTAAAAAAGTTCAAAAACCATGACACAAACAACCAATATTTTTCAACAAATAAACTGGGGGGGGGCATGGAAGAGAACCTAAAGATGGAACAAAAGAAAGCAATTACTTTAACCAATTGCAGCGTATGAACTTTGTTTCCCAACTCAAACAAGCAGCAGGAAAAAGAACACAATGACATTTATGAGACACTTGAGATTCTGGATATTTGGTGTCATTGGTTCGTATGTATAACCTGGATATTATATGTAGATATATAAAATCCATATGCCTTGAAATGGGGGAAATTTTTACAGATAAATAGTATGATATATGGGATATGTCTCAAAATAACAGGGAAGAAATAATGGATCAGGCATGAGTTGGTACATGTGCCTCATATTTAAGGTGCTGAGAATTTGTTATGCTCCATGGTAAATACTTGCCTGGATTAAAAGGTTTCAGGGTCAGAAAAACAAAACAGCCAGCCACTGGCTTTTACCTCTCCCTCGGTCCGAAATAATGATCCTGTCACCAGGAATCTCAGAATGAGACTGACTGAGAACTGTCTCCTCCATTTTATATTCCTCTTTAGTGCTGGGATTAAAAAGTGTGCACCACGACTGCCCAGTTTCTATGGCAACTATTGTGGCTACTGGGATTAAAGGTGTGTGTCACCACTGCCTGGTCTGTAAGGCTGAGCAGTGGGGCTGTTTTACTCTCTGATCTTCAGGCACTTTGTTGAGTGTATTCATCAGCTGTTCAAATTTCCTAATGGAGTCTTTGGGAAATTTGTATAAAATCATATCATTGCATATAATGGGTGGGAAGAAATAAAATCAGGGCTGAAATTTATAAAATAGAAACAAAAAATCCAAGGAGTCAATTAAATAAAGTAGATTCCTTTAAAAGATATACAAGATTGACATACCTTTATCAAAATTAACAGATAAAGGGGCAAGAAGAAAAGAAAAATCTCTTTTATGAACATTGATTCAAAAATACTTGCAAACCTGTTGGGTGCTGGTGGCTCCTGCCTTTAATCCCAGCACATGGGAGGCAGAAGCAGGTGAAACTCTTTGAGTTTTGAGGTCAACCTGATCTACAAAGCAAGTTTCAGGAGAGCCAAGACAGTTCCACAGAGAAACCAGTCTTGAAAAACCAAACCAAATCAAAATCAAACTAAACCAAACCAAAACAAAAAACTTGCAAAAACAAATCCAAGAACACATCATAAGTATCCACAGTCACACAACCTAGGAAGCTGTCCAGCCTGTATTGTCACAATGGCGGTGTATTCATCCTGGCTACTTTAACCGTACTCTCCCCTGTCCATTCCTTAGATTGTACTTAGACCTCTCTATCACAGATCTTGCTGCTGCCTAATGGATTCCATTCAATACCCTCATCTTGATGCACTTTCTCCTGGTTTTGTGCCCATCATTTCTAAGTAATCATAGGCCTTCCTGCCTTATGTATCTTTTATTCCCTTTCTCTCTTCTCTTTGAGCTTCCAGACTGGTACCCGATGGTAGAAGTATCCTGGGGAAGCATCCCCCATCCCCTTAGCCAGTTCTGTTACCAAGGAAACCATTTCCTATGTCACCTCTATTGTTAGAAGTTTCCTAAGTCAGCATATGCTGCAGTTTGGGTCTTGGGTCTCCATGTCTCCTAAGTGCTATATTTCCTAATGGGTTGGCCCCCAGCCTGTGGCACCAATTGAAAGTAGTAGAACTTTTAGAACCTAGGAGATGGAAGTCCGGTCATAATGACATGTCCTTAATGAGATATTAGGAGTCCAGCCTTTTCCTGTCTCTTTCCCTCCTGGCTGCCACAAGGCAGGTTGTTTCCACATGTTTCCATGATGCTATGCTGCCTTACCAAAGCCACAATCCAATGGGGGCAAAATAAGGCTGCTGTAATCCCTGAATCCGTGAACTGGAACCAATCTTTTTTCCTTTTAAGGTGACTTATGTCAGCCATTTGTCACAGGGAGCGCTGACTAACACAGCTTGTAGGTTGCTGAAGAAGAGGAGCGCCCAGCTTTCTCTCCTGTTCGCGACCTCACTCGTCAGTAGTCTGGTTCACAGCGCGTCTCCCACCCCATCTGACTGCTGACTGAATGTGACTGCTCCTAGGAATGGCAGAGGAAAGGTTTACTAAAGATATAAGGGAGAACATAGCCAGAGGCAGGGCCATTTGGGAGAGTCCAGAGTGGACATGACCCAGAGCTATGTGAGGAGGGGAGGAGAAGGGGAGGAGGCCCAAAAAGTCAATGAAACCAACATGGTTGGATTATATAGGGATGATAGCCCAGTCCCCTGGGCTGGAGAGGTCAGGGTAGTGGGAGGGGTATACCAGCTAGAGCATTAAGACAACAAAAGGAAATCAAGGGGATACAAATTGGAAAAGAAGTCAAACTTTCCCTATTTGCTGATGATATGATAATTTACATAAGGAACCCCAAAATTCCACCAAGGAGCTTCTACAACTCACAAACACTTTCAATAATGTAGCAGGACACAAGATTAATTAAAAAAATCAGTAGCCCTCCTTTACACAGATGATAAATGGGCTGAGAAAGAAATCAGAGAAACATCATCCTTCACAATAGCCACAAATAACATATCTCAGAGTAACTCTAACCAAACAAGTGGAAGACTTGTATGACAAGAACTTTAAATCTTTGAAGAAAGAAATTGAAGAAGACACCAGAAAGTGGAAAGATATCCCATGCTCTTGGGTAGGTAGAGTTAACATAGTAAAAATTCAGTCTTACCAAAAGCAATCTACAGATTCAATGCAATAACCACTGAAATCCCAGCAAAATTCTTCACAGGCTTTGAAAGAATGGTATTCAACTTCATATGGAAAAGCAAAAACCCAGGATAGCCAAAACTGTACAATAAAAGAACTTCTGGAGGCATCACAATCCCTGACTTCAAACCCTACTACAGAGCTACAGTACTGAGAACAATACAGTACTGGTATTGGCATAAATACAGACAGGAGGACCAATGGAACCAAATCAAAGACCCAAATATTAAATCACACATCTACGAACACCTGATTTTTGACAAAGAAGCAAGAAATATCAAATGGACAAAAAAAAGCATATTTAACAAATGGTGCTGGCATAACTGGATATCAATATGTAGAAGAATGAAAATAGATCCATATCTACCACCATGCACAAAACTCAAGTCCATATAGATTAAAGACCTCAACATATAGTCAGCCACACTGAACCTCATAGAAGAGAAAGTGGGAAGTACACTTGAACACATAGGCCCAGGAGACCACTTCCTCAAGGCCCAGCAATACCACTTTTGGGTATATATCTAAAGGATGCTCAATCATACCACAAGGACATGTGCTCAACTATGTTCATAGCAGCATTGTTTGTCATAGCCAGAACCTGGAAACAACCTAAATGCTCCTCGACTGAAGAATGGATAAGGAAAATGTGGTACATTTACACAATGGAGTACTGCACAGCAGAAAAACAAAAACAAAAAAACGACATCTTGAAATTTGCAGGCAAATGGATCAAGCTAGAAAACATCATATTGAGTGAGTTAACCCAGACCCAGAAAGACAATTATCATATGTACTAACTCACAGGTGGTTTTTAAACATAAAGCAAAGAAAACCAGCCCACAAACCACAATCCGAGACAACAATGAGGACACTAAGAGAGACTTACATAGATCGAATCTACATGGGAAGTAGAAAGTAGAAAAAGACAAGATCTCCTGAGTAAATTAGGAAAATAGGGACCTTGGGGGATGATTGAAGGGGGAAGGGGAGAGGAAAGGAGGGAAGCAAAGAAAAATGTATAGCTCAACAAAAAATTATTTTGATCTCCAGTTGATTGAGTTCTTGGATGCAGAGACAGCGTACAGGAGGACCAGCTGTACAAAGATGTGTGCATTCACAGGCTGAACTGAGAATCTGAGGTCAAGAAAGCAGGAGAAAAATCTCAAGGACTCCAGCCAGGGCTGGATTCAGAATCCAGGGACACACAGTCCTGCATGGGTAGAAGAGAAGAACAGGCCGTGCATGGTTTCCTATTCATCTGTATCTGTGCGGGCTTGGGCAGGCTGTCAGGGTGTGTGGACAATCAGAGGCAGGCCTCTGAGTCCGTTCTTGCCTTGAGCAGGGTCAGGCTGGGCTGAGTATGAGCCTCTCTGCAGGTCGTGGGTTTTCTTGGTCACCCTCATGTGCGCTTCACTTCTCAGAGACCTCAAAGGTCAAATGACAGCTCTTCTGGACAACACATTGTCTACCAACCATGCTGGCGTGCAGAAGTCAAATGAGGGCAGCTGGCAGGTGCATACAGCCGGTGGCGGCCAAACTTGGGGGTCCAGGGCAGAGAACGCTGGGACTTGTGTGCAGCTGGCTAAAGAGAGCATTTTTGTTTCACTGTGTTTTGTTTTGCTGGTCGTCTGAGTTCGACTGCTCGATGCCCATTAGAGCTCAGAGTCAAGTCGCCTCGGTGGCTTGAACAATAATCACAAATTGAAGAGACAGGTTTAATGCAAGAAAGTGGAGTGCTGGCACACTTGCCAGACTCCTGAGGAAGAAGTTGGAAAAATACAAGTTGCTGAGGGCATCGCACGCTTTGTTCTAAAGGATGATGGATTGGAGCGCTGACTGGCGGGGCTGCCTCGGGCCAAGCGCGGGGGTTGCCTTCAGCTTCCCTCTTTTTCTGGCTGCCTCTTCCCTGTGCCTTTCTCCTATCCACCAGCCTTGCTTTTGAGAGCTGAGCACCAACTGTGCCCTAAGCATATCCGCAGTCACTGGCAGTACAAAGCAAAAGGGAGGACACGGACTTCTAAGGGAAGCGCCATAACCCCTTTTCCAAAGGAGCCCAGACCAGGGCCCGGTAAGGATGGCTGCTGTGTTTCTTCTGGCCTTGGACAGACAGTCCTCCTCTAGTCTCAGTGCCACTCCCTTAAAAGCTCTCATCTTGTGACTGCCACTTTCAGCTACAACAGCTCCTCATGGATGGTTGGCAATGCTGTCAGGGGTACTGAGGCAGGGACACTGGATAACAACTGGGCCTTTCTGACCCCTCCAGTCTCTTTGGATGTGAAATGAGGCAGCTGTGCTTTTCAGGAGACAGTCTGACACTCTTTAGTCAGGGTTTCTATCGCTGTGAAAAGATGCCATGACCACGACCCCTCTTGTGAAGGAAAATGTTTAATTGCGGCTGGCTGGCAGCTTCAGAAGTTTAGTCCACTGTTATCGCGGTGGTACACGGAAGCGTGCAGGCAGACACGGTGCTGGAGAGGGGCTGAGAGTCCTACATCTTCATCCACAAGCAGCAAAATAAGTCTGTCCCACTGGGCGTGGCTTGGGCATATAGGAGACCTCAAAGCCCGCCCCCAGAGTGACTCACTTCCTCCAGCAAGGCCACAGCTACTCCAGCAAGGTCTCACCTCCCAATAATGCCACTCCTGATGGCCAAGTATTCAACCATGGATCTATTGGGGCCATTGCTATTCAAACCACCACGCTAACCAAATGTAAAATTGGTGTCATAATATTAGCACACAGCCAGCAATCGAGAGTTGACAGGCTCTCTCTCTACTCCTATTCTTCAGAACCCTCCACACTTCCAGGATCTACCGCCAAAACAGCAGTTCAGTAGACTTCTCGGGCTTCAGGGGACATTTAGTGGTTTTGGGTACATGGGACTGGCTTTGAATCACTGAATAGCCACAGAAAATCACAATTTGCCTAAGCCCTTAGCTCCAATATCCCAGTGTGGCTAAAGAAACCCTCTCATAAAAAAGGACTCTTCATCTGGGTGGTGGTGGTGCACACCTTTAATCCTCTATGTATATTTGTGGAATGACCTAATCAAGCTAATGAACCTGTGTAATACATAGCTAATTTTGTGTTGAGAACTCCTAACATCCGCTATCACAGCAATTTCACATGTACAATACATTGTTATCAACTACAGTGATCACCGTGTACAGCGTTCTTGTATTGTAATGACCCTAACTCGCCTTTGAGAGTTAGGTTTTTGGTTCTGTGACCATTTATTTCCGAGTGACTTATCGTCTATGATCCCAGAAGCCAGACCCACCCCTTCCTCTTAGTGTACATTTCTGGGTTTCTTCCTAGCTCAGGTGCCTGTATTCTTGCCTGAGCTATTACAAGCAGTTTTGTATCTTAAGACCCTCTGCATCTAGACCGTCAGAAAATAAAGACAGCTTAAATGACATTCTCGCATAGCACACTTTCCAAATATTAAGTATATGATGTATCGATGCTTAGTTTATTCACAGAGTTGTATAACCATCATGACAATCAATTTTAGAATATTTTCATTAGCCTCAAAGAAACTTTATACCTTTTGGATTTCACCCCCTATAGGTCCTCCCTGATTCCTCACCTAGGCAACCACCACTCCTTTCCCTACGGAGAGCTTGAGTTTCTTTAGGGATTTGTTCACATCATCCAAGTGATTCAACTAGTCTGTGTAAATACTCCCTCACATCCCTCCTATTGGATAGTAGTGTGCTTTTCATCCTTGAAAAACTTGGATCTTTTCTGTTCTTTGTCAGCTCTAGAAAGCCTTACCAGTTCTATTAGCCTTGGTGTGGAACCCGCTTCTGATACCACTGAGTCTTTATTCTCATCCCTAATCCATTTGTCTCTGCTCTAATCTGCAGGGTTTGCTATACGCATACTTTAGAAAGTCTATCAGACCCTACTTCATGGAGTAACTTTACTCATATTTATGTTTCTTATATTTCCTTTTTTCCATTTTTATGTTATGATTTTTGTATGCATCATACCTATAAATGTTACAGACCCAATAATTAATTGTTAAAATTATTACTTACTTAATCTTAAAGAGTCTAAAAAAAGGAAAATAAGTATATCATGTTAAGAGTCTAATATGTTCTCTTTCTAATTTGCTGTTTCAGGCTTTCCCTGTGCCTGTGTTTTGAATTACCGCACCGTGTAATCTCGTTACTGCAATCCGACTCTGCTGTCACCAATTCCTTTCGCCGTGATTATCTTTCTATACTTATAGGTCAAGCAACATAGTTATTTACATATTGTCTAATAAGCTTGCTTTTAAAATACAAGATAATTTGAAAATAAGAATACGTACTATTTATTAATAGTTACATAATTACCTTCATGAGTTTTCTTTGCTTTTTCATGTAGATTGAAATTTCTATTTTGGTTTATTTAGTTTCTGGTTAAGGAACGTCGCTTAGTGTTTCTCATATGACAGATCTGCCGGTAACAGTCTTTTTGCTTATTTAGAATGCCTTTATTTCTTCTCCGTTTTTGAAAGGCAGCTTTGCTGACACACACGCTTAGCTGATAGCTGTTTTTCTTTATTGTGCTGAGCCATCATTCCACTGCCTCTAGCCGTTCCTGATCCTGCCAAGTTATTCTTGGGTTTCCTTTGCATGGGAAGAGTTTTGTTCTTTTTTTTTTCTTCATAGATTTCAAACTTGTTTCAAGACTTTTTACTTCCAGATTTATTTATTTATTTATTTGTTTGTTTGTTTGTTTATTTTTGAGACAGGAATTTTCTGTAGCTTTGGAGCCTGTCCTGGAACTAGCTCTTGTAGACCAGGCTGACGTCGAACTCCCAGAGATCCGCCTGCCTCTGCCTCTTGAGCGCTGGGATTAAAGGCATGTACCACCACCTTGACCCAGCCTAATTCCACAATTTTTATCATGATGTGGCTGTATGAGGATGTTTGTGTTTATCCTGCTTAGAGTTTGTTGGGCTTCTTGGATGTACAAATTGGTGTTTTACAACAAGTTGTGGACATTTTCATCCATTATTTCTTTAAATGCTTTTTCTGCTTCTTTCTCTTGCTTCCCTTTTAACATATTAGTGTGCTTAAACATGCTCATATTTTTATGAGGCTGGGTTCCTTCTTATTCATCATATTTTCTCTCTGTTTGTGGGGCGGTTGGCAGGGTTTTACTTCTTGGCTCTGTGGACATCTCAGCCCACTGCCTTTCCCCTCTGTTGTTTCTGATGGGATGTATGCTGACGGTCTCATTACGGATCCCTTGTGGACGACGAGCTCTCTTTCTTGGTGCAGTCTAAACCCTTATTTACTTGTGACAGTTTGGTTATAGTGCATTCCAGACTGGGCCTGTGAGCTCATCCTGTCTGACGTTTACTGAGTTTCTTGGAAGTCTCTGCTTGTGTTTTCAGCCCTGGGTTCTGCAACTATCGACTCAGCATGTTTTGCTTTGCCTTGTTTTTATGAGACACCTACAATCCAGCTGCTAATCGGCTGTTAGCTCATCCAGCTGATGTGTCCCTTGGCTTCCAACTTAGGTCACGTTCCGTTTTCTTCAGTTTTTTGTTTTGTTTTGTTTTGTCCCAGATTCATTTAAAAAGAAAATTTATCGATTCTTCCCTCTGTCCAATTTGCCCTTAAGTTCCTATAATGGATTCCAACTTTGGTTCCAGAATCTCTTTTTGGTTTCTTTTTAGGTTTTAGATGGCACTTTATTGGCATTTCCAGTTTTCTGCATGTCTTCTTTGAGTTCTCTGAGCACCTCTGAGGAGGGAGCTTTATGATCGCTGTCAATAGCATCTGCCTTCACTTATTTTCCAGAGTTGGTTTTGCGCAGGTTTTTGCTTGTTTTGTTTGTTTTTTTCTTGAATAGCCCGGTATTTTGTTGTTGCTGTTGTTGTTTGTTGTTTTTTTTTTTTCCTTCGTGATGTTTCTTTCTGAAATCTGTCCTTTAGATTCCATAGTGGAGTAATTCTGGATGTCAGATTGTACCCCTCTCCTGGAGTTCCTGGATATTTGGGGGTTTGACTGCTACTATGCTAAAAGCAGGAACTGACTAAACTTAGCTTCACAGTTAGCTTCACTGTATCTCCCAAGCCTCCCTCTAGAAGCTAAAACCCACAGAGGACTTCGGAGTTCCAACATAGTGGCCTAGTCAGATTCTGGGGGTGTCTAGGAGCGGAGATAGCTGCCTGCTGCTTCTTTCTCCCACTGTTTCCCAGAACGCCCCAGGGACAGATTTGGGGGTCAGTCTTTGCTGCACCCTCTGATTCAGGAGGGTTCTTCTTCCCCAGTTATTTGTGGTAAAGTGGCTAGCCTGTGGTTTTGCTTTCTGCTCTTAGGCAAAGAGGTGCATTTTTAGGTTTGACCCACCTGTCACTATTTGAAATAAAGTCAGTTTCTTTGACCAGAGTCCTCTCGTCGTATTGCCTTCCCCCTTAAACAGACTCCCCAGGCCTCTTTGCTGACAGTTGAGTGGGTACTGTGGCAGCCTCCGTCTTCTTGGCTTGACTTGGTCCTTACAAATCAGTAAACTAGAATAAAAAGCAATAATAAATAGTTGGCCTTGGGTAAATGCTAATTTGTTGTGTGTCTTTAGGACACTTTCCGTAAACATTATAGTTATTTTTTTTTTTAAGTTTTCTCCCACTTGACCTGTTTTGCTGGAGAAGGGTCTGCAGAACATTGCACAAGCACATTGAAAATAGAATTCCCTTCTCAATCTTCATTCTTACTCCTTTCTTAGTAACTTAAACGTACGAGCTTTGCACTCTTCATTAAAAAGCAACTCGGCATGGATGGGCAGCTCGGCAAGGTTACAAAGGACCACAATGAGACCCAAAGGTTTTCTGTTACTGCTCTGCCATGTTCTTTGGGGCATTTTGATTGATATGGCTATTTTAGAAATCTTCAAAATGATCGAGATTTTACGCTCATTTCTCCCTTTCCCTCCTTCACAGACTCCCATCATTATTTGAGGCAAAAATATTTTAGGGACTTCCTAATGATCACAATTGCTTAGTAGGATCCTAAAAATACATTTTAGTCCAGGGGTGGACGTGAAAATGCTGCTTGTGTCCAGAGTGAGTTATTCATCGGGAATGAGAGCCCTGGCCTTTCCTGTCAGTTAGAATCCGGCCTTGTAGACCGGTGCCCTCGCAGTAGTCTTGGGCAGAGAAGCAACCTTAAATTCTGCCCTAAGGATGGCAGAGCAGTAACAGAAAACCTTTGGGTCTCATTGTGGTCCTTTGTAACCTTGCCGAGCTGCCCATCCATGCCGAGTTGCTTTTTAATGAAGAGTGCAAAGCTCGTACGTTTAAGTTACTAATTTTCCCCTCAAACGTCACTGTCCTTGCGCATTTTTGCCTCATCTCTGTACGGATAGAAACAATTTCTCTTTCTTCCGAGTTTTCATGTGCACCCTACTTCCCTGTGGTACGGATTCTCAGCATTGCATCTCCCTCCGCAGCAACACTCTTAGCTTTTATGGTATAAGGAATCCAGATGGCCTGTCTAATAAAATCTAGCCTGTCCCTCCAAGGCTTGCTTCTGGGGAAGGGCCATTGCGTATGGAATACTGGCGGGACCACAAAGACCAGCTCCTTTCCCAAGATTCAGTCTCAGCCTGGAACTCACCAATTACCGCTCCCGCCTACAGGCTGGCCTCAGGGACCTCTGCTTTCCTTTTGAGCCTTTAGCCCTCGTATTAACGCATACAACCTTTTGCTTAATTCCATGTGGCACAGCTAAGGATGGGCAGAAAGATATTTTTCAAAGGCAATCAAGAGCTCGGGGCAACAGGGGAAATACGTGGAGATAGTAAATGATACTGGGCAATCTATCTTACTCGTCAACTCAGGGATCCTACTGCATCTTTGCTGCCTCCAGGCCACAGATACCATCAGTCCCTTATCTCAAAGACTTTTTGGAACAGAAAAGGAGTAGGTGTGTGTGTCTGGTGTGCTCATGTTGAGTTCTGAACCCTAACATCTATTTTTTTAATATTTATCTATTTATTATGTATACAATATATCTGCAGGCCAGAAGGGGGCAGAAAACCTCATTACAAATGGTTGTGAGCCACCATGTGGTTGCTGGGAATTGAACTCAGGACCTTTGGAAAAGCAGGCAATACTCTTAACCTCTGAGCCATCTCTCCAGCCCCCTAACATCTATTTATAATGTATTTTGTGTACATGAGTGTTTTGTCTACATCATATGTGTGTGCCCCAGATGTGTACCTGGTGCCCATGGAAGCCAGAAGATGGCATTGGATACCCTAGAATTCAAATTATGGGCACCATGAGTCACCATGTGGTCACTGGGAAATGAACCTAGGTCCTCTGCAAGAGCAGCTGGAACTCTTAACCCCTGAGCCATCTCTCCGGCATTTCTGAAAGAACTAAGAAGTAACTAAGAAGATAAAAGCAAAGAAACAGTAAACTCTAGTGCTTATTCTTCGTATACTTTCTTTTACAGATGCAGAAGTTTAATCAGAGGGAGACTCGGTAACTTAACAACATCACTCAACTAAGAATAGGAGGGACGCCAGAGAACGTGCCTCTATGCCCCACTGAGACCACTCTGGATTAGGTGCCCATTTGTCTCCATTGCTGCATAAAATCAGGGTTATGCGATGCTGTGAAACAAACTATTGACTAGGTAGTTTGTAAACAACAGGGACATCATAGTTCTAGACCCTGGAAAGTCTAAGGTCAGGCCTCTGGGTCCCCTCATCTCATCACTATCCCTCTGGTGTCCTCACGTGATGAAAGAGACAGATAAACTATCTTGAGCTTATTTTATAGCTCAGTGATCACCACGATGAAGTATCTGCCCAAATATCCTAATTACTTCCCAGTGGCCCGTCAGCTGATATCACCATATTGGTGATTAGATTTGAGTACAAATTTCTAAAGGGCCGTGAACATTCAGACTACAGGGCTGAGTGTTGGCAGCTCTCGCCAGTGGGACCCGCTCTCCCCTATGAAACAGAATATTTCCACAGAACAGAAAAACAAGTGATATTCTCCTCTATTCCCTTCACCCAGTCACCTTACCGAACGATCAGACGTTAGTCCTGTTAGCGGTTTACCTAACTCTCCTGTGAAGTGTGGGGTGTAACCGTGTTTCCCGCAATAATGTCTCAGGATTTTGTTTCACGCTTCCTGTAGCTATGCTTCCCATTTCTGCTTTCTGTCTCACTGCATCAGCTCTAGTTTATGGAATAATAAAAATGAGATTGAGTTTCCCGGTGGTTGTCAGAAGAACCCGTGAGATAGGAGGACGCTGAGCCATTGCAGTAATTTTGCTGTGATGTCAAATTGGTTTATCTAGGATGACTGCTAAGGCCACATATTTGAAAGATGTCTTGGCAAAGAACTG
This sequence comes from Microtus pennsylvanicus, assembly GCF_037038515.1. Lineage (NCBI taxonomy): Eukaryota > Metazoa > Chordata > Mammalia > Rodentia > Cricetidae > Microtus > Microtus pennsylvanicus. The sequence continues at coordinate 29,164,045 of NC_134587.1, read as the reverse complement.
CCTTACCTTGAGATGTAGGTGAGCAATAAAATAAACACACGCTGCCTGAAACAAAGAGATCTATGGTACAGTAACATCTAATAAATGTCAGAACCTATTGAGAACTTACGGCTGGCCGTCCAAGGAGTTAAGAGTCAGATCTCCATCAAGGACAACATTAGCATATGTCTTGTCTTTTATTTTGAAACAGGGTCTCACAGTGTTGTCCAAGCTGGCCTCTAGAATTACAGTTGATAACAGATATGAAACACAGTTTTTAAAATTAAAATGCCTTGGTTCAGTTTTCCACCCTCGTTTTCACTGATGGCTTCGCCTATGAGTTGCGCTCTCTCTCTCTCTCTCTCTCTCTCTCTCTCTCTCTCTCTCTCTCTCCCTGCCCCCACCATCCTGTCCTTCTAAGTCTTTTTATCCTATTCTGGTATTTATTCTTCTACTATCATGGTTTAATGGGCCCTGCCCAAGGTGTCCTTCACTATGGCTCCAGCCCATGGACTAGTTTCACTATGCTGCCTCTCAGCATCCTGCCTTCCTCTTTCCCATGCTCCCTATTGGTTGCAGTTTGGGGTTTGTGTGACTGTGTGGCCTGTTCCCCTGACCGAACCTGGGAGGTGGGCCTAAGCTCCAGGAGGCTCATGTTCATCCCTGGCGGATACAGGGTACTCCAACCAAAGCGTCTTTTTCAGTCGTGTTTTTGTTAATCCTTCGATAAATTCATACATGTATAAAATGTATTTTGATCATGTTTACCCCATTTCTCCCTCAACTTGTCTCAGATCCACTCTCTACCTCCTCCTTCCCCAACTCCCTCCCAATTTTGTATCCTTTTTCTCTTTCTTAATACCCCACTGAGTCCATTGTACAGCCTATATATTTGTGGGTGTGGGGCCACCCACTGACAAACAGTTCACCTGCCAGGGACCACGACCTTAAAGAAAGTGGACTCTTTGTCCCTCAGAAGCCAGCAGGGATGGCAAGCCCCTCCCCCACTCCAGGATAAGTAACCACAGCTCCTGTGAGCTGATGAGTGCAGGGGTCCTTTCTGGTCTGGAAAACACTGCTCTGATTTGTTCCTCCCCAATCTCTGGCTCTCACAATCTTTGTGCTCCTCTTCCTCCGTTGTCCCTGAGCCTTGGGGAGGGGTGTGATACTGATGGCCTTTTGTGGCTGAGCACTCCACAAATACTTACTTCCTGTATTTTAATCCGCTGTGAGATCCTGCATTAACCACTGTCCTCTGCACGAGGAAACATCTCTAATGAGGTCTGAGACCTACATTAATTTATGGGTAGAAAGATACGAATTTAGAACTCAGTGTGAGATCGCGTTCATTTCGTAGAATGAAATAGTAGACTCACTACTGAGGGAAGCATAGGAGCTCCCAAATCATTATTTCTGGCCAGAGTTACAGCACCTGACATGAGTTTCCTCCTATATGTTAGGAATATATCCCTAACCGAGCCTCCCCACAGATGCAAAATAATCCCAAGCAAACCAAATCAAACCAAATTAAAGGATATCCAGGTTTAATTAGACCCCTGCACTCCTGGGTGGCCCCGAAGGGAAACAGAAAGCTGCCAACGTGACCACCAGAGAGGAAGAGGGAAAACCACGTGTTTATTTTCTGGGGAGCAGTTTAAGTAGCCTGTGGGAGTGGTCTTGACCTTTCCTGAGGAGGGGTCAAGGTTTGGGGGTCAAGGTTTATATGGCACGGGGGTGTTGTAGTATGAGCGACGGGCTACGTTCCGGGCACCCGGCCGCCCACACGGCTAGCTTTACCTGAAATAATTACACGGAAACGGTATTCTTTTAAACACTGCCTGGCCCCATTAGTTCCAGCCTCTTATTGGCTAGCTCTTACATATTGACCTAACCCATTTCTATTAATTTGTGTAGCCCATGAGCTGGCTTACCAGGAATGATCTTAACCTGCGTCTGCCTGGAATGGGAGAATCATGGCGACTCTCTGACTCAGCTTCTTTCTCCCAGCATTCTGTTCTGTTTACTCCTCCCACCTATGTTTTAACCTATGAGGGCCAATTAGTTTCTTTATTGCTTAACCAATGAAATCAACAGATTGATATATGACACTCCCACATCACGGGGGAGGGTCCTCCAAAGATGGAGGCCGGAGGCTGGGATTACACTTATAGAGTGATGCTTAAATGCTATCAGAAAACAGTTGGTTACCCCCATAATTTGTGCCACTGTTACACCCATGGGCACAGCTTATCAAACTCAAGTCACATCTGCAAGAACGAGAATTTGTATGGTACCTTCTAGTTTCCAGAGAACACTTTGTACCTTTTCTACCCCTTTGGTCTCGACATCCAACCCTGTGAGAATTACAGATCTGGAGTTTTTATCTGGCATCTCAGAGTGTTCCATGTTTTCACTGGTGCCAGTGTGTGGGCTCTGGGCATGCCACACTGCCACACAAGCAGCCCTTCTCTCAGCTGAGCACGGCCCCCATCGTAGGTGCCATGTGCCTCGTCACATTCCTCCCCCAGCTTCTGCCAGTAGCTCCTAGCTGCTCTTTTCTCTGATGAAATACCTTCCTGCAAAGGACTAAAAATAAAGCCTGCCCATCTGGGAGGAAGCAACCACACTCACCGACTAGCCTTGAGTATGGAGGGCCACACCACAAAGTGATGCAATTTTTGAGCTAGGATTTCCTCACAGGCTGGGCTGAGGGCAGGATCTTGCAGAACCACACCCTTGCTCACTTCCTTCCTGGTCCTGTTCCTCAGGTCTGCCCTTTCCCACTCCCTAAGAAATCATGCACACAGGAATTCTGCTTTAGCCACCCCCATCCCTACCCTGCTGAAGGAGTCTGGTACATCTTACTTACCTCTGTCCTTCCTTGATGCCTTCCCACTAGAGGAAAGCCTGCTCTCTGAAGCTGCAGAGGCTCCTGAGGGCAGGGTGTACCATCCAAAGAGAAAAGCCCAGGCCAGGCAGGGCCAGCAGGAGTGGAGGACGCACCACAGTGGGTGTCTGTGAGACCTATTCTAACAACTCAGGCTGAGGAAACCTGCAAGTGGCATTCCTTGGGCACAGTACCTTTGTGCCTTGGTGAGCAATAGTCACTCTTTGGGCTCCGTTCTCCTGATTTGAATGCCTGAGCAGACAAGCGGAAAGGCTTGGAGTTCCACTGGGTCACAAGATGACAGCACCCCCACTACCATCTGATTCCTTGGCACCCAGCTTCCAGAAAATTCCAAGAGAATTGGACCTCGCTTGTTGGTTTCAGGCCACCCTGCTAGCTTAGGCCCAAAATAATCACACAGAAACTGTGTTAATTAAATCACTGCTTGGCCCATTAGCACTAACTTTTTATTGGCTAACTCTTACATCTTAATTTAACCCATTTCTATTAATCTGTATATCACCATGAAGTCATGGACTACCGGCAAAACTTTAGCACGTCTATCTCTGGCAGTGGCTCCATGGCATTTCTCTCTCCACTTTCCTTCTTCCAGCATTCAGTCCAGTCCTCCCCTGCCCCCTGCTTACCTAAGTTCTGCCCTATCAACAGGCCAAGGCAGAATCTTTTTTCATTAACCAATAAAAGCAACACATAGACAGAAGGACCTCCTATACCACTTCTCTCCTATCTGCCTAAGATTTGCCTTCTTCCAGTAGTCCAGTTATGGGCTTGTCTTCCCTTCCGCACTCACAGACCCTGCCTGTCACCTGCTAGAATTCGGCTTTCTCCTGTGACTGCTACAGGTTCACTCCTCTGAATGCATAGAAGAAAGCCCCAAATTCACCTCAGAGATGTGCGCATACAGTTCTATACCCTGTGTGACTCTCCACCACTGTTTATTTACCAGATGGTAAACTCTAGGAAGGTAGGAACAATGTCTTGCTTACCCTAATAGCTCTCATGATAGAAATGGCGTAACATTGGGCTTGATGTACATTTGCTTTATTTTGTGTTTTAGTCAAAAAGCAGCCTTACAGAGGGCTGGGGACATAGCTGAGTGGTAAAGTGTTTGCTTGGGCATGTGTGAGGCCCTGGGTTCGATTCTCAATGACACCTTCTCCCCCAGTACACAAAACAGTCCTTAGTGATATTTGGTACAATTTCCTAAAACAAATACAGGAATGAAATGTTTTCCTTTTGTAAGATCTTACAATAGCTCAAACCAACATGTCTTAAAGAAACTCTTCTCATTAGAGTCATTTTCTATTTCTATTTTAGGGTATGGAAGCCTACAAGTATCCTCTATTAAACAGAAAGATATTCTTTTTTGTTAATTAAATTCACTTATTTATTTTTCATCCCAACTACAGTTTCCCCTCCCTCCTCTCCTCCTATCCCCTCTCCCCTCTGTCCTTCCCCCACAGTCCACGCAGCCTCTGTTTTTGATCAGAAAGGGGCAGACATCATGGATATCAACAAAGCATGGCACATTGAGTTGCAGTAAGACTAAGCACCTCTCCTTACATTAAGACTGGGGACCTTAATGCAAGGTGACCCAGTATGAGGAATAGGTTCTCAAAAGCCAGCACAAGCATTAGGAGCAGTCCCTGACCCCACTGTTAGGAGTCCCGCAAGTAGACAAACTGTATAGCTGTCACATATACGTAGAGCCCATGCTGGGTCCTTGGTTGTTATTGGTTTAGGCTCTGTGAGCTCATTTGAGCCTGGGTTAGTTGATTCTGTGGGTTTTCTTGTGATGTCTTTGACCCCTTTAGCCCATACAATCCTTCCTCCTTCTTCTCTTCAGCAGAATTTCCCAAGCTCCACCTAATGTTTGGCTGTGGGTCTCTACATCTGTTTGTTCCCACCAATCGTTGGATGAAGGCTCTCTGATGACAATTGGGATAGGCATCAATCTATGAGTATAGCAGAATATTGTTAGACATCATTACATTGATTTTTTTTTCTCCAGTCATGTTTGATTCTATCCTAGGGCTCTGCACATTCAGCCTCTAGGTCTTGGCCCTCCAGGCAGTGCTGGGGATGAGTTCACTCTCATGGCATGGGTCTAGGGCTGGACCAGTCATTGGTTGGCCACTCCCTCAATCTCTGCACAACTCTTACCCGACGACATCCCTTAGGCAGACAGACTGTAGTTCAAAGGTTTTGTGGCTGGGTTGGTGTCCCAATCCCTCCACTGGAAGTCTTGCCTGGTCACAGGAGATGGGCAGTTAGTTCAGGCACCCTCTCCACTATTGTTAGGAGTCTTAGCTGGGGTCATCCTTGTAGATTCCTGGGAGTTTCCCTGGCACCAGGTTTCTACCTCACCTGGAAATCCAGCTACTTTCCAGCCATCTCTTTCAATACTCTCCCCCTCCATACAGCTCCCAACCTGATCCTTCATGTTTCCCTTCCCACCTGCCCACAATCCTCCCACAAATTCTCTTCTACTTCCCCTTCCCAGTGAGATCTATGTCCCTTTCCACTCCCCCCCCTGCCCTGAGGCTTCCTTGTTATCTAGCCTCTCTGGATCTGTGAATAGGAAAATAGTTATTCTTTACTTTACAGCTAATATCTGCTTGTAAATAAGTACAACCCATGTTTATCTTTCTGGGTCTGGGTTAACTTACTCAGGATAATTTTTTTTTCTAGTTCCACCCATTTGCCTTCAAATTTCACGATGTCACTCTTTTTAACAGCTGAGTAATATTCCATTGTGTAAATGTACCACATTTTCTTTATCTATTCTTCAGTTGAGGGACATGTAGGCTGTTTCCAGGTTCTGGTTATTATGGGAAAAAAGCTGCTATGAACATAGTTGAGCAAGTGTCCTTGTGGTATGATTGAATATCCTTTGGGAATATGCCCAAGAGTGACATAGCTGGGTCTTGAGGTCAATCAAATCTCAATTTTCTGATAAATTCCCATTTTAGTTTCCAAAGTGGCTGTATAACTTTGCACTCACACGAGCAATGGAGGATTCCCTTGTTCTTCATCCTCTCCTGAGCTGTCATTTGTGTTTTTGATCTTAGCCATTCTGACAGGAGTAAGTTTGGAATCTCAGAACTGTTCTGATTTGCATCTCCCTGATAGCTAAGGATATTTAACACTTTTTTGAAGTGTTTCTCAGCTATTAGAGATTTTTCTGTTGAGAATTCTCTGTTTAGATCTATACCCCCATTTTTAAATTGGGTTATTTGGTTTGTTGATGTCTGATTTCTTGAGTTCTTTATATATTTTGGAGACCCCTCTGTCAGGTGTGTGCTTGGTGAAGATCTTTTCTTATTCTGTAGACTGTCATTTCATCTTACTGAAAGTGTCCTTTGCCTTACAGAAACTTTTCAGTTCATTAATTGTTGATTTTAGTATCTTTGCTTCTTTTATTCTATCCAGGAAGCTGTCTCCTGTACCAACACATTCAGGGCTATTTCCCACTTTCTCTTCTATCAGCTTCAGTGTAACTGGCTTTATGTTGAGGTATTTGATTCACTTAAACTTGAGTTTTACACAAGGTGATAGATATAAATCTATTTGCATTTTTCTACATGCCAACATCCAGTTATGACAATGCCATTTGCTGTAATTTTTCCCATTTTGACTTCTTTGTCAAAAATCAGGTGTCCATAGGTATGTGGATTTACTTCTGGGTCTTCATTTCCTTCGATGAACCTGTCTGTTTTTATTCCAACACCATGCTGCATCTAGTGAGATGATCATGTAGTTTTTTTTTATTATTTCAGTTTGTTTATATGGTGGATTATATTGACAGATTTGTGTATGTTGAACCATCCTTGCATCTCTGGGATGAAGCCTGTTTGATCATGGTGGATAATCTTTTTGGTGTGTTCTTGGATTCGGTTTGTGAGTATTTTATTGAATATTTTTGCATTGATGTTCATGAGGGAAATTGGTCTGTAATACTCTTTCTTTGTTGAGTCTTTGTTTGATTTGGGTATCAGCTTGACTGTGGCCTCATTAAAATAATTTGGCAATGTGTCTCCTGTTTCTGTTGTGTGGAATACTTTGAGGAGTATTAGAATTAGCTCTTCTTTGAAAGTCTGGTAGAATTATGCACTGAAACCATCTGGCCTTGGGCTTATTTTGGTTGGGAGACTTTTAATGCCTGCTACTTTCCCCTTAAGGGTTATAGGTCTATTTAAATTGTTTTTCTGATTGTTATTTAATTTTGGTATGTGGTATCTATCAAGAAATTTGTCCATTTCTTTTTGATTTTACAATTTTGTGGAGTACAGGTTTTTGAAGTACAACCTAATGATTCTCTGGATATCCTCAGTGTCTGTTATTACATCCCTCTTTTTATTTCTGATTTTGCCACTTTGGATATACTCTTTTTCTGATTTTTAGTTAGTTTGGATAAAGCTTTGTCTATTCTGTTGATTTTTACCAAAGAACTAACTCTTTGATTCATTGATTCTTTGTATTGTTCTCTTTGTTTCTATTTTATTGATTTCAGTCCTCAGTTTATTTCCTGCTGTCTACTCTTCTTGGGTGTGCTTGCTTCTTTTTGTTCTAGAGCTTTCAGGTGTGTTGTTGAGTTGCTAGCATGAGCTCTCTCTGATTTCCTTATGAAGGCACTTAGTGCTGTGAACTTTCCTCTTAACACTGCTTTCATTGTGTCCTATAAGATTGGGTATGTTGTACATTCCTTATTGAATTCTAGGAAGCCTTTAATTTCTTTATCTCTTCCTTGACCCAGTGGTAATTGAGTTGAGAGTTGTCCAATTTCCATTAGTTTGCAAGTTTTCCATTGTTTTTGTTCTTGTTGAACTATAGCTTTAATCCATGGTGATCTGACAAGATGGAGCCGTTATTTCAATTTTTTTTTTATCTGTTGAGACTTTCTTTGTGACAGAGTATTTGATCAATTTTGGAGAAAGTTCCATGAGGTGCTGAGAAGAAGGTATATTCTTTTGTGTTTGGGTGAAATGTTCTGTGAAGAGTCCAAAGATAAGGAAATAAGAATGTAGATTCCAGAAATAGGAATGTAGAAATCAAGAAATATAAACCTAGGAGAATGAGAACAGACTGTCAGCAGCTTTCTCAGCAGCGTGAGGATTAGCTATTAACAGTGGGTTATTCGCTTTACAACCCACAGCTCTACTTACAAGGCCAAAGCATCTCTCTGCAAACTGAGAGCTAGCCTACGGATATGAGCTGAGTCAACTTTTAGGAAATAGATATATGACCTCTGGGTTATGCATTATCCCTACTATATGAAACTGGCAGCATTGAAGAGGAGACCACAGGGCTTCAGTAAACATTACCTGGAAATACCAAGAAAGACAACAGATTTAGAACTCAGTTAAACACTAGTTTCACCGAGAAACTCTGTTAACAGAGATTGTAAAGTAAAACAACCCGTATCTGAGTTTTACCTTGAGACTATAAAAATTCCTTTGTTCAGACCTAATGCTTGACGCCCCTACTATAAAAAAATGGGTTCACAAACCGGCCTCTGCCACAGCCTTTCACAAACCATCTCTGACTGTGGTCTCAGCTAGCTGATAAGCTTTTTATGCCCCATGGAGATTTTATTTATTTTATTTTTTTTCCTGGATTCTTGTTTCTGGGAATAAAGTTTGCTTCTGGTTTATTAGACTTTGGTGGTCTGTCCCCATCTTTGCGTGACCCCCTCTGGACCCAACATTCTGTAGATGTCTGTTAGGTCCATTTGAGTCATAATATCTGTTAGCTCTGTTATTTCGTTTAGTTTCTGGCTGGATGACCTGTCCACTGATGATAATGAGGGACCGAAGTCTCCCACTATTAATGCATGGGATTCAATGTGTGAATTAAGCTTTAGTAATGTTCATTTTACAAATGTGGGTGCCCTTGCATTTGGGGCATAGATGTTCAGAATTAAGACATCATCTTAATTTAATAAAAGGTTTTTCCTTTGGTTTATATGAAGTATCCTTCTCCATCTCTTTTGATTAATTTTGAAATCTATTTTATTAGATATTAGAATAGCTACACCAGTTTGCTTCTTAGGTCTGTTTGGTTGGAAAATCTTTTTTTTTCAACCCTTTACTCTGAGGTCATGCCTATCTTTTATGTTCAGGTGTGTTTCTTGTATGCAGAAGAAGAATGGATCCTGTTTTTGTATCCATTCTGTTAACCTGTGTCTTTCAATGGGTGAATTGAGTCCATTGGTATTGAGAGGTATTAACGGCCAGTGATTGTTAATTCCTGTTATCTTATTGTTGTTAGTGGTGATGGTGGTATGTGTGTGTGTTTACCTTCTTTGGATTTTGCTGGTGTGAAATTATCTTTTGCCTGTGTTTTCATGGCTGTAGTTAACTTCCTTGAGTTGGATTTTCCTTCTAGAACCTCTTGTAGGACTGGATTTGTGGATAGATATTGTTTAAATTTGACTTTGTCATGAAATATCTTGTTTTATCCATCTATAGTGATTGACAGTTTTTTTGGGTGTAGTTGTCTGAGCTGGCATCCATGGTCTTTTAGACATCTGTCCAGGCCCTTCTGGCCTTTAGAGTCTCCATTGAGAAGCAGGGTGTAATTCTGATAGGTCTGCCTTTATATGTTACTTGTCCTTTTTTTTCTTTGCAGATTTTAATATTGTTTCTTTATTCTGTATCTTTAGTGTTTTGATTATTATGTGGCAATGTGGGTTTTTTGTTGTTGTTGTTTTTCCTGGTGCAGTCTATTCGGTGTTCTATAAGCTTCTTGTACCTTTATAGGCATGTCTTTCTTTAGGTTGGGAAATTTTTCTTCTATGATTTTGTTCAATATATTTTCTGGGCCTTTGACCTGGGATGCTTCTCCTTCTTCTGTTCCTATTATTCTTAGGTTTGGTCTTTTCATAGTGTCCCAGGTTTCCTGGATGTTTTGTGTTAGTAATTTTGTAGACTTAAAATTTTCTTTGACCAATGAATCTATTGCCTCTATCCGTATTTTCAACACCTGAGATTCTCTCTCCATCTCTTATATTCTGTTGGTGATGCTTGTGTCTCTAGTTCCTATTTGCTTACCCAGATTTTCCATTTTCAGAATTTCCTTAGTTTGTGTTTTCTTCATTGCCTCTATTTCCATTTTCAGGTCTCAAACTGTTTCTTTCACTTATTTGTTTTTTTTTTTTTTTTATTTTCTTGGCATTTCAGAGCTTTATTGATTTCCTCCATTTTTGTTTGTTTTTTTCTCAATTATTTAAGAGATTATTTTATTTCCTCTTTAAGGACCTCTATCCTCTTCATAAAGTTATTTTTAAGTTCGTTTTCTTATGCTTCAGCTGCCTTGGAATGTTCAGGACTTGCTGTTGTAGGAGAACTGGGTTCTGGTGGTGTCATATTGCCCTTTCTCTTGTTGATTGTGTTCTTACACTGGTGTTTATGCATTTGGATTTGGGATGATTATAGGTGTAGGTGTTAATTCCTGCATTTGTCTTTGCTGGATTTGTTCCTTGGTTTCTCTTTTCTCTTTTCTCTCTGGTCTTCTGGCCTAAATGGCCAAGAATTCTGGTGACTAGCAAGTCTTCAGATCCACTGGGATTTTTTGGGATATTGGGTTCCAAGATCCAGCTTGGCCTCCAGTAAAGCCGAAGTCTTCTCCCAAAGTTGTAGGACAGACTATGAAGCTTGGGGAGGGGGTGCAGGCTAGAGTTGTTGGGCAGGTTTTAAGGAGTGTTAGCGGGCAATGGACACTGTCTTGCTTGGGGCCCCTAAATCTGGTCTGGTCTCTGCAAAAGCCTAAATTGTCTTCTGAACTTGTAGGCTGGACTATGGAGTCCAGGGGAGTGGGTGTAGTCTTTGAGTTGTTGGACCAGAACGATATTCTTAAATAAATCTGTTCCTAAAGCTTGCCTGCCATTTTGAGGCAGGGCGTGAATAGCCATGATGAGAGTCCTCCAGACAGAACTAGAACTTTTCACACAATCTTTGTTCCATGCGTGGAACGTCTCCAAAGCATCTCCATTTATTTTTGGAAAAGAATGAGCCAGTCCAAGGCTCCTTCTCTGTCCCCGGTTCCAATGCTCTTTCCCTCGTGGTTGCGTCTGGTCACAGATGGAGACTGTAAATAAGTCACAAAGCACATGACTGCCAGATAAAAGGAGGAGGACTTTGCTTCTCCTTCCAGTCATTCACATTTGAAAGAAGCCGTCTCCCTCTTCCCGTCTCTTCTCTTTTTCTTCCTTCCTTCCCTCTTCCTCCCTTCACCTCCTTTCTTTCATCCCTCCCTCCTATCTTCTTTCCTTCACTCTTTTTGGAGGTTGAGAACTATAAATGACCTGAGTGAATGAGCCTTTTGTGCCCACACCTATGGAAGTGAGCTCATCCTGCCAGAACAAAACGTCACGTCAACTTGCCACAAACTAGAATCAGCTGAATAAGGAACCTCACTCGAGGAATTGCCTGCATCATGTTGGCCTGTGCATACATCTGTGGGGCACTTCTGGGTTGCTAACTAACGTAGGTGGGCCCAGCCCACTGTGGGCGTTACCATTCCTAAGCAGATGGGCCTGGGCTGTGTCTAAGAAAAGGAGCTGAGTAAGCCAACAATTAGCCTTGTGATCTGAGCTTCAGTCCCTGCCTGCAGGTTCCTACCTTGGCTTCCCTCAGTGACAGACTATAACCTGTAAGCCAAATGAATACTAGCAATAAAGAAACAAACTATCGTAGGACTCAAACAACAGAATGTGATGTTCCCACGGTTTGGAAGCTGGCAGTTTAAGGTCAAGGTTGTTCAGTTTGGTGAAGGCCATCCATCTTCTTCTCCTATAACTGCATGTTCTCACTGAGTTCACATGCATAGAGAGGAAGTCTCTCTCTCTTCCTTTTCAGAATAATATACCTATTAGATTAAAACTCCAAATTTGCTGAGCCTGGTGGCACAGACTGACCTATAATCACAGCTATTCAGGAGGCTGTGCCAGGGCAATTGCAAATCTGGGACTGTCTGTACTAAAGATCCACAGAGAGATCTCCAAACTTAGGAACCCATTGATATTTCATTCCCTGCTATAGACCCTGTCTCCAGATGAAGTCACATGAGGATCAGGGCTTATGAACACAAGGGAGAGGCAGGGTTCAGCCTATGCTCTATAGTAACATTCTTTGCTACATAATATTTTAGTCCCCTCTGAGTGTGTCTGGTTACAGGAACATGGCCTGATTTGGTCAATGTTATCAACTGGGAGGCAAGAGAAAGCATGAAGGTAAGGCACGGCACATGGGCATGTCCACTGGTTCTCCTGCCCAGTTGCCTTGGCCAGCTTTTGTCCTCTGCCTTTGCACAAGGATGTTCCCCGCCAAGCGTTATGGAGCAAGGTCATACCATGATCAGCTGATGGACGTCCAATGTTCTGAGCCCATGGCTGAGGTCTGCAACCCTCTCCCAGATATTCTGCGACTGTGAGAAAGGAATCGTTGTTTCAGGGGCTGAGGAGGAGATGGCTCAGTCAGTAAAAGTTCTTACTGTTTAAGCATGGAGTTCAGACCCTTGGTTGAGACAGACAGAGAGAGAGAAAGAGAGAAAGACAGAGACAGAGAGAGGGAGAAGAGAAGGAAAAGCCCTATGTAGTAATGTGTAATTCCGGCAATGGAAGGCGAGTGAAGACAGCAGGCCCCTGGAGCTCACTGGAAAGCCTGTGTAGCTGAACCAATGAGATCCAGGTACACTAAGAGACCCCAGGTAAAAAAAAAAATGAGGTGGGGGGTAATTAAGGAAAATTCCTGACATTGACCTCTGGCCTCCACATGCACAAGAATGTGTGTATAATACACACATGTGTATATACTTACATGAACACATGTATCACACACACACACACACACACATGCACGCATGTGCACAAGCAGAAATGGCTTTTTAAGCCACCAACTTTCAGGGTGGTTTGTTATATGGCGATTCCCAGTCCCCTCTCCATTCGTTGGCCCGCTTCTGGCTTGTGTATATGTATGCTTGAAGCTTAAGAACTGAAACAGAGTCACAAATTCCTTTTAAGTCCTAAAGCTAGAATAGAATCCCATCCCTTACTGGCTTTTTACCCTTCTTTGCATCTTTACTGTAGCTCATGGCCCTTATTACTGCTTTGATACACTGTCGTATAGCTACATGTCTATTGGATAGCTCCTTCAGTAAACCGTGTGAAGGCTTGGACCACATCTGTCTACCTAAGACAGTGACTGGCACTTAGCAGAAATTCACTGTGCAGGCAGACATGGTGCTGGAGCTGAGAGTGCTGCATCTTGTGGGCAACAGGAAGTCGACTGACTGTCACACTGTGCTAAGCTTGAGGAAAAGAGACCTCAAAGCCCGCCCCAATAGTGACACACTTCCTCCAACAAGGCCACACCTCCTAATAGTGCCCTTCCCTTTGGGAACCATTTTCTTTCAAACCACCATACCTTTCTTGTTGTATTTTTGTTGAATCTTAACTTTCTCTTCTGGAATCCCTCACCAGCTGTCTCTCCAAATACATTCCAATTAAATTCTTAATACTTGGATGCTACGTCAATAAATAAGTAGATAAAGATATGTGTAGAATGAATAAATGAGCATTTTTTCAAAACAGTAGAACAAGATCTCTACCCTATATATAAATGCGTTATGTATACGCCCATACTTAGACATATCAGCACATAAGCTGAGTGCTTATAGCACAGATGAAATCCTGTGAGACAGTAGAGTTCACTGCGGTGCTAGCATTTTGCTGAGGTGCCACATGAATGCTAAAAACATGGACAAATAAATAGGACAGACTTGATGTTCATTAGCCAGGGTTGTGAGGCTGTGAGCATCGCTACCATGAGTGCTAGAGGCAAAAGGAGCCCTTCATGCAGGGCTGGGGATATTTGCCAAATGACTGCAAGCTGTTGCAGTGCCCACAGCTATGTGCTTCTAGCAGAGCCTGGAATCCTGACCGGTGATGACAGGGGCGGGTTTTTAAGTACCGTTCAAACCGATCAGTGTTCTGGGTTAGTTCAGCGTCTCATTCAGTTAATTCCTCAGTAGCTCGATGGCTCTCCTTCCTCTTAAAATGACTGGGTCTTGAAAGGAAACAAGAGAGCTGCACACCAATGCTGGCCAACTGGGGACAACTAAGTCGGCCGGTGGCAGCGGCTCCTGCCAGCACAGGCTGAGCTGTGGCTGTCTCAGGACCTCTTTGATCTATGCTTCACGTACTTACATAAATTTCATTTTTCTCTGTGGTAGAACTGAATGGGAAATGAGTGACTGTGTGGAGGACACACAGTCCTGATGGTCCCAGCATCTGTCTGAGGGAGGAATCAGGGGGCGGGGTGACTCCCTGAATCTCACCGTTATCAACCCCTGGTTATCAACAACACTGGTTGTTTCTCAGGGCTTGCTTTCCCGGCACATGCTCCCCACCCTTCTCTGTGACTACATAGATAACATAGACCCATAGATTACAGGGTCACCTATGACAACCAGGATTGTTGAACATGGCGTTGTCCTGGTTCAGAACCTGTTTGTCTCATAGAGGCAAGCCCGCCCTGAGCTCAGACACTGAAACAGAAGGAAAGAGTTTCTGCTATGCTTCAAGTGTGGGGTATGCAGCTGAGAATTCTGTGGTACTGCTTGGAGGAAGCAAAGAGCCTCATACACAAGAAGAAAAGAAGACAGCTACACACACAGCAAGCAGCGAAGACCAGACGAAGAGAAACTTTGCAGTATTCCGGTCACTGAGTCTAGTTTGTTCCCGAGTTCAAGTGCAGTTTAGCCTTATAATTCTTCAAGAATGTGATTTACTCCCTCTTGGCTTTTGTTTTAGATAGCTTACATATACTTCCATTGCTTAGAACCCAGAGAATCCCGACAAACCACCATGACTTAGCTATCTCCGTTCTTGCAGTTCTTGGTAACTTCAGTCCTGGGCCTGGGATGATGATATCGGGTTCACAAGGCCACAGACTTCACCTGTTAATGTCAGAAGGAGCTGGGTGGCAGATTCCTGGCCACAAGACCAAAGTATATGCCTCCAAGATGGTTGAGCTAAGTGCTGCTTGGAGAGTTGGAGCGATTTGTTACCAGCAATAGATAACAAACACAAGCGTTGGGGAAAAAAAAGTTCCCAGTGTCTGAATGCTTTCCTTTGACCTCTGTTGAAGAAAACATGGCTCACGGCTTCTAAAGGAAAAGGAAACTCTATGGGAGGGGCGCCCCCACCGTTGTCAGCAGTGTCTGTGACTGTGTAGATGGAGGGAGTTGGCTCTGGATGCTGCATTGTGAGCAATAGAAGGTCACGCTTCTCCCTCCTCCTTCCCACAGTCTAGGAGCCAGGGTTCTGACTTTGGTTTTTTGCAGCATGGTGTCATAGTTGAGACCACAAATCTGGGACAGAGCTGGGCCACCATGGAATGACTCTGTCGGGGAGAATTCTCCACAGAAGGAAGGAGCTATGTAGGGGATCATAAGAGAAAGGGCTCCTTGAGGCTGTAGTGACAACCTCAGCAACGTGAAGTCTCCAGTGGAGTAAATAGCAGATATTCCCTTTGTGTTTCCAGGTTCACTTTAGGAGAGTTTATCTTCTTAGTGACTTCCTGTGGGTGGATATTCCAGAAATTTGATGCCCAAGCGGGTCTTGGATAAACTGCAGCACACTTACTGTGGAGGGCTATTCCTGAGAGGGCTGGGTGCTTCAGTGGCCCTGGCCTCCTTTCAGTCACTCAGCTACCCTTGAGGGCCACGCCTCATTCACAGGTGCCCTCCTGCTCACCTGTGAGCAACTTGACGTTTCTTTTCCTGGCCTTTCTTCGGACCAGTGGTTCCCCCGTATGATTTTCCCATCTCTTTGTCCATGTTTCTGTAAGAACACAAGGGGTTTAGTCCGGTGACCCCTCAGCCCCGATATGCCAGTCCTCAGAGGAGAGAAAGGGTTCACTCCCTCCCGTATCAGATGGATGTCATAGCTGGTCCTTCTCCCTCGCTGACCGGTACAGCTTGAGCCAAGGTGATGCCTTCTGAAAGACATCTGGATTTTTCTGTTCAATGATAGCACATTATTTTTGCTCGTTTTAAAGGGACTTTTTCCCCCCCAGCATCTTTAAAACTAGTTCATCTGCTCCTTTGGTTTTTAATCTTTACTAGGGTCAGATCTTTCCTTTTCACGCGCATAAGAATGGGGCTGGGCCCGGGCAATCAGAAGTGATTAGACCCACATGGTAACCTGCAGACCCCATGGTTTCAGTTAAATGGCCATCCCGGGGACTGCCAAGACAGGAGCTGACGTGAAAATTGAAGCAATTACCTGGATCACTCAGGCAGAAGAATTTCTGAAGCTTTTTTTTCCCTTGAACAATCCAGATAATTGCTTGCATTTACACTTCGTACTGGCAGTAGAGATGGGGACAGAAACTATTCTCTAGGAGCGGGCTGAATAAAAGGGAGGCAGAGTGCTGGAAAATGATTCTGATAAAGCAGGGTTATCACAAGGATGGAAAAAAAAATCATGTGCTTTGGCCTCGATTTCTATCGGGTGCAAGTCGCTCAAAGCAAGACTGCTCACTGTCTGAGTGATCCAGAGATTTCTCCATTTTCTGTTTCATCTCAACAAGGAAGCTGCAGGCTGTGCAAGCGTTGCCAGTCAAGGTGGCAGGAGAGACTAAGCACTTTCCAGTCTGTTTGAGGCCCTTTCCTCGCTAGCTGTGAGTTCCTCGGTTCATTAACCCTCTGAAAGCACGTGCAGATCCTTGCTGTGGGGAGGCCTTGCTGGGCCAGAATTCTAGCTGAAGAGCGGGCAAGCGGCCTGCTAGTAAATCATATTGCGAGTTGAGCCCTGAGCTGAACTCAAGGACCATCATTCTCGGAAACAAATGTTTGTTGACTGGAGTCCTCAGGATCCATTTTCCACAACTGGAAACCCGCATTTGTAGAAAGACCAAAACGGTGAGGGAATTCACGAAATGACATTGACTGGTTTGCGTTAAACTGGGCCTTGGAGGTGGAAAACAACTTCATATTTGTGTGAGCCTGTCGGCAGAATTGGTGGCTCACGCCTCTAATTCCAGCACTTGGGAGGTGGAGGCAAAAGTTCAAGGCCATTCTCGGCTATATAATGAGTTTGAGGCTAACCTGGGGTACCTGTGACTCTGACATTAAAATACTTAGGGACCCATGAAATGACTCAGAAGGTCAAGATGCTCACTGTACAAACTTGGCAACCTGATTCCATCCCTGGAAGGCATGTGAAGGTAGAAGGAGAGAACCTGACTCCTCAGAAGAGTCCTCCGTCTTCACACCTTTCCTAATAGTAAATAAAAAATGTGTTATGTGTATATGTGAATATACATACACATATTTATGATTTCTTCTTCCCTTGTCTCAGATTTTCTTGGGAAGAACAAGTCTTTCAATCTTTTCACTTCCCTTTTTAAGATTTTGTTTCCAAAGCATTTTCCCCCCAAATATTTCTTTTTCAATTCTTTTATATACAGAATAGATATTTTTAGTACCATTTCAGCAGATGGGCTAAAAAAAAATAGACAAGAAATTTTTGCAAAAATAGACTCTATCTCTACCAGAACTTGTCAGCAGCAAATCTGGAATGAAAAGCGAAGGACCCTGTGCTCGAGGCTCCATCCAGAACTTAGCACCGTGGCCTGCAGGGTCCAGTGTGCGTTCGTTGGTTCTTAGCCTCACCAGGAATGTGATGGAAATAGATCAGCCATTCAGAAAAGGGCAATCAAGCAAGTAAATAGGACACAATTTTCTCACAACATGAAAAATGGAGCAAGACACACAGGAAGCATTTGACATGCGGAGAAAGGCTATGAAGGGAAGGGGATTGGCACAGAGTCACCATGAAGGTCACGGTAAGGCTGCCAATTGTTAAGTTTTGAGTTGGAGAAAAATGACTGCAGAAAGCGAACGAGTAAATAATGCGATCACAAAATTTCCCCTTCTAAACCATCTTCAGGGCCCCAGCTCAGCGGCATCTAGAACATCCATAATGTCCAGGCATATCACCATATAGTTTTAGAATGTTTCCATGGTTCCAAATGCCAGTTCCATGTTAGAACATTGGATAGGTTCTTGGCTATCTGGGATTTGGGGAAGGCGAGAGAAAAGTACCAGGCATGGACAGACTGGGAAGTAACCATGTCAGGGTCAGGGGCATCAGGCACCCGGGTCCTGAAGCACTGTGATGAGCAGAGAGGCTCACAGACCCATGGGGACCTTCCCCTCCTGTCAGCAGGGCTTGCTTTCCCTCTTCCTCTCAGGATCATCTTCCAGGAATTGATTTTGTGTTTTAGAGAGAGTCTTATTATATATCCCCAACTGGTCTGGAACTCTCTCACCAGGCTGGCCTTGAACCATAGGCATTTATCTGCCTCTGCCTCCCGGTGCTTGGATTAAAGGTGTGTGCCAACATGCCTAGCATATCTTCCAGTAATAGGTTTGGGAAAAAGCAGATATTGGATTTGTATTCTTCCCTAAGGGAACAGCACGCCTCCCCGGTCGTGTATTCCCAAACACTGCCTTAACTTTACTGAGCAGCGTGCTCTGTCTTGTCCTATCCTAGCCCCATGCCCCGGTCTGACTCTCCTTTAATATGCTACTGCTGATGCTCTCCCGTGCAGGTCTCAGCCAGCAGTTGATGTGGCACACCGTCCTTTGTCCTTGTCCCCAGCTGTCATTCTTCCTGGCATTTTTGCTATAAGACTGTAGGGTAGAGATACTTAGAGGACATTTCATCATGGGGTTACATGGCTTGAATGTGGTTTGAGTGTCCTCCAAGGTATAGGTTGAATTTAATCTCTGGTGTAAGTATGAGCACAGTGGGAACTTTATCTAATCATGTTTAAAAGAGAGGTGACCTTTAGGGAGAGGCGTCAGGATTAATCCCAGTGGCTTTCGAAGAATAGGAAGAGGGACGAGATCACACACACACACACACCTTCCTATCTCATGTCATATGATGCTGGAGGACGCATTAAGATTCTAATAGTAAAAAGGCCATCAAAAGATTCCTGGCCTCTTGACTCCATACCTCCAGAATCTGAGCCAAAATAATCCTCCTAAAAATGAAGCAAGTCAAACCCTGTCTCGAAAAAACCAAAAAAAAAAAAAAAAAACTAAAAAAAAAAAAGAAGCAAGTCTGCCTTAGGCCTATGTTATGCAAAAATATCCTAACATGGGGGAAAATATTTAAAACTGGATTCTAATTTTCATGATAACCAAGATCATCAACAGGTCACACAGTTCCTTGCCAATACATTCTCCCATGCACATTTATTGATCACACTGTATGGGAAGTAGCAGCCAGACCAATGCTGAACAATCAAAATACCAGATGAGCCATTTATGCTAAAACAAACAAACAAACAACAGCTTTCCTGGAAGAAAATGAAATAAAAGAATAAAAAGATTCCTTTGTGACCCCTTCCTGCACAACCGCTCTCTCCTAGGACTCCACATCCACCAGCCTCAGCTGGGACCCCTGTTTCTTCATCACTCGGCACTCATCAGAGAAGCTTCTTCTTGCAATTCGATGGGAATTAGCCCAAGGACCCACAATTGGAGATCGTGCAGTGTGAGACTTTGGAGCACTCAGTAATGGGATGTTTATGTCAAACTCCTCCCGTCAGGGCTCAGAAATCTACATGAAAGAGGAGACAAAAATCGTGTGAAAGACAGAGGTAGTGAGGGATCCCGAGGAGACAGCATCTTCCATACACAGCAGGGCGGATACATGTGTGACTCCTCAGACTGGGTCAGCACACAGGAGACCTGCGCAAATTCAAGCCGGACAAAGTCTCAGCTCTGAGAAGAGGAAGTGGGCACAAAGTCCCACCCCTAGCCTAGAAGCTCTTTGTGATGATATCTGTTGGGAAAGGGAAGAATCAGTTTTGTCTAATGGAGTGTCACTGGGTATATTAACCACACTCCAAAGAAGGCCCCATGCTCAGGGGTTGACCAACACAAAATAGGCTCCATGATTTTTTGTGTGTGCTTTATTGATTTTTTGTTATAGTTTAGGGGAGGTTGTTTTGTTGGTTTGTTTCCTTATTTTTTGTTTGTTTTGGTTTTGAGTTGTCTTAGTGTTCTATTGTGTGAAGAGACACCATGACACCATGACCCAGGCAGCTTATAAAGAAAGACATTTAATTAACTTGACATGCAGACACATCACTCCCTGTTCTCATGGCTCCTGGCTAATCTTACAAGCAAATGCATTCAGTCTAACTTTAGAAGTCCTCGCCGTGAATATGCAGACCCCGAAAGTCTAAGATTCAGGCAATCCCTTAACTGTGAGTCCTGTGCAGTGGCTGTCTTAGGGCTTCCGTGGCCATCCGTGATGAAACACCATGACAGAAAGCAGAGTTTATTTCATCTTACATTGTCATATCAAAGTCAGGGCAGGAACTCGGGGCAGCAGCCTGGAGGCAGGAAGTGAAGCAGAAGCTAGGCATGAATGCTACTTTATAGGCTCGTCCCTTCACAGCTTGCTCAACCTGCTTTCTTACAAACCCCAGGACCATTTGCTCAGGGATGGCACCACCCTCCATTGCAGGGTTCTTCCATGTCAATCACTAAGGAAAGGACCCACAGAGCTGCCTGCAGGCTAATCTTACTGAGGCGTTTTTCTCAACTAGTTCTCTCTTCTCAGATAAATTTAGCTTCTGTTAAGGTGAAACAAATAAACAAGCAACCAGGAGGAATGGCCTATAGTAAATATTACCATTCCAAAGGGAGGGGAACAAGGGAGGCATCCACAGTTTACTTTCTCCCTTTTATTGAGTCCAGAACCTCAGCTCAAACTCAGGGTGGCCCTTCTCAGCTCAATTAACCTAATTTAGAACCCGCTCACAGATATGCCCAGGAGATTGTCACCTGAGTGGTTCTGGAGCCTGTGAGAAGAAAAATCATGGTTTCTATGGATTACCCTGGGATGTGAAGAAGGAGGTGGAAGGTGGGCAGGAGAAGGCCTGGAAGACATCTGAGATTTGTGGAACCCCAGCATTATAACAAAGAAACATTTTCAATAAAACATTTATTGATCTAAAGTTGTGTCAGGAACAAAGGAAAAAAGCCAAAAGCCCAAAAAATGAAATTGTCAACAGAAATCAAACTGTACCATCTTTACTCATACTTTCTTTGTTAAAGAATCACTTTCTGCCCCTCCTTCCCTGGCTCCTGGAAACCGATACTGCCTCCGTCTCTGTGAACTTGACTATTCTCAGTATTTCACAGGAGTGGGGTCATGCAGCATTGGTGGTCCTCATTATTGGTGGTCCTCTTTGTCATGGCTCTGCCTCCAGGAAGTCTCTACCTGTGTGTCTGACCAGCTGCAGTGGAAGAACACTCAAGAACTGTGTGTGCTAAGCTGTGCAAGGCTTTTCTTCCTGTTGTTTGCTGAATAATGCAGTCTATCAACTATTTATATAGTGTTTATATTGTGCAAGTATAAGAAGTAACCTAGAGATGACTTAAAGTACATAGAAAGACGCTTATAGGTGCTATGCCATTTTCTAGGAGATATTTCAGCTTCCTTATGGTATCTTCAGAGAAGAAATCCAGGAACCAATACCCTCTAGATACGGAGGACAGCTGCCTGTTTTCTTTGGTGAGTGACTTATTTTACTTAACATAGACTGTTCAAGGTTCATTCATATTGCAGCCTGTATCAAGATTTCCTATCACTTAAAGACAGAACAATATTTCATTATATGTTTATACATTTATCAATGATGAACACTGGATTGATTTCACCTTTTGGCAAATAATGTTGTTATGAACACTGATGTACAAATTTCTAATTATCCGTTGATCGGGGAGACATATACCTAGAAGTAGAATTGCTGGGTTGTATGATAATTCTATGCCTTAATATTTTGAGGGGGCTTATACTGTTTTTACAATAGTTCTACAATTTTTACCAAAATCTGTGTACAGGAGCATCAGTTTCTTCACACTGCAAATGTTTTCTTTCTCCCTCCCCATCCCTGTCTCCCTCTCTCTTTCCTCACTTCCTTTCTTATCATCCTAATAAGTTTTAAGTAATATACTTAGAGTCTTTAATTTTGCTGTTTCCTCTATCTTTTATTGTGCTTATCGGTCATTTGTACATCTTCTTCAGAGAAAGTCTATTCAATTCTTTGGCAACTTATTTTTTTTAAACTTAAGTTGTTTGGTTTTGGGTGTGAGTTGCAGGAGTTTTCTTTATATATTTGAGTATAGGATAACCTGTATATCATATATATATATCATTTACAAATTATTATTTTACATTACTTTTTGTTGTCATTATTACCATACTTTAATGCATAAAAGCTTTAAGCTACATTTTATTTTTTGTCTGTGCATGCATGAGTGCTTGTATGTATGCATGTGTGTGTGTGTGTGTGTGATGTGTGTGCTTACATGTAAGCCATAGTGCTCCTGTGGAGGTCCAAGAACGACTCTCAGGAGTCAGTTGTCTCCTTCCATCGTGTAGGTGAAAGGGGCTGCACTTGCTTGTTGGACTTGACAGCTTGTCTTTACTGAGCCATCTTGCCAGGCCCCACAGTTTACATTTTTATGTATTTAAACATATCAAATTTTCTCTCTTGTTACTCTTTGGTAGCCTTCATATTTTTTTCATGAATCCTACTTAGCCCATCTTCACAGGTACACGGAGTGCTTTAGTGTCTGTATTTGTAACCTCTTCAATGGGGTTCCTATTTTTGTGAGTTCGAGACCAGCCTGGTCTACAAGAGCTAGTTCCAGGACAGGCTCCAAAACCACAGAGAAACCCTGTCTCGAAAAACCCAAAAAAAAAAAAAGAATGAGGAGAGAATGAGGGAGAAATAGAGGGAGACACCCGGGGCCAGTCAGGCAGCCTTCAGCCAGCCAGCCAGCCACGGAATAAGCAGGGAACTAGGACATCTAGAAGGAAAGAAAGGTAAAATCCCCAAGGCAAAATGTAGATGAAGACAAATAGGTTAAACTAAGCTTTAAGAGCTAGTGGGACAAACATAGATAAGGTCGCACATTTATAGCTGATAAGACGTCTCTGAGTCTTGATCTGGGAGCTGGTTGGTGGCCCAAAAGAAAGCCTGCTACATTATCGCTGGTATACTAAGTTTTGGTTTTGTTGCTATTGCTGTAACAAACCATCCGAGGCTTGTTGCCTTATAAAAATTGGTTTGATTAGCTCATGGATCTGACACTGGCACCTGCTTGGCTTCTGTCTGGTGAGGGCCATGGTGAATATCAAGAAGAAACATCCACGGGAAGGATCCCTTGGTGAGGGAAAGAGAGAAGAAGAAAGAGCAGAGGGAGCTGAGCCTTGTTGGCACTTACTCCCGTGGTAACTAACCTAGTCTCATGAGAGTAAGAGCTCACACCTGTGAAAAAGGTATTAATCCCTTCTAATGACTGAATCTCCTCTTACAGGCCTCACTAGCTCTCAACCAAATGTTGACACTAATTTCCCAAAGAACGAGTGGTCTGTGAGCCAGAGTCTGAGACAGGCTTAGTCTGACACAGATGAGAAGGGACATCACAGGTCCCCCATCATCACTTTAGCTGTGTCTGAGGAGAAAGACCAAATGGGTATTGCCTGCCATGGTTTAGAAACGTTTGCTTCAGTGGGTCTGTCTTCTCAGCTAGGCAGGAAGCTTGCATTCCTGGGTGCAATGAGTCTTCTTTTGTCCCATCAGACAGCTCCCAAATAATGACATGGAGACTTCTTATTAATTATGAAAGCTCTGCCTATAGCTTAGGCTTATTCCTATCTAGCTCTTATATCTTAAATTAAAGCATTTGTGTTAATTTGTATTCTATGGTCCGGTGTTACTTCTTTTCCATTTTGCACCTCCTTTTTTTTCCTACATGTCTCCTCCCTTCTCCTCTTTTCTTCCCTGAGTCCTTCCTATCTGGAAGTCCTGCTTAAACCTTCTGCCTAGCTATTGGCCATTCAGCTTTTTATTATACCAATCGCAGCAATACATTTTTACAGTGTACAAATATCTCACAACATCCGGGTATAGTTAGATGGAAGCAACAGATATAATTCTAAAATTAAATAGCTGATTATTTACTATCATTTATTCAACACTCAGTAAGAATAACCGGGAAGTGGTGTATACTTTAATCCCAGCACTTGGGAGGCAGAGGCAGGTGAATCACTATGCGTTCGAGGCCAGCCTAGTCTACAAAGTGAGTTCCAGGACAGCCAGAAATCCTGTTCCAAAGAGAAATCCTGTCTTGAAAAACCAAAGGAAAAAGTAATAACAGTATCTAAAAATTGCCTTATTATATATAAAAGCCAATACATATATATATATATATATATATATATATCAAACACCATGCTAAACCTTTACAAGTAATACTGTTCTTAATTTGCTAAAAACGTTCTGAGGCACTATTGCTATTCTAATGACAGACACTAGAAAACTGGGTCTGAAGGAAAGTAAATACCTGGCCACAGGTGAGAGAGGAAGGATTTGTGCTCAGGTGACTTCTTCGCTCAGTGTTCTTTCTACTCTGCACTCCATGCTGCAGGTGGCACAGAGCCAGGAGGTTTTCATTGTCTCGATGTAGTGATGCAGACACAGGAGCTAGGCAGTAAGGACAGCCAGCCGCAAGCCCTTAGGGAAATTTTTCTGCAGGAATAGTCTTAGGCTTGACAAATAAGTGTTGGCAATCTGTGATGGACACGCAGTTATTGGTGTCCTTGTGGGACAATGTGTCCTTGTGGGACATGGGAATGCATCGGTTTTCTTTCTGGAAACTTCCTCTGAAGTTACTTTCCTCTGAAGTCCTTTCTGAAGTTACAAACATTCTGACTCTAGTTTATTGTGCTAGTGGCAGATGCTAGCCTAATCCTGGACCATTCATAGACCTTCCCTGGGCGGTTTCAAATCCAAACTTGGAAAAACCATCTATCCGTATCTATACTGGAGAATGACAAGCTGTTGGCACTTGGTTTCCTGATAGGTGGGGATTGGTCTTGAGTAAGAACAAGATCAGTACTGAGATAATAGCCCCAAAGGCAGAGTCCTAGTAGCCTACCCTTTCTCTGGCTTGGCTGTTGAGTACATTCTTGTTTTTTGGTGTTTTTTTGTTTGTTTGTTTGTTTTTTCGAGACAGGGTTTCTCTGTGGTTTTGGAGCCTGTCCTGGAACTAGCTCTTGTAGACCAGGCTGGTCTCGAACTCACAGAGATCCGCCTGCCTCTGCCTCCCGAGTGCTGGGATTAAAGGCGTGCGCCACCACCGCCCGGCTGTTGAGTACCTTCTTGAATAGATAAGTAAGACCATTTGTATTCTAATAAGTTCTCTACTTGCTTTGGTGACTCTGGTCACATTTCTGCCAACCTTCATAAGGTCACCAAGTCACTGATGGACAGGAATGGGTCAGTCCAGCAGAGCAAATGGCCTATACAAATATTGGGGGGGGGAGGGAAAGCAGGGCAGTTGAATGGAAGACGTCTCAAGAAGTTTGATACCTATTAGATTGTAATCGTTGAGACAGGAAGTTACAGAAGAGAAGGGAGCTTACATATATTCGGATAAATGTGATTATGGGGGCCTGGGCCTGTCATGAACTTTGAATTTGTTTTCTATACATTCTGTTCATTCTTCAGGTTCTAAACAGAACTAGAAACTGATGTATGATTAGTTGTAACTGAGAGGTCCTACATACACACACACACACACACACACACACACACACACACACACACACACACACACTTGTCCCAAACTGTCTTCTGAGTGTCGGGATTCCAAGCATGCACCGCCACACTTGGTTGAGAGGTTCCTGATTTGGGACTCAAGAGGCAGTTTCAATCTCCAAGCTCTAAAGTACCGTGCCAAATATGTGGGTGTGCAGATTTGTTTCCTGACTTAGTTTTGCAGTGATAAAGTCCTTGGTTTTCATCGAATCTGAACTGTTAAGAACTACCTGTGTGCAGGCGTTTCTAGACATCACTGGCTTCCATGCAAATCTCATTTCCTTCCTGTTTTCCTTAGAACTCTTGCAAAAACTGCTACAAGGAGAAACACTCTTCGGCTGTTGAGTTGTACACTGTGTTAATAAGTATTTTCTTTTCGGAATCAAGAAAAGATGTGACCTGGCTTTTTATTAACTGGGAATGTTAACTATGGCTTCCATTCTGCTCTTGGCTTGTGCAGTTACATCAGTCCTGTAGCTCCCCGGGGGTGGGGAGTAGGGATGAGGAGGTGTCCTCACAAACTAATCTAAGCATCCTTGTCTTCCTACCTGTAGGTAGGGTGACTGACTACAAGTCCCGGGATGCGCAGCGCTCACACCCTGGGTAGGGCGGGCTCTGCAGTGACATCACCGTGCCGAGGCGGGGCAGAGGGGCGGGCCTGGAGGTGCCGGAGCACCCTGGTGCTGATGCAGGATGGCTGAGCGCGCCGGAGCCCGGGAGGTCTGAGCCGGGCGGGGATCTCTCCCTGCGCATCGCCTAGTCCTCCCGCGGCCAGGTGGGCCAGGGCGTAGGACCGGACTGGAGGTCAGCAGCAGGGGGGCCCAGCTGCTAGGCTGCTCTCCTTCCCAGAGCAGCCCGGCTGTCCAGCACAGACTAGCGATGACCTGCTGAGAAGCTGCGGGAGGCTGCGGGAGGCGGCCTAGCTGCTGGCAACGGTTGGTTCGCGGCCTCATCGGTGGCGCTGCCCAGCCCGGCCCCCCACCCATCCCCTCGTCCCCTCCAGCAACATCCCGAGATGGCGGATCCAGCCGAATGCAGCATCAAAGTGATGTGCCGGTTCCGGCCCCTCAACGAAGCGGAGATCCTCCGCGGGGACAAATTCATCCCCAAATTCAAAGGCGACGAGACGGTGGTGATCGGGGTAAGTGGCCTTGGTATCTCGCCCCTCCTCCGGGTTTGCACTGCAGAAATCTTCCGGACGCCCCCTCGGACATCCCCGCGGCGGGGCTGGGCTCGCGGCTGGACCAGACGAGAGCACTTGGCCGGTGACTCCCTCCTAGCGGTGGTGGTGGCGCGGGGCGGCGGGGGCGTGCGAGGTCCGCCATTGTTCGCGGGTGGGGGCTCGGGTGGGCCTATTGTTCCCACGCTTGCCGCCGCGTGGGCAGTGTTTCGGGTTGCCAGCAAGTCGGGATGCACGGGCCTTGGTCAAAAGTATAAGCTCTACATCTACAGATGCATCCAGGCTTCTGTTTGTCTTAAGACCTTAACCAAAAAGGTAGGGAGGGAAAGGTGCAAGAAAGACAAAATGCTCGCCTGGGCCTGGCATAGGCGGTTTCACCTTGTTCCCCGTGTGGAAGGTGAGGGGTGCTCTTGGTATCCCTAGGAGGTCTCTCATGTCTCCCGCTTCCTAATTGTCCAAATTGTCCTAGATTTGTGCTTTCTTTGCTAGATGCTCCCCCCGCCCCCATCCTCTCTCCCGAGTGTCCGCAGGTAGTCTGATATCCTTGCTCTAGGTGGAGGGAGGACTGTCCAATCTGCTGAAAGACGGAGTCCACTCCGTGACAATAGCAGAAGTTACTTCAGCGTATCCAGGATCTCCCCTTTGATCACCTTTCCCTGCCTTTCCCCACAAAGTGCCTCTCCCCAACTTAGCTCCCCCCTCTGCAGTCTGGCTGCTGGAAGGGGGAGGGGATACGAATGGCTTATAATTCTTAAGGGAATCTACCAAATGAAATAAACTAGCCGTGTCCCCACCCCCGGTTCTTAGTCTGCCCTCCCTCGAGTGTGTGGCCCACGGTGCCCTCTTTGTATTCCAGCCGCGTGGGAAGGGACTGAGTTAAAGCTAGCCTCTAGGTCCCCACTGACACGTTCCTGGCAGCCCGCTCCAGGCTGCTGATGCAGCCTTCCCGACTCCAGCATTGATTAAGTGATGTCATCTCCATCACTGAGCATGCTCGGACTACCCCCTCCCCCTCCCCTCATTCCCCCAGTGACTGTTGTATTTAGGTCAAGTGATTGACAGGTGACAGTTTTCGGAGAGTATGGCTAGAGAACACTTGGCCTTTTCCGAGTGTGAGGCCCGCGCTCCTCCGCCTAGGCTGTCCCCAGCATCTTTGGCAAGGTTGCCTGCTGCAGTCACCGCAAACGGACCTTGGACGAGCAGGTGCTAGTTGTACTGGTAGGCGGGTATTTTCCTCTGTAGGGGATTAGAGGCCAAGCCCTGGCCTGGGGTCTTCATCTTGTATCTTGCTTAAGAAGGCGCCTCTTTTCCCCTGCAGACCATGACCCCTTCCCTCCCGGTTTTCACAGTTAAAGGAAAACATAGAGCTCTGAATGCTGTGTGGATGGGCGGTCACTCATTCTGGTACCTGACCTGAGGGTAGGAAAGGGATATTTTCCTTTACGTAGTGTTAACTTGCAGAAAAGGACGTGTGCTACAGTTATTGATGAGGCAGTTCTATGCTTAACGGCATCTATGGGCTAGTGATATATTCATGGCAACCTGGAGCTAGGGTTACAGCTTCTAGCATATGATAGAGATCCCATCATAGCCCAATCCGTTGTTTCCTGGGTGAGGCGTGGTTCAAGCCGAGTGGCAGTTGCTAGGCACTTAGTCCCTCCCGCTTGGCTTGTAACATTTTTTAAAGTAACAATTGTTGAGCTGCTGAAAATGATCTGGTGACCTTGTGATGGTTTTTCCCCTTCTTGGGATGCTTTAAAAGGCCTGAAGTCCTTCCCATATCCCTGCTGCTTTAACTCTTAATCCTCTGCTCCTTCTCCTCCCCCACCTTCTCCTCTCCTACAAGGACCAGTGAAGAAGAGTAATAAACCCTCTTAGCTGTGCAAGGTTTAGTACTGTTACTGTGAGTCTATGCTTATTCCCCGCCTAAATGGACACATTAATACTAAGCTAAAACAAGCAGACACAGAAGAATTGTAAAAGTTATGAATGTGAATATACGTACTGCGCTTCAATTTTAAGGTTGTTGTTGCTCATCCTATTATATTTCTTGAATATAATGAATTTTTAAAGATAATTGACTGAGATAAAGCAGCGTGTAGAAAAGGTTATCAATTAGCCTGATGATTTTTTGAAGTATGGTTTTCCAATAACTACCTTTCAGATTAAGAAACGGGTAGTTTCAGGATCTTAGAGGCTTCTCTATTGTCACCTTCAGTCCCCAACACCTCAGGGTAACCAATAGTCTGATTTCAATATCACATTAATTTTTGCTCATTTTTTTCTCAACGTAAAACCTTAGTGTAGGTTTTCTGTTATATTTCTGGCAACTGACCTTACAGTGTTATGCTTGTCAAGTTGATCTTGTTTGCAGTAGTATTCCACCAGATTAATACATGGCACAGCATGAGACTCTTAATCCCAGAGTTGTGGGTTTGAGCCCCACATTGGGTGCCAAATGTAGCATGAATAATAAAAAGCCAGAGACAGATATTGGGGTTCAAACTGAAGATCAGAAAAGCAAAGCAGCCAAGCCAATAGAGAGATCTTACCTCTGTAAGATCTGTCCAAGGCTCAGACAACAAAGGGGCGATCCTGCAATGCTTTCCAACAGTCTCAGACTCCACACTCCACTGAGTTCCCGTCTCTTCCTCTTTATATTCCTCTCTCCACCCAGCCGTACTCCTGTCTCCACCTCCCTAGTGCTGGGATTAAAAACGTGTGATCCCAACTTCTGGGATCACCTTTGTGTGAGCTCTGTTTCTCTTTTAGACACATTCAATATTGTGTAACCCAGAGTGGCCTTGAACTCACAGAGATCTGTCTGCCTCTGTCTCCCAAGTTTTAGGATTAAAGGTGTGTGCCACCACTCCCTGGCCTGTACGGCTGCTTTGCCCTTTGATCTTCAGGCAAGCTTTGTTTATTAAAACTCAAATAATATACCACCATATAATATGCCTAAATTTATTTATTCCCTAGGTTTTTTTTTAAAAGAGGGTCCAGCTTTGTAGCCCAGGCTGGTTTTAACTTCATGACCCCCCCTGCATTAGCCCTCACAGAACTGTGATTGCAGGCGTGTGCCACCAAACCCCGTAGCTGTTGGGAGATAGATGGTCTGCTTCCATTTGGTGACTAGCCTGGGCGGTGCTGCTATAAGTACTACTTTGTGTATCTTTTGGCTCAAGAGCATATAGAACAGACCACTCTCAGATGGTTAAGGCTTGAGATTTGTGTTTGCTTGGCCTTAAGACCTTTCCCATTCCTAATTATTAATGCAGATGTAAACACGGTCGGGCAGCGTGTATGATTCTTAAATACCACGTAGAAAGTCTCATGACTCAGTTATACATAGAAACAGCCTCAGCGGGGAGGGTAAATGGTGAGGACGTCCCGAGAACCTAGAACTTAGAACCACCCAGAAATTTTTACCCTCAGCAGGCACAAAGGAGGATGTTCGTTAGCTGCTAGTCCGAGGTCAGAAACCTGAATGTTCTTTTCCCCCTTTAAAGTCCTGTTCAGTTCTTACGCCGTTGTACGTCAACAGAGAAGGATTTCCAGGTGCAATTTCTGGTTTTCCTTTGAGGACATGCATAGCGTTGGAAGAGCCTCCTCACCACCCCTGCTCCGTGTTTGAAGTTTCTATGCTAAACCTTCCTCTCTATTCTTCCACCTTGAGTTTTCCTGCCGCAAACTGCCTCAGGACCTAATGGTCCTATATTCATTACTTTCTGCTGCTGTAATAGATAGAAGCCATCACCAAAGTCTTCTGGAAGAGTTTATTTGGGCCAATGGTTCCAGAGGGAAGGTCCTCAATGACAGTGGAGATGTGGCAGCCGGCAGCCGGAGCAAGAAGCTTGGTTAGCGCATCCTCACGCACCAACACAGGCAGAGGGCAAACTGGGAGTGCGGCTCTAACTGACTCTCAAAGCCATTCAGACTCCAGTGACCACTTTGTCCAGCAAGGCTGTGCCTCCTAAAAGTTCCATAACCTCTCCAAACCTCACCCCCATCCGGAGACTAAGTGTTCAGATACATTAGCCTGTAGAGGACATTTTTGTTTAAACCATCGCAAATATGCTTGTATATGTTTGCACATGATCTCACATGCTTCCCCTCATAGTATTGATAACTTGATTCCACATCTAGTGGTAGTGTCAGCTGCTGTACAGATAAGATCCATGCAGCTTTTGCTCCGTTGTACTTTCTAGGGCCTTACTCATAGATGATATTGCAATATCTGCTGTTAGCCTGGAAATCTTTGGTGTCGTTTTCCTCATGTATGTGTGTGAGAGAGGGCGTGTGAATGTGTGTGTACTTGTGTGTGGAAGCCAGAAGTTGACATTGAGGTTTCTCTCTCAGTTGCTTTCCATCTAATTTTTTTTTTGAGACAGGATCTCTCACTGAACCTGGAGTTTGCCAGTTGGGCAACACAGGCTGGCCACTGAGAGCCAGGGATGCCCTTGCCTTTGAGTCCCCGGTCCTAGGATTACAAGCGTGTGCTATTATGCCTGGCTTCTTCTGTGGACATTAGGAGCTTACCTTGAGTCTTCATACTTGTGTAGCCGGCACTTTTCTGACTAAACAATCACGCCAGTCTCTACTTTGATATAGCAACTTAGCTTACTGACTTGTCTTTACAGACAGCAGGATGTGGGAAATAGTTAAAACAAACAATAATTCCAAGCACCATTCCTCTGAGCGGGCTTTATAAGAGAACATTAATTATATTAAAAGGACTATAAAAACTAGAGAAAAGAAATGCTGTGTTCAGCTTGTTGAGGACTGGGAGAGTCACTGACACTGGTGTTGGGCCAGAGTGGGAGGGGAGGGCTTGGGATTAGAAAGGGGTCTTTTTCTTGTACCACATTATCTCATCAGAGAAAATTACTGGATTTATAGGGTTTCTCAGAGGACACCTTCATTAGCTGCTAAAATCCTAGTGAGTCATCCATTACTGGGGCCTCTGCCTCTTGGTTGTGAAGCATCTGTGCTTTTGGGAAACCTCTGGCTTGGCCAGTTCCAAATGGTTCTTTGATATGGCCTTTCCTATCTCAGTTTCTTCTTGTTGGGTATTTCCATTTGCAGCCCTGAGAACATAGGCCTTTCCCCTGAGACTGTAAGCTCTGAGAGTCACACAGTCCACCACAAACCTGGAACTGGCCACTGGTGAGGAAAATGACCTCAGGACTTGGGAGCTTGGCGTTTGTTTTCCACAGAGCATGGAGAGGAAAGGAAGGCACCTGATAGACTGCGGATCCAGGTGTGAAGAAATGGGCTGTACTTGAGAGTTTGCCGTCTGGTCCACTCTATTTACTGATCTTTCAAAGAACTAAAAGAAACAAAAATCTACCCAGTACTAGAGCTTTCTTAAGAGCATAGTTCTAGTGGTTTGGAAAACAGTGTTTGATGACTCTTATATTAGGTTTTTATTGCTTAAGTAAGAAGTTATCACAAGTTTAGCGGCTTAGCACACCACAGATCAATTTTGTCAGTTTGAACAAGTAAAAAACCCAGTAAGTTGGCTGTTTTCTCTGCTTTGGGTCTCTAAGGGTCCGAACCCAGATGCTGGTGTGGGGTTGTGCCCTTTCTGAAGAGTCTGGGGGGAACTATATCTCTGCTCACTCAAGTTAGCGGCCGAAGTCAGTGGCTTGTAGGCCCACTCCCTGCTCATCTCAGATTTTCTCATCCTATTGGATGATTAGCAAGCTTAATTCTGTGTACAAAGTCCCATTTATCATGTAACATTACCATATAATGGGGCTAGTGAGTGTGGACATCTTCAAGGAACACTAATCTGCCTAATATGCAATACTGTACTAGAACATAAAACATTTTCATCTCTCAGCACAGTAACGTAATGCCACACACCCTCACATACACAGGCACACACACCAACACAAACTGACAGGAATTCTTTATTCACCTTTCCAGCTGCCACGCATTGGATTTCCTCCCTGTAATTTTACTTTTCCCATGTTGTCATAAAATGTTGTATATCTTTTTGAGTCTGGTTTTTTTTTTCACATAGCAACTCTTTGAGATTTACTTATATTGGGTACATTCATATGTAAATAGGTTTGCTGCTATCTTGCACAATACTTTTCCATCGGATGGATGGATGTACCACAGTGCTTGTCCATTAATCTTCTGAAGGGCATTTGGATTGTCTCCAGTTGGTGTGATTGTGAAGAAACTTTGTGAGATGCTATTGCGTATAGATTTTATGTGAGCATATATTTTTGTTTCTCTTGGTTGAGTGCCCAGAAGTGGGATTGCTGTATCATTTGGTAACTATATGTTTAACTCTATAAGAAACTGCCAAAGTCTTTTTCAAAGCGGTTGGACCAATTTTGCATTCCTATCTAAAAGCAGCAACTTTTTTTTAAGCCAAAGTTTTAAATAGCTTAGTCAGTCACTTTGTTTAAGTGCGTGCTAAGCTAGTAGTGTCTCAGTGTCTCCGCCCTTCATCCTGTGCTTTGAATTCAGCGATGTTTCTCTCTCTTGAAAGTAGATTAGTAATTTCCTATAACAATGCCATGAAATATGGAGTTGCACGAACTCAAGGGAGTAGTCATAAGCTGGCACATGCTCCATGCGCTATCGCAGTGCTCGCCATTGCCAGGGAGGTATACAGTTGGTGCTTCATAAATGAAGAGGTATGTCGAGGCAGCTGGACAGTCAGACAAAACTGGGTATGGATTCCCTAGCTAGTGGAGACACTTTTTCCAAGTGGCTTAACTCTTCTGGGCCTCGGTTTTCTCATAGTAAAAGTGGGGAGAATTATGTAACAGGGTCCTTTAGGCTAAAATGAACTGGTCAACATGTGCCTTATACATCCCTCCTTTTTAGAGTTTGATTTGGTCATGCAGATTCTTGCCACCCTCTGGTTGGCCTCCGAACACCTCTCTTGCACTTCTTCGGCATCTGTTCATCTCCTTCCCTTGCTCAGGTAGCCACTTGTCATCTTACCTGTGACCAGAGCTCATGTTCCATGTAGCTATAGGTTCCATTCGCTGCCTCCTTACCTGACGTAATCATGGTCAAGACTACGTGTGTGCGTCTTCTCCCCACTGCACCGGAGTTTCCTGGGGCAGAAGTTGCTTGTTTGTTTCTTCGTTTTAATGAGTTCTGTCTGCTTTTACTGTAGATAGTATAGTCGCTTCGCAAATGTATTCTGACTGAAGGTTGTTCTTTTTCCCTGCTTGGCAGCGAGTCTGCATAAATGCTGGTTTCTATATCTCTTTAAATAACTTGGGAATCACTGGAGATATTCCTTTCCCTCCGTCTGCACTCGTGTGGCCCAACTCTTCAAGTTAATATTAATGTTTCCGCTCTCAGCTCCCCGACCCCGTTTAAAGTCTGTGCCCTCCCCTGCTGGTGTTTCCCCTGGTTTTTGCCTTGTATTTTCACCTATGTCTTCTTGTTGGAAAAAAAAAAGTCAAAAACAAAGACCTGCTCCCAAATGGTTTCTCTTGAAGAAAAAAAAAGCTCCCTTGACAAATCCTATTTCATCTGACTCTTCTTTGCTTTAAACAAAAAAATCTTATTTTTGTGGTCAAGAAAGCCCCCCCCTCCCTCCTATTGCATAGCAACCAAATTTCGTTGCACTCATTTGTGATCATCTGTAAATATGGAGAGACTGGGAGGAAACAGTTGAGATCGGTTCTAGCGGCTCCCAACCCCAAACATGTGAGGTCAGCCTGGGAGGGACGCCCACACCCGCTGCTTCTTAGCTTGGAAACTGGCCGCCCTGCACCGAGTCCGGGCTTCCCCATCTGGAGGACAAGGACAGCAGCAGTTCCCCTCTTGGGCCGCGTGATGTGAAACCCCAGATTCATAGACTCAGCTGCAGGTGTACAATGGGTATTGAGAGATCCTTCCTTACGTGGGCCAGCTAGTGGCTCCTTCTCTCTACTCCCGTGGGACTGACTCCCCTGGAAAAGCCCAGGACTTTCAGCGGTTCCTGGTGTCTGTAGAATGGGTCCCAATGCTTCCGGGAGACATTTGGGGCTCTCTGTACCAGGAGTCTGCTCACTTCCCTATCCTCATCCCTTACTCCATGGTTCAACTGTGTTGTGTTATTCCTCGCTCAGCGCCCTCCCCCACACCCAGCTCCTCACACCTTCGTGCCCCAGAGGCTGCCCCTCCTTGAGCACTCCCTCAGGGACTCTGAAGACCCCTTTTCTATTCCTGCCGAGGAGGTAGGGTTAGCCCTTTCCCTATGT
The DNA here is from genome assembly GCF_037038515.1 of Microtus pennsylvanicus. Taxonomy (NCBI): domain Eukaryota; kingdom Metazoa; phylum Chordata; class Mammalia; order Rodentia; family Cricetidae; genus Microtus; species Microtus pennsylvanicus. The sequence continues at coordinate 29,129,050 of NC_134587.1, read as the reverse complement.
TCTCCCAGTCAGGCACAATGGATACTTTCATCCCATTAGACTGAAAACCCCGTGGGGGCAAGGAAAACATACTGTTCGTTCTGTTTCAAGGCCTGGAATGATGCCGGGAACAGAGTATTTTGTTTAGTACAAGGTATCTGCGGAAAGACAGGCCTTCTTCCTGTTGGAGCCCCGCTTTTATTTGCTTTGGGGGCACCACCCTGACTTCTCTGGCTCTGGAAACGTCTTTCCTGCCGTAGGTACCATCATGATTTTGTTCTCGTTGTAAACGAGATAACTTTTCTCTGACCTAGGTGGTGCCCCCTTGTAATCCCAGAACAGAAGAAGCCGAGGCAGGAGCATCTCTAGCCTGGGGTACATACTGAGATTCTATGGCAGAAAGGGGGGAAGCTTTTAATAGTTTTTAGGGTGCTTTTAAAATACATGCGCATTGAAAAAAGCCAGATCATGAAAATCACCAAGACAGCAAAAATAGTTCATTGTTTCTGACCCGGAATACCAGTTAATATTTCCTGGCATGTACCACTCCTTCCTGTTTGTTTTAAAGCAGATTCTGTTGTAGGGTGCGTTCTAGAACCCAGCTAAGTGGCATGCTTCAGACTTTTGCATTTTGATGAGTGCTTACAACTTCACTCTTTGCTAAACAATTATTTAACGGCTTCATTCTGAGGAGCACTTGGAGGTTTTCTCTGCTTTTCACCCATTGTCAACAGACCTCAGCCCCCCTAGATTTCTTTGCGAATTTGCCCAATTATTTCGGTAAGGGGTGTTTCCTGAATTGAGATTGCAGGGTGACGGTTAGCCTCGATTCTAGGGCACCGGCAGTCCGGAGAGGAAGCGATTTAAAGATGGGAATTGTCTTGTGTTTTATAGCCTCTCTTCTCCGCTTGCCCTGTGGAACTGCTGCCAGTTTGTCTCATCAGGCCGTCTGGGCTATGCTAAATTAAATTCTTACCGAGAATGTGTCTTCGTCATGCACTGTTAACCCCCGGATCCAGAGCGTGGCGATGCCTGCAGACTCTCAGGGTAAACCGTAGGGTTTTGTAGGCGGTCGCCTGTCATTTTCAATATCCCAGAGGATGTTGTTTCTTCCAGGGGATCAAAAGCTAAATCTTTCTCCTGAGGCAGACGGAGATAGAGACCAGGATTGTAGTCTTAAAGAGAAATAGGATGGATGTACCCGCTATTGAATGGCCTGTGATAGCCCAGGGAAGTGGGGTGCTGAGGAGGGACCAAGTAGCCTTCTCAGAAAGGCCCTCAGAAGATGTCCTTAGTTTCTTTTTCCTTGATTACTACTTATTCTTTTAATAAAATAGTAAAAATTCAGATGTACACCTGAGTGGAAAGAATAGAAAGACACACTTCCGTGTGCCTCTGACCAGTCTTAACTGTCATCACCAAATACCCAATCTTTTCCCCCATCATCTCCTAATCCTATTCCTTTATGGGGGGGAACCCTCACATTTCATGTCATTTGACTCCCAAACTTTAGTATGTGTCTCTAGAAGGTCAGAACCCTTAAATATAAATGAAACGCCACAGTATCTAAAACACTGCCACTAATTCCTCACTGACAAGCACCCACCACCTCATAAATTTCACCCACTCCCCCCAGTGTGTTTGAATTGGTTTGGCAGGTACTTTTGATTGGCAGGTACTCTCTCCCACCGGGGAGAGAGAAATGTTCACCTTGAAACAACAAAGGGAACCGTTTGGGGACAGAGCCATCGGGAGGCAGGAACATGCACACAGGACGAGGGCTGATCAGGATTCCAGACCCCGTTCTGCCAACAGTGCCCATGTTCTCATTATCCTTTTTAATCAAGCAAGGCTGGTGACTTCATGGTCGCAAAGCAGCTGAAAAAGCTCCACACCCTCGGCTTTACCTTGCTGCTGCGCTCCCTGGCTTGGGTAGCTTGGGGAAATGTCAGGGACAGGCAAACGCCTGCCATTTGTCTCCCAACCACAGGACTTGACCTTGTTTGATCAGCGATCTGGAGATGCTCTTTTAGGGGGGTTTGGGAGGTTTTCATCTTATCTTTTCATCCCTGGTGCAAATTGGATATTAGGAAACATCTTCAGGGGATGAAGGAAGTGTGTGAGTACACACTTTGGTGTAGCGTGTAAGGAAAATAGTTCAGTAGCCTCTGCTTTCTTATTAAAAGAGGAGAGAAATGAAGAAAAACAGAAAAGAAAAACACGTCCAGGTAATCCATGTTTCAACACTTCGCAGGGGAGGATCTGCGGAGCTGTAGACATATGTACTTTAGATGTGTGTTCTATGAAGATCTTGGTCACACAGCTTGGGACTGACAAGCCTTAGGGACTTCCTTTCCCAGACTCCCTCACGGGGCTTTGCTCCTGTTTTCCCGCACACCCTTTGCCTCCTGAGGAGCCCGGAGCTGTCTGCCTGATTCTTTGGGGAGGCGGTCGTATAGTTTGTCTCCAAACCTGTTGGAGCCTTGCTCCTCAGAGCTTATCCATTTCCACCTGGGGACTGGAGACAATAACCGCTCCCTCTGACGTCAGAAACCTTGAAGAGTCTGGGGGAAGGGACTTTGTTTCTCTCCCAGATGCCACCTACCCCAAAGGGAGGGACGTGCTTGTCTGATTGGCCAGTGTCTAGACCTCTGTTAGTGTTGGTTTCTATGGGGTAGGGTCCTGAATCATGACTTGATCTCTGTGGTAAACTGAGGTAAACTGACCTTTGCAGGGTTTCACCTCTTGGCCTGGCCACCAGGGCTGTTGTTCACTCTTCATTGCCAGTGGCTGAGCAGCTCACAATTTCCACGTCTCAAGTTCCTGTAGGCTCGGGCAGCAGGGTCAAAGGGTGGTGGGGTGGGGAGAGTAGAAAGAAAGTATAATCCTCGTCACTCACCCTTGGGCTTAGTCTCAGTGTTGGAACAGTGGGTGCTGGTGCCCTGCCTGCACCATGCTTGAATGCTTTGTGTGTCAGGGGATTCCTGTGTGGGACAAGCCCCGTGGAAGGGTGGAAGAAGGGACAGCTGGATTTTAGAGGAGCTTGTGGTATTCTTGGGTCCCTGGTGCTGATGTCATCGTGATCCCGTTAAGTTCATATTTATAATATATGTGAGAGAAACATTAGCATTAGAAGAAGATTATATAGCTCTTTGGAAAGTGCTGAATGGAACAGCACAACCAGCTATTAATCAGTTTAAACTAGTAGGAAGCAACATCCGGGGTACTCTGTGCCACACAGGCGGCATTTGCATGTGCGTGCGTTTACTGGATTTTCATGGCAAGCGTGGCTGTGGACAAAGGCTTGAGTTGAGATTTTCTTGATACCTTTTCTGATCTAGATTTGTCCACATTTGCAAAGGGGAAAGTAGCTACCTGTTTGTCACTTCCTAGCTGTGGTGGGGTAGAGGCCCATGGGTTTCAGTGCTCCCTGGCTGGCTAGTTTGTCTGAATCCTGGGATTCCAGACTCAGGTAGAGGACTATCTCAGAAAGTAAGCCAGAGAGCCTGAAAGGAGATGCTGTTTCACATGCAAGCAAGTTCATGCAACTGCCCCCGCTTCTTCGAAAAACTACCTAAAACAAGTTGAAAGCAGTACCAAGTCGATTATGGAAAATTTGTCATTAAATATATTGTCACTGCAAAAATGTTTTCTTCTAAAAGAGGTGTTTTGTGCATTGTAACTTTCCTTTTTTTTTTCTTGGAATTTCCCTCTGAGCTGCCCAATCTGGTGGCCACTGGTCACACTTGTCTATTAAGCAACTGGAAAGATAATCCATTCATGTTAGGGGTTCAGTAATTGCAAAATATGCATGAGACATTGAAGACTTAGTATCAAAAAACACAATAAAATAGCACCTCCCTGGACCAAAACAACAAACCAAAAACTGCAGTAAAAGACATTAACACAGATACGATCTGTTACACAGTGCAGGGATATTTTGGATGGAGTATGCTTGGATCGTTTTTTGCTTTATGAAGATGTGACTACTCTGCAATTTAAAATTGCATTTGGGGCAGCATTAGCTCTCTTGAGCAACTTCCCTAGTCTTTTGGTACAGCGTTCGGACTTCCCGTTCATTGGAGTTAGTTCCACTCCCGTGTGTTGAGGGCCTACTGAGTGCTCAGCTCAGTTAAGCATCCCGAACCCTGCCATCAACCAGGAGAAAAAAACAAACCTTGCTAATGACTGTCCACGGAGAAGCAGAAGCAAAGCCTTGCTGAGACAGAGAAAACACATCTGGTTCTGTTAGGGACAGCAGGCTGAAGGACCCTTGATCCCTTATCCCGAGGGACACTTTGCCAGTGTAAACTTGACTCCAGTTTCTCTGCAGTTCTTCGTAACTATTCTCTACATTTCAGTTTGTAATACTACTGAGGAGAGGTGTGAGCGGGGTGTCTGCTGGCCTCGCCCTTTCCTTCCCCATGCAAATGCTGGCACATTCGAGAATGCTCGGGAACAGCAGCGCAACCGTGTCCTTATTAAGGACAAGATTTTTGGGGACTGGTGGCTCTGTGGTCGACCCTACAGCCAGCCTTTGGCAGGAACTCAGAGTCTGGGGTCTCACCCATACCCCTGCAGCTCCGGAGCTTGGGGTGCCTGGTGTCTTCTCCTAGGGAGATTTGTTCTCCATTTCCAGGCAAGAAACACCGCAGTGACTGCAAATCTGCTGCTTGCCTTCTGTCACCGTCCTGTCCCTGGTGTGGGAATGATGAAATCTTTTGTCCTGGAAATGCATTTCCCATTAGCGTGGTGCCTTCTAATGAGATCACTCTGCCAGTGGATAAAAGCAGCCATTAGGATGTGGGGACCACAAAGCTGGAGCTACAGTGGGAAGCCAAGGAAGCCACCTTTGTCACTCGGGGCGTGGGGGGGCATTCTTTGTTCATCTGTGGAAGAGGTTGCCTTCAGGTGAAGAAGGCCATACAGGAAATCGCAGGAACTTGATTCAGTGCTGAAAATCTGTCCCTCCCCCCAGGTCCTTCTTACCTGAATCGATGCAGGATTGATTGATCTTCTTTGTAAATGGCAGAAAGCAGGCATTCCCACAAAAGAAGCTACCAAAATCACCACAAATCTGCCATTATTTAATATTCCTATCCTCCTTTTTCCTGTTTGTTGGCAATTAGTAAAACAACGTATACCAGTCATGAGTATGCACTTAGCCCTGCCCCTTTTCTTCTTGCTTACTTAATATACTATCTGAGGATTTTCCGCGTGGTATAATATCTCCATAATGCTACTTTTTAAAAAAATATTTGTTTATTATGTATACAATATTCTGTCTGTGTGTATGCCTGCAGGCCAGAAGAGGGTACCAGACCTCATTACAGATGGTTGTGAGCCACCATGTGGTAGCTGGGAATTGAACTCAGGACCTTTGGAAAAGCAAGCAATGCTCCTAACCGCTGAGCCATCTCTCCAGCCCCATAATGCTACTTTTGAGTGATGCACACTTTTAAGTGAGCACACTTAATGCCCATTGTGCCGGCATAGCAATTTGCTAGCCCGTCTTTCCATTTTTCACTGAGAACCCCATCTTGCACTTACTTTGGATCATAGTCGGTGAGCATCTCTATGCATGGAGATATTTTCATTAGTTCAGTTATTTCTACACAATTTGTTAATCAGACACAGATTTTTTTGGTCCAGTGCTGTGAATGCTTAAATCCGATCCTATCAGATATCAGCCTGTTGTTGTCCACAAAGACTCTGCTAATTCCTGCAGCCTTCAGGAATGTATGACTGGCCCATCTGGCAGCAAATCCATTTCCAAAGTAAAGGAACTGAATCATTTTGAAAGGATGGCTACATAGTGTAAGTGGTCTAATGAAAATCCATAGGAATTTCCCCCTGGTCTCTGCTCAGATGTAGGTAAACCTTAAATGAATGGTATCACTATCTAGTAAACTGTCTTAAAGAAAATTAGAATGTCACTGCCTGTGAGCATTCCCAGGGCCAGGCTGGTGTGTGTGTGTGTCCGTGTGTCTGTCTAACCTGGCAATATGAAAGAAGGACAGATGTGGGACCATCACTTTCTGTATCCCCAACATCCAGTGGATGACAGAAGAATTGAGTGGAGGTGGTCATTTATATTTGGAAGGACCTCAAGGCTTTTCTCACAAACCCTCGGATATGATTATTTCTCTTGCCGTACTGGATGAGCATGGCTGTACGGCAGCATCCACAGACTGTGCTTTCTAGATGGCCTAGTGTGTGCTGGGCTGGCTGCAGTGGGAATTCATCCTTTTGGGAGGTGGCCTCACACTACACAGAAGAAATAACTTCACATTTTGAAGGTTATGTGCCGTCCAGGAGCACAGCACTCTAGTTCGGAGAGATAGTGCACTAGGCTTGTCTTCTAGTTGGTGCCACTGGCTACCCCTGATCCACAGAGGCAGCCAGAACCAACTAAGTTGAGCTAAATAAATAGAAAGGAAGGCTTGTGAAGAGGAGGGACAGGCCAGTGTAGGAGGTGGAGGAGCCGAAGCCTGTGGGTCCTCCCCATGTCTTGATTTTTCTTCTCTCTTCTCTCTCTCCCTCCCCACTTCCTTTTTTCCCTTCCCAGTCCCTCTCTCTCTTTCTTTTTTCTTTTCTTCTTCTTTTTTATTTTCACAGACTATTGCTTGCTCTATATTGCATGGGTTTAGTCACTTAAGCCCAGAGAATCTTCTCGGCGTCTGTAACTGTCGCATTGAGTACTAGTCACTTAAGGTAGCTGGTCTACGAAATATTACCTATGGCTTTGGTTAAATTATTTGCTTAAATCATTACTTTAAAATTTGGCAAATGAAGACACATGCATGACATGCAAACCAAGTGGTGCTGGAGGAGCTAAAGAGAAAAGAAGGGTGTGGTGAGCCTTTTACAGGAGAGGACAACTGACCACTCGGTATCCAAAGGACAGTGGGTGGCCACGCGTGGGAGGCCAGCGTGGAGGAAGCAGCAATATAGGCAGGCAGTCCGCTCTTCAAAGTGGCTGGAGGAAATGCAATTGCCTCGGTCACCTTGTTTCAGTGCTGCGGTTTGGGCCGGGGTTAGAAGTACTCTCCCATGAGACATTTCCTCAGTGCTGCCTCCCTTGGTCCCTTTTAGGTTCCCAGAAAGGAGGATGCAATTAATATTTGCTTTTCACAGCTTTATGGCTGATGGCATAATATAAAACATCCATTTCTCTTCAGGCCGAAGTGATTTTCAACTATCGATGTCCTTGACTTGGTGAAAAAAGGAAGGACAGACGGCGTTAATGCGAGTAGCTGAGGGAGGAGCTTGCTCTCTTCACGGGAATCACGCACAGCGGAGCATGCGTGACATAGTCACACGCCACATAATGTTTAGCTCATGGTACGAACGTCCCCGGGAGGTCCCTGCATTGTGCCCGAGACTCATCAATTTGTAATATGGCATCTGCTGTGGCTCCTCAATGTACAGCAGTAGTTTTGGACTAGGTTTGTTGGCCTTTTCTAGTACTGGGGACTAAACCTGGGGCCTTGTTCATTTAGGGTAACTGTCTTCTCACTGAGTTACTTTCCCCACATTTTGAGGGAACGCAGAGTCTCTTCTGTTTCTTTCTGGGGTATGGGCACACTCATGCTTCCTTGTTACTTGACCTGCCCACAAGGACAGATATTTCTTAAGGAGTATGCTCTATTTTTTTCCCACTGTATCTAGATTGTTCTAGAAAAGCTGTGTGTTATGAATTACTTCCCAGCTTGGCACTTTTTGGGGATGGTAGGTAACAGGTGGGACTTATTGGAAGGTCATAGGTCATTGGTGTGTGCCCCCTAAGAGGTCTGTGCCTCCTTACCTCTTCCTTTGCCATGTGCTGTCACCACCGCAAGCCCCAAAACATGGGGGCTAAGTGACTTGCACCTTAAAACTATGATCAAAATAACTCTGCCTAGTAAGAGAGATGGGCAAACACTCAGGCACATTGGTGTACACACACACACACACACACACACACACACACACACACACACACACGTGTGTGTGTGCGCGCACACACACACACCCACGCCAGCAATCCGACTGACACTAAATAGTTTATTGAAGATGAAACACCTTCAGGGCTGTGACAGATCTGGCAAAGTGGTTCCATTTTTCAAGGAATAGATTCTTTTATACTGAACCCATTCACATTGTTTTGAATGGGATGCGTTCAGACTCATTAAGTACGGAAGATGATTGCTCTGAAATTATTTCCACTTCTACTCAAACCCGGGATCCACACGCAAAACATTCTTCTCTTGATTTGCAACTTACTAATCTTAAAAAATTATTTTAATTCCAGCTGAAGGCTGATATCATAAAGGAAGATGAAACCAAGAAGGTCTAAATTGACGCCATTAATATAAATGAGCCACACTTAAAATTCTATTGATAGTCTGCTGCTCTGAAAGGAAAATGTCTATAATTTACCTAAATTACCCTGAAAAGAAAAGAAATAAGAAACTTCCTTCCTTGGATGTCTGTTCCCCTGTGTTTTCCTAATAACCAGACAGGAGAGCCATGGAATTGCTCTTCTATCCCCAGGGCTATTGTTTTCATTGTCCAGGAGTGTGGGCTGATTTCAGCCAATGCTTATATTTCAAATAAACATATATGCAATCTATATAACAGATCCATCTGAGCTGCAAAATCTGGTGTTCAAAGCTGTTTCTAGATCATCTAATATGTTTTTTTAAAATATTTATTTATTTATTATGTATACAACATTCTGTCTGTATGCCTGAAGGCCAGAAGAGGGTGCCAGACCTCTTTACAGATGGTTGTGAGCCACCATGTGGTTGCTGGGAATTGAACTCAGGACCTTTGGAAGAGCAGGCAATGCTCTTAACCACTGAGCCATCTCTCCAGCCCCTAATATGTTTTTTTTTAAAGGATGGTTGGTGGTCTTTCCTAGCGTGCTCATTCCAGGAAGCAAACCTGAGGGAGGAGAGAGAAAAGGATTAAAGGAAGTATCAGTGATGACAGATATTCTATTTTACTTGCCTCTTTTTTTTTCTCTAAAATTTTTCTTTTATTTATGTGTATGTGTGTCTTTCTCTCTGGGTGTGCGCATGTGCACGTGGCTGTAGGTGCCCAGGGAGGACAGAAGAGGGCATTGCTTCTGGAGTCGATTTTTGTTGTTATTTATTTATTTATTTATTTATTTATCTATTTATTTATTGTTCTTGTTTTTCGAAACAGGGTTTCTCCATGTAGTCCTGGCTGTTCTGGAACTCGCTCTGTAGACCAGGCTAGCCTCAAACTTAGAGAGATCCACCTATCTCTGCCTCCCCAGTGCTGGGATTAAAGACGTGTGCCTCCACTGCCCGGCTCCTGCAAGCAGTCTCAACCACGGAGGCTTCTCTCTCCCTCTGTTTTACTTTCTTTATTTCCTTTATAAAATATTCTTTACAACCATTAAACATATTCCTGAGAGTACAATTTGGAAAGTGGAAAAGCCCCCGTATTGCCCCTGAATAACTGTCTAGTGTGAGTTAAATTATTTCCACACCTTGTTTCTTAATTCTACCCTAGAATGTGATACATAGAGAAATACATAGCAAAAAGCACCCGGCGTGGCTTAGCGGGTAAGTTTTGGGTGTGATGTTCAAGACATGGTAGAAGGAGAGAATCGATTCCTGTAAGTTGTTTTCTGATCTCCACCCATGCTAGGCAGCACCTCACATGTACGCACACACGCAAAAACAAATAAGTGAGAAAAACTAAAGTTTTAAAACAGTAACAAAAATCAGTTGTGAGTTCTAATCAAATTGATACCCAGGAAACCATCACGAGGCTTGTCCTCGGCCCTGACTGCTACCCTTCATCCCTTCATGCTAGATATGGGAACACTTCGGGATTAACCTTTAATTTGTCTTAGGATTTGTGTGTGTGTGTGTGTGTGTGTGTGTGTGTGTGTGTATGTGTGTGTGTGTGATTTTGTTTGGTCTTGAATTTGTAAAATATTTTTATAGATATTGCATGCTTTCTCTATCATATTTTAATATTTATATTTCAAAATAGCTTTTTGGAGTGGCTGAGAATTCTGATGGTAGAAAAAAAATCACAGTGCATTGAAACACAGTTCTATTTAGGTAGTGTGTGTATGCAAGTGGGCACAGTAAAAAAACTGGAGACATGATTGCTCCATGGAATAGGAAGGTTTTTATTGTAGATACAAGAAAGAGGAAACAGCCAGGGGCATCTAAGGTGAGAAGAGCCCGCTTAGGGGCTTTGAAATGTGTAACAATACTTATGAATTGGGACTGAGGGAGCCTGGAGGCCCATGTGGGCTTTGATATACAACTATAGATATATCTCAGTGGAGCAGTATGTCCATTCTGCCAGAGGTAAGGGAAAATTTCTCCTTTTGGCAGATGGGAATGGGTTTCAAAAGTCCCTGAGGAATGTCGGCTTTTATGTCATCGCCAGAGATCCTCCTATAGTCCAGGTCAAGCTGGGGCCAAACTCTATTTTGAACTGAGTCAGTGGGCCTGTCCTTTTGCAGGAGTGCAGATACCTATTGCACCTAGCAGGGTATTAGTCTGATAGTCTGTTTTACGGCTAAAACACGACGCTGCGTTCGGAGTGGCTTAGACAGCAGGGAGTTGTATCCTCACTGTCTGGAAGCCAGAAATTCAAGATCAGGGGACCAAACCTGGTTTTTGGTGAAGACTCTCTTCCTGGCTTATAGACTTTCTCATGTGTCCTTACTTCCCAACCCCCACTGTGTGTGTGTGTGTGTGTGTGTGTGTGTGTGTGTGAGAGAGAGAGAGAGAGAGAGAGAGAGAGAGAGAGAGAGAGAGAGAGAGATCTGATGTCTTCCTTTCTCTTTAAGAATGCAGGAAGCTTATTGAGTTAGGATCCCCCATCATCAACATCTGAGTTTGGGGACACATGCGCCTTAGTCTAACAGATCACACTTGCCCTGGAGGTTAGAGCCTGTGGTTGCTTCCTGGCTTTTTCCAATAATTTATTCAAGATTACCCAGCAGCCACCCTAGGTGAGCCCTCTTAGAGATTAGCTGGTGTAAGCAGTGAAAGCCACACCTGTGCCAAACCTGCCAACCGGGAGCAATGGGGCCATGCCAGGGGCATGCCAGCCTTCCCTCACTTCCCCATGGAGTCGATACTGTTGGACCCCGAGGCCTGCGTGTCTGCAGACACATTCCTGAAGTCCAGGTTCTTCTGTTCTAGTGTAGCATGTACCTGCATAGACAGATCTACAGCACCCAGACCATCTTCCGGAGCATCCTGACACTGTTGTCTTGCCTCTTTTATTCAAGGAGGAAAGAGAATTCCAGACAAATACTTTGATAAAGAATTGATAGTACCCTGGTACAGAAAGAAGATAGCAATTCTATCGTCATCCCCCTACCTTGTCTTACTGAAACTGTCTGGAATGAAAGACAACACAAATTAAGAAGCTGAGAATTACCAGCCATTTGGAACCAAGGTGCTATAAAAGCTTCTTCTTCAGGAAGCCTCCCCTAAGCCTGGGCTCTAGTGCGAATAGTTAGTTCTAGAGCAGTGGTTTTCCTTTTTGTTGTTTGGGTACCTTTATGTATTTTACTAAGAAACCCAAGAAATACGTCTGGTCACAGCTTATCACACAGAGATGCTCACCTGACGTACTGGCTTCATGAAATGCCACTGTTAAAGTGGGGTGGTCTGATATTTCCTGGTGCCTTGTGAAGAATGCTAGTTTTCCTAGTTAGGGTTATTATTGATATGATGAAACACCATGACCAAAAGCAAGCTGAGGAGGAAAGGGTTTACTTGGCTTACACCTCCACTGTAATTCTATCACTGAAGAAAGTCAGGGTGGGAACTCAAACAGGGCAAAACCCTGGGGGTAGTAGCTGACACAGGGGCTGTAGTGGTTTGAAGAAGTATGGCCCCCACAGGCTCAAATGCTTGCATGTTTCAGCACCGGGAAGTGGCACTATTTGAGAAGGATTAGGAGGTGTGGCCTTGTTGGAGGACGTGTGTTAATAGGAGTTCACTTTGAGGTTTCAAAAGCCTATCTCTCTTCTTCTCCCTTCACCTGAAGATCGGAGTGTAGCTCTTCGTTTCCTCTCTAGCACCATGCTGCCATGCTTGCCACCTTGTATCCTGCCATGGTGATGATGGGCCAAGCCTCTGAAACTGTAAGCAAGCGCCAATTAAATGCTTTCCTGTATAAAAGCTGTTGTGGTCATGGTATCTTTTCACAGCAGCAGAGCAGTGGCAAGATGGAGGTCATGGAGGGGTGCTGCTTACGGGTTTGCTCCCCATAGCTTCTTCAGTCTGCTTTCTTATAAAACCCGGAGGTGAGCCCTCCTAAAGTGGGCTGATCAGTGGGCCCTCCCCCGCTGATCATTAAATAAGAAAATATCCTACAGCCTTGTCTGCTTTCAGACCAATTTTCTGGAGGCATTTTCTCAGCTGAGGCTCCCTCCTCTCAGATGACTATAGTTTGTATCAAATTGACATGAAATTAGCCAGTGCGCTGATTATAACCTGATGGGTTTGATTTGTAAATCAGCACATAGCAGGTGCATTTCTTGGACTATGGGGGTTTACAAATCTCTGTCAAGCATCAAGTTTCCCAAGGTGCCTTTGAAGGGCCAGAGGACATCAAAACCTCACTCTTTACCGTCCTTATGTCCCGCTTAGCTCTATCCCCTTGACAGACTATAAAATATGATAGTTACTTATGCAATAGATATAGTCTAGCAAGACACCATGCAAGGGACTAGTAAAATCACCTTGTCTGCTCAAGACACAATGCAAGGGACTAGTAAAATTACCTTGTCTACTCAAGACACAATGCAAGGGATTAGTAAAACCACCTTGTCTACTCAAGACACAATGCAAGGGACTAGTAAAATCACCTTGTCTACTCAAGACACAATGCAAGGGACTAGTAAAATCACCTTGCCAGATCAGTGGCATGTTGGCTAGGATGCAATTTAAAATTGGCATTTTTGCAGTGTGTGTGTGTGTGTGTGTGCATGTTCACATGTATGATCTCCTATGTGTGTAGGCACACATGAACATGTAGATGGAGATTGAAGGTTGACCTTGATTGTTCTTTATCTTATTGGTTAAAGCAGAGTCTCTTTCAGTTGCCCCAGAGTTCAGTGATATGGCTAGTCTGGGTAGCCAGCTTGCTCTTGGATCCCATGTCTGTGGGTGCTGGGATTACAGTGGACTGCAATGCCCACTGGGTATTTACATGGATGCTGTGGATCTCAGCACTTATCAAATCCAAGAATTTGCTTCTCTCCATCTCCTTATGAGAGTGATATAAATGTCTGACCTGGTCCCTCTAAGTCACCTTTTAGGGGAGAGGATGGAAAATGTTGGGGGAAACCTGGGTTTGAGTAAAAATGAATAGGACTTTATTTGGATACCTGACCCTAGATGACCAGTGGTTCCAAGAACTTTCTGCACAGATTGATTGTCCCCTTCCCTTCCCCGTTTGTCAGAAGACCTCTTCTAATTTGGGGAGGTTTAGAGGCTTTAAGGCCTGGAGTAAAAAGTCCTACACTGAGCAATTCTATCCAGTTGGAAGAGGCCAGCTCACCAGTTTCCTTAAAGCAGAGTGCCAGATTTGTATTTAATGTCACCACCAATTAGATCAGTGGTTCTCAACCTTTCTAACATTGTGACTCTTTAATACAGCTCCTCAGGTTGTGGTGACCCAACCATAAAAATGTTTTCACTGCTACTTCATAACTATAATTTTGCTACTGTTATGAATTATAATCTGTGTTTTCTGATGGTCCTAGGTGACCCCAAAGGGGTCGCGACCCACAGGTGGAGAGTCACTGTATTAGGTGCACATGGACCTAGGACTCTGGGTATCTCATGTGGTGCCTCTCTGTGGTAGGCAGAATAATGGCCTCCATACATGTTTACTTCCTAATCCAGCGTCTGCATATGCTATGTATCAGTATGAGAAGGAATTAAGATTGCAGACGGACTTAACCGGCTGGCTTTCAAGTAGGTTATTGTGGATTCTCAGGGTGGATCCACTACAATCACAGAGATCCTTCAGTGAGGTAGGAAGAAATGAGGGCCACCGTCACTGTGGTTTTAGTTGAGGGCATGATCAAGCAATGCAGAGACCCTAGAAACTGTCAAAGGGAGGAGGAAGCTGCCCTCTGGAGCCTCCAGGAAGGAAATCTGGTCCAGTATTTATTATTATACCCAGGTCAGGCTTTGGTCTCATGAGTAAGACGTGAACTGTAAGATCATAGATTTGTAGTGCTTATGTGTGTCTGTGTAGGCTGGAGATCAGAGGTCAGCCTTGGTCCTTCCTCAGGAGCTATCTACCTTGTTTTTTTTTGTGACAGAATCTGTTACTGGTTTGCAACCTATCATTTAGGCTAGGCTGGCTGGCCAGTAAGCCCCAGGGATCTGCCTGTTGTCTTCTCAGTGATGGGTGACACGTATCTGCCACCATGAGCAGGCTTTTAAAAACAGGGTTTCGAAGGATCAAGCTTGGGTCCTCATGCTTGCCCCAGCTCAGATAATTGTTGCTTTGGAACTCAGCATTTGTGGCAATTTGTTAGGTTAGCGGTGGAAAACTAATACAGTACGACACTACTTTGTATTATATCTTTGATGAAGCAAACACGTTTTATTTACTAGAAATGAAAATGAGATGAGGAAAAAGTATGATTTTAAAGAGTTCGTTTTCACCTTAACCACCAATAGGCACTGCTCAGACTCGGCCGTGCAATGGGAGTGTCAGTGCGCGTGGCTTGCTTATGCGATGGGGAACCGTAGTAGGAAAGGGCCGTTGTTTTAGAATTCACAGCTACTAATCTGTGTCATTCCTTTTTGGCACAGAAGACTTAAAGCTCACAACAGACTCATATGACAAAGCATATAAAACCTGTATCTTAACGGTTCCCTTTTCGTTTTATTTCTGTTTTCATAGACTGTCTGCTGCTTCATGATTCAGTTTCCCTGGCAGTCTGAGCTCGTGGGTAGATACGGGAGAAATAGTTGACAGGAGTTTAGTCTTGCTGTGTTGGAGGTGAAGGTCTTAGACCTGCACTGTTTCTCTTAAGAAACAAACTAAATAGTTCCGGTTCCTCATCTGCCTCCACGTAGGCTCCTAAAGGAACGGGGCCAGAATGGCCTATCTTCCAGCAGAATCCCGAGATCCGGTCCACTCTCTCCCAATCCTATCCACGGTTCCTGCTCTGCCTGGACAGTTGACAGCAGGGTGATTTCAGGCCTCAAGGGCAGCAAAGAACGACAGCCTCTTCTCCTGCCCAGTTAATCTGCACCTCCTGTTGTAGAGACGGTTAAGGTTTGGAGCTGTCCCAGAATCAGGCTGCTCTGGCAGCTTTATTAAACCATTTTCTACTCTGCCTCGCTTGTTCCTTGAAAAGTGGTCCTGTAGACTTTATGACCCTGCCCTGCCCCCTCTCCTACCCCTGCCTTCTATGCAGCTCACTTTTTCTATTCCTCAAAGCAGGCTCTATTTTGCCAGTTCTGTCTACTTTGAAGACCTCCAGGCCGTGGCTTTCCTCATAAAATGTCTCCCTTCCCGCTCCCCAAATCACTGTGGATGCCGAGGAACACCCCATTCATTCCTCACTGTCTTCCTTTGAGCTTGTGGTCCTGTGATGTGGTCCTGCATGGCATGCAATTCCGGGACCATTTCATGGGCGTCCCATGGAAGGCCCTTGCTCACTCCGAACTTCTGTCAATCAGCTCTTCAAGTGTTTGCACTGTCAGAGGAGGCAGATGGCTGAAGCCGAGCCCCTGTGTGTCTTCCCCATCTCAGAGGCACCTTTGGCTCTCTGCAAGCATCCTGCCTCCTTTCTGACAGTGACTGTCACTGTGAAGTGACATTTGCATTTCGTCGTTTCCATAGCAACCCGGAGCAGGGAATGACACTTTGCTTTCTAATTATAAACTGGCTTTGGGAAAGGACTTAAGGAACATTTAGTTGGTTCTTTTTCAGTAGATCCCAGAGACGCTAGGTAACAGTGGAATGGAATCTGAATTGATGGATTCTGGGAGACATTGTTTTACAGGCCACTGTGGATCATGGTGGAGAGAAGTGTGGGTATGGGGTCAATAAGGGGATCTTGTCAGGACTGGGGCAGGCAAAGATCCTGGCTGGAGACGAGATGCGTTCTGAACAGTGTGTCTTTGTAGCCTTATAAAACGCAAGCAAAGCAAAAACAACTCCACTTATAAAGTAAAAATGAGTAATTGCCGACATGGAGTTGCCTAGAAAGGGACACGATACAAATGTCTTCTTCATTTGGGATGATTGTTATAAAAGGATGCATAATACTCAGAACCATCTAGTGGGATGTTTTATATGTACGCACTTATTCGCAAATTAAAAATAAAACAGTATGAGCTGGGCAGTGGTGGCGCACACCTTTAATCCCAGCACTTAGCAGGCAGAGGCAGGTGGAGCTCTGTGAGTTCAAGGCTAGCCTGGTCTACAGAGTGAGTTCCAGGACAGCCAAGGCAACACAGAGAAACTCTGTTTCAAACCCTCACCCCATCCCCCCACCGCCAAAAAAACAAACAAACAAACAAAAAACCAAAAAAAACCCAATAACAATGATAACAACATCAAAAAAAAAAGCCAGTTTTTTTTGGCTTTCCACCTATGGAATAATGTATTTGTCCATCCAGAAATGTGGGGGATGGGCTGTAATACTTCCTCCATCCCCTCTGCACAGACATTAACATCTACAGACTCAGGTTCCTTACACAAGAGGAAAGGCACCTGCAGATTGGCTTGTGCACCTCTCTGTCTACCTGAAGGTCTCTCTCTCAGCTGTTGATGCTTCTGCTGTAATGTAGACGCTCTGAAGCTGGTTGCTATGCTCTGTTGCTAAGAGAATATGGCAGGAAGCCTCCATGTTCCGAAAGACATGTAAACAATATTTTTAATCTGCAAGTGGGTTGACTCACAAAGGCAGACCTTCCTAGACTAGTGATCCGTGGCGAACCTTCAGGACACATTGAGTGGAAAAAGCGAGGTGGAGGCAGGTGTGCATAAATGCCCCTTTACAACCTGAGGGGGTGGTGCTGAGGATGTGTGTCTGCGCGTGCACAGAGGACTCAGGGATGGCAGGTGCGGTCTGGAGACAATGCTGGGCTGGAAGTGATCAGCTGAAAGCCCAGGAAGTAGAGGGCAGGAAGGTGAGAGGCTGTCTCCTTTTTATACTTCAGGCCTTCAGAAATAGTTCGTGTTTGGAGAAAATCACCCCCCTTATTTCCTTCCCTCCAATTCCTCCCCACCCCACTAACTACTATCCCCCAGCCTCATGTTCTCTCTCTCTCTCTCTCTCTCTCTCTCCTATCTCTGCCTCTCTGTCTTAATACTCAGTAATTCCATTCAGTGCTGCCTATATATGTGTGTGGGACCATCTATTGTAGCATGGGTAACCTCTTAGGGTTCGCGTCTTTGAAGTGAGCCTCCCAGAACCCATCAATTGACAATAGTGTCTCAGATTAGGGTGGGTCATTGTGAGTCCCTCCCCCCATCCACGCTAGGATTTCGGTCGACTTGATCTTGAAAGGTCTTAAACATGCAGTCACAGCTACTATGAGTTCACATGTGCAATGGCCCTGCCGTGTCTGGAAAATGTTTTACTACAGACTCCCTCTGGCTCTTACAATCTGTCTGCCCCCTCTTCTGCAATAATTCACAGACCCTGTGAGGGACGGGATGGGATACAGATACCTCATTTAGAGCTGAGTGCTCTACACTCTCAGGCTCTCCGCTTGGTGACCAGTTGTGTGGTCTCTGTGTTAACTGGCATCTGTGACACTAGAGGCTGTCATACATTACAGGTTATTGCCACGGTTCTTGCTCATTCTCTTAATTGACGATAAGACCCTCTTGCTGAGTCTTGTAGAACCTGGAGAAATGAAGCTTTATTCTTCCTGGGCGGCTTTCATGGAATCTGGACAGTTCTACACATGCTCTGGAAGGTTCTACACATGCGACTGGAGATGGAAATCATCAACAATCTCCCCAGCCGTGAATCCTGTGAACTACATTAATGACCGGCTGGCAAGATGTGTGCTGTGCAACAGTGGCTTGGTTATTAGGGCAGTAACCAATCACCTTGTGATTGGATTTAAAGCCATGTTCTCAAAGTGGTCCCTACCTTGGTCCCCTTAATTGGGACGAAAATCTGTTTCTGGCGAGGTGGTAGAACCCACTGCTATGATTCTGCTAAATGGACAGAGTAATAATCCCTCCTTTGGCCTATGATTGATGCATCTCTCAGTGCTCATCTTTTTTACAGTAGATGGAGATTAATATAGAGATATTCTTTTTAAAGATATTCCTTGGTGCTTGAATTATGTACATCTATTTATTATCTAAAAAAAATAAAGGAGGAAAAAACCCACGGACACAGAACTAAGGGGTTGTAAGCTAAGATAGAAAGTGGTTTCAATTTCTTGTTGTGAAATGATGCTTACAATTGAAATGCTTTAAAGTGGCCTCCTCTCAGCAGTTCTGCAGTGACCAAAATGACAGAAGTGTCACCTCCTTGCTGGGTGTCTACAGCAGGTGCTCCAGCCCCTGGCTCCCTCTTCTTCCCTGACTCCTTGCTCCTGAGAATGCTTCAGTCAATCCTCTCCCTCTTTCCCTGTCTCCATCCCCTGTATGTACGTGTGTGTGTGTGTGTGTGAGAGAGAGAGAGAGAGAGAGAGAGAGAGAGAGAGAGAGAGAGAGAGAGAGAGGACGCACCTGCCGCACCATGACATACATGCATGTGGGATGAGAGGATAACTTGAGAAGTCTATTCCCTGCACCTGTCATGTGAGACCCAGAAACAAACGCAGTCTCTCCCCATCCTCCCTCCCTCCCTCCCTCCCTCCCTCCCTCCCTCCCTCCCTCCCTCTCTCCCTCCCTTCCTCCTTCCCTCCCTTCCTCCCTCCTTCCCTCCCTTCCTCCCTTCCTCCCTTCCTTTTGCTCATCCATTCATCTCCTCTCCTCTCTCTTCTCTCTCCTCCCCTCCCCTCTTTGTAACCCAGAATGGTCTAGAATGCATAGCAATCCTGCCTAAGCCTCCCCAATGCAGGTATGAACCACCAGGCCTGTCTTTCTTTAGTGTTTATGAGGAAGCCTTATTTACCATCTATATATTCTAGATGGTAGTCTCGGGTCTTTTCATAGTGACAACTTTTTCTTAGAAGCTTGGTAGCCCCTGTAGGGGCCCCAGTGTCTTTGAAACTTCATTTCTGTTTCTTGTCTCTCAGGGTAAGAGACCTCTTCGTTAAGTTCACTGGGTTTTTGCACAGTGAGCTGAGATCTTGTAGTCAGGCTATGCCCAGGGCATGAAAGCCCTAAAATCTTTCCTGTTTTAAAGTCTATTTATTTATTTATTTATTTATTTATTTATTTATTTATTTATTATGTATACAATGTTCTGTCTGTGTGTATGGCTGCAGGTCAGAAGAGGGCACTAGTCCTCATTACAGATGGTTGTGAGCCACCATGTGGTTGCTGGGAATTGAACTCAGGACCTTTGGAAGAACAGGCAATGCTCTTAACCTCTGAGTCATCTCTCCAGCCCCATAAAGTCTCTTTTCTAGGCAGCAATTGGACTTAACACCTGTTCAAACCTTTCATGGTCAAGTGCCCAGAGGAGGTGCTGCTAGTGTGTTCCTGGACTCTCCTTCCTCTGGCCCATCATTTGACTCTTTGGTTCTCTTTAGCAGGCCTATAGGGATTAAGGCCGAGCCAGCTTCTATGCATTGGAGCATCTTTAAAAGCACCTTTATCTCAGTCTGTGTTCCTTCACTCTTCCCTTTCAGATGAAGATGCTGCTTACGGACCCTGGGGAGGATGGGGTGTTTTGTTGTTCTTCTGTGGTTCAGGCTGAGAGCATCTCACATTGCTGTGTGTTGGGCTTTGAGCCCTCTGTATCTTTCCTTCACTATTCATGCAAGATGTATTACATATTATATCCTTAACTGTTTCCAGTCAAATGTCTTACCAAAGGAACCGAAGTAAAAGTAACCCGGATACTGCTGCTTAGTCCCGGGCCTCATTCCCTGGCTGCTTGCTTAGACCTTCATTTCCAGAACTCAAAATGTGAACTGGCAGGACTGTCTTCTGCTTGTGTGATTGATGGGTGGGTGATATCTGCCATGGGATACAAGAAAAAAGGCAATATCATTTGTTACTCTCTCTCTCTCTCTCTCTCTCTCTCTCTCTCTCTCTCTCTCTCTCTTTCTCTCTCTCTCCCTCTCTCTCTTCCTCTCTCTGTTTTTCTTTTTTTTCTTTCTTTCTTTTTCTTTTTTTTGGTTTTTCGACATAGGGTTTCTCTGTGGCTTTGGAGCCTGTCCTGGAACTAGCTCTATAGACCAGGCTGGTCTCGAACTCACAGAGATCCGCCTACCTCTGCCTCCCGAGTGCTGGGATTAAAGGCGTGCGCCACCATCGCCCGGCTTCTCTCTGTTTTTCAAGACAGGATCTCTCTGTGTAGCTCTGACTATCCTGGAACTAGCTTTGTAGAACAGGCCGGCTTCAAACTCACAGAGATCTACCTGCCTCTGCCTTCTTAGTGCTGAGATTAAAGGTGTGCACCACCACTGCTCAGCTAGTTTGTTAATTTTTATTTAACAAGTTGGCAAGGTGAAATCCTTACGTAATTTTTTTTCTGTCAGTGTTTGCTGCATTTCACTAAGTATATGCTAAGTAAATACTAAGTATATGTTAAGTAAATACTAAGTATATGCTAAGCAAATACTAAGTATATGCTAAGTAAATACTCCCTCGTGTTGCTGCTTTGGAGTTTGTTTTTTTGGAAACTGGGTTAGTGGAATCAGCAAGTCTGGCCACAGGAGCATGGTGACTACCTCTTGCACTCATTCTGGTGGAATTAAAATGACAAAGGTGCTAAGGTCTCCTTTCTAAACCTTTGCCACTACTCTCAGCAGCCTTGACAAGATCCTTCACGTTTTGCCAGGCTTTCGAGACGGTAGTATGAGCGGCCTGATATGCACCGTGTGTGCAGGCTCCCAGTTTCTCACATGTCTCGAGTCCTTTAGTCACCAGAAATGGATAACAACGTGTGATCTGTCTGACGTCATCTAGCTACTAGGTGGCAGGGCCTGGCGTTCAGCTCCGGGATGTCTGGGTTTAGCTCATGGGATTCCTGAGGTGCCCCAGGTGCCTGGCTATGATAGAGCTCTGTATATTCTTGGTAAGTTGTGGCCTTGCTCTGTGTTCCCAGCTGTAAAAGGAAGGGCTGAGCATTAGGGCTTAGCTCTCCCCCAAGCCCCAGTTGACTTGATTCTCAGTTACACACTGAAGTTCCCCGGAGCCTCCCTAGGATCCACCATGAGATCTGACTAATAGCACATGCACGTGCTGGAGGGATACAGACCCGAGCGAGGACTCGAACCTTTTCGGCGCACTCCAGAATTATAGCTTGTCAAGAGCAGAAGACTTTATTTTCCCAAACAATTAGAGGACACCAGTGATTATGGTTAATTACACCCCGAATAGTTTTCCTGTTGTGTCAGCCCCATTGTCTTAATTGTGCTTAAGAGCAGCAGGCTCTTATTTTGCAGTTTGTGAGGTTTGAAATTGCTTTGGTCTCAGAGTCAGGGAAGCAGAAGAATGAAGAGCACAGGCTCTGGAGCTGGACGGATTTCCTGCAAATTCTGAATCTGCTACTTACGGGCTGACTGCCTCGCGTCTATAAATGATGGTCATCGAAAGGCAGTAACCCCAGGGGGACACTGTATGGCCTGGCTAGCATGCCTGTGGGTGCATGGCTGCCAGTTTCTCAGATGTTGCCTGTTGTTTATATTATTGTTGTTGTTGTTATTATTATTATTATTATTATCATTGCTTTTCTTTTTACAGCCAGGCTTTGCTTACATTGCCCAGGCTGGTCTTAGGCCCAGCCTCCTGAATGCTGGGGTTGTAGGCAGTAAGACAAGGCACCCTCTTGTCTTAGTTTATTATTATTGATAACATGTTGACAGCAGGCTTTGGACACATTCCAGGATCCAGCCCTGATGTGTGGCCCCAGCTGGGGTAGGTGTGGGCTCCAGCCTGGATGGATCGCTGTTGTTCTGTGCTCTTTTCACATGAGAGAATTCCATGTTATTTCTTTTGTTTCAGATTGCTGTCTGTAATCTCATTTGCTAAGGGTTTGTGAAATGGCGCTAAGAAATACAGTCAACCAGTGAAGACATTGAAGCTGTAAAGCCCTTGATAAAAGCCTTAGGGATGGGAGGGAAACCCTAGCATACAGTTGGCAGTGGTCTTGGTGGTTGATCATCTTAAGTAGTGCACAGATAGGGCATTAGCTAACACAGAAAGAGAGGGAGAAGAGACTCCTTTTGATTTTTCTTTCAGGCACTGGGAGTCTGTCAAAGAGAAGGCCTCAGCTTGCTGATAGTTCTTGGTCTTTCTTTGGAATTTCCCTCTTAACAAAAGGATAGACCAGGTCACAGCCTTGGAGCCTGTGTCCAGCAGTGATGCGAGCCTGGTGTTCATTGGCGTGTTGTTTGCGCTGCTTCCGTCTGTAATGTCTTCCATTGTAGCGTGTAATTATTTTTACTTACCATTGCAGTATAAAACTTCCTTTGGCAAAATAGTTAAGAAAAAAGTACTTGATTTAAGAAAATATTAAGTGAAATGTAGAATGTATGAGGTTACAGCAAAATTATGAAGGTGCCATGCAGAATCCTGAGTTGGGTGACATCAGTGTTTGGGAGAGAGGGACAAAAGGCTGTTGGCCCTAGGGAAGGCCAGTGTTTACACAGAATAGACATGAAAGAACATGCAAGGAGTACATGCAATGCATCAGGGACGTCATAGCAGAAGAGGAGGTGGCAATGGGGGCCTGCGGTAGAGAGGGCGCTAGAGGGAGGCAGGGGCAAGGCTGTTGTCTTTGGCTTTTGCTTCTGTCAGTTCAGCAAAAGACCAGAGGCAGTGAGCTGCCGCCCCCATAGGGGAAGGATCTGGAGTGTGCGATGGTGCCGAGGCAGATGCACGGGTTTTGATTTTCAGAGCCACAGAAGAGCGGCACACTGTTAGGTATCTGAGAAGGAGATGATGAGAATGTGCACCTGAGAGGCGACAGAGAGCTCAGGGGCAAGGAGGCAGGAGGACCGGTTCACCCAGAACAGGAGAGAGACCACCCCGGAGAGAGGCAGGACAAGGGGTGGGGGGGGGGCAGGGCACCTCCTCTACTGGTAAATCCTACACGTAATAGTTTAGCCAATTCTTAATGTTGAATGATTCAGCAGAAAGTGAGAGTGGAGACTGAGGGCCTGGAGGGAAGCAAATGGCTGTGAGAGACTGAGGAATCCTCATTGAGTATTTGTGAGTATCCTCATTGAGTATCCCCTGGAGAGGGGAGCTCTTGAAACCCACAGGCCTCTGGGAAGGAAGGGCTCTGCACACAGGAGGCGGGCTTGCTGCAGAGGCTCTGAGGAAAGCTGGGCTTTGCAGACCGTTCAGGAAATCCATGTAATCTCTCCACTAGACCACCATTGCTCCATTCTAGGCTTCACTGTGGCTGATCCACAATTGGTGCCACGGGGATGATCTTCTTGGAGATGTGGCCTGTGACTGGCAGCCTGCCACTGCTGTGCTGGGGGCCTCACCTTGGAGGGTGTGAAAGTCGAGGGCTTCAGACCTGGTGACATTAAGGTACCTTGGCATGAACGTAAAACAGGAAAGGAACCGACTCACTGCATGACAGGCCCCAAGCTGTGCTTTTTGGCCCAGGGCTGTATGTTGTCTTATTGTCTAGTTTGCTGTATGTTCACACTCCTGTGTTATTTTCTTCCACACATGGGAGCAGTGTCATTTGGAATGAATCTGATGGGGGAGTGGTTTCCATGTCCAGCTCCAAGTCTGGGGCTGCTTGACCTCAAACCGAGGCCTGTGACGTCAAGGGAAGACTGAAGAAAGCAGGGGTTAGGAATCCTCGGAGGAACTGACGGGAGTTAGCCTTTGTGACGGGTGTGGCCTGCGGTGAGGGAAGGAAGGAGAGAGTACCGTGTATCCCACCCCCACCTGCCTGCTCAGGTGTTTACACCGTGTGGTCAGCTCTCTGGTCAGTGGAGGGATCCACCTCTCGCTGCAGACTGGGAGGTGCTGTCGGAGGTCTTACCAGCCTTTTGATCTCCGATCTTTGCAGCCTGCTGAGTCTCTGCTGCCACTGTTGACATCAGTGCCGTCCACGGCCACAGATGCAGAACTGATCTAGAGCAGGCATCCAGGGGTTTCCCAAGGACGGAGATAGCTCTTCCCAGGCAGCTCACATGACTGTTTTAGAAGTGTTAGCCAGATGCATTTTCCAATGATTCAAGTGGGCATAGACTGGATAGAAAGGCCTACCCACCTTTCTGCAGGGAGTTGCCATCCAACCATGGACAAGATGGACTCTCAGGAAAACCCCTAGAAAGATGGCTTTGTCTCTATCTCCATCCATCGCGAGATGAAGGTTCTATGGTGATATGCAAGATATTCATCAGTGTGTCTATGGGAGAAGGCCAGTTCAGGTGCCCTCTCTTCTGCTGCCCACGGACCTAGCTGAGGAAATCCCCTTGGACACCTGGGAACCCCCCTCTAGAGCCAAGTCTCTTGCCAATCCTAAAATGGCTCCCTTAGTTAATATATCTTCTTCCCTGCTCTCATATCCACCCTTCCTCCATCTCAACCATCCCATTTCCCCAAGCTCTCCCCAATCCTCCCCTTCTCCCTTCTCTCTCCCCATCTCCCTTTCCTCCCAACCCACCCTCACCCCCCTGCTCCTAACTTTTGCCCAGCGATCTTGTCTACTTCCAATATCCAGGAAAATAAATATATGTTTTTCTTTGGGTTCACCTTCATATTTAGTTTCTCTAGGATCACAAACTATAGACTCAATGTCCTTTGTTTATGGCTAGAATCCACTTATGAGTAAGTACATACCATATTCCTCTTTTTGGGTCTGGGACCCACATTGAAGCACTGGTCTGAGCTCCCAAGGCCCAGATGAAAAGCAGAAGGAGGGAGAACATGAGCAAGGAAGTCAGGACCGCGAGGGGTGCATCCACCCACGGAGACAGTGGGACTGATCTAATGGGAACTCACCAAGGCTGGCTGGACTGGGACTGAATGAGCATGTGATCAAACCGGACTCTCTGAATGTGGCTGACAATGAGGGCAGACTGAGAAGCCAATGATAATGATACTGGGTTTTGATTCTACGGCATGTACTGGCTTTTTTGGGAGCCTAGTCTGTTTGGATGCACACCTTCCTAGACCTGGATGGAGGGGAGAGGGCCTTGGACTTCCCACAGGGCAGGGTACCCTGACTTCTCTTAGGACTGAAGACCCAGGGGGAGGAAAAGTAGGGGGAGTGGGAGGGAAATGGGAGGATGGAAGGAGGTGGAAATTTTTAATAAATAAATAAATAAAATTAAAAAAAAAGAAAAGATGGCTTTATGTCAGGGGGGCTGTGTGACAGAGGCGTTGATGGTTGGTAAGCAGTTACAGACAGCATAGCTCCCGTGGGTCCCTCAAGACCTCACCATCTGGACATTCTTCCTTTTAGCTTCACCAGCCAGTTGGACAATGAAGACCTTTTCTTCCTCCATTAGGGGAAGTAGAGAGCAGTATCTCTGTTTAACTTTAAAATTCCCTGAGTGGGCACCAGCCATCCCAGAAAATGGCTCTGCTCCACACAGTAGAAAGTTGAGCCCACGAACCCTGCCAATTATTTCTAACCCTGAGCCCCCTTAAACATCCATCCTGACCTCGGCAGAACGGGAGAGGAGGTAAGAGCAAGGTGTTCCATCCCACATGCAATTAGGTTCAAATCTTGTTCAAGGTGTACCGTCACCCGAGCTCAGTTTCTCCCACTCAGAAGTGGGCATCCTAATACCTATTCCATGTGACCAGCCAAGGATTCGGAGAGCTGGGCTCTGCAGCACAGCCCCCTCACGCTAGGTTCCAGAGCGGTGGAGACCTGACCCTGGAGGGCCGTGCAGAGCAGCGCTGCCTGAACACTTCCTGCAAATAGAAGACTTATTTCATGTGCGACTTCGCTTTTTTTTTTAACTGACACCCTTTTTTTTCATCAGACAGAAGTAGCACAGAATAATACAATGGAACGAATCTGTGAAGTTATCTGCATAACGAGGCCAGTGTGGCACAAAAGCAGCGAAGTCCTCAAAAATCTCATCTGAATTTTTACCTATTTATAGAACTTTCAAGTACGTCAAGGAAGGAAAAGAAAGACAATTGCTTCTCGTACTTTTTACCTCTTTGTCTTCCTCATCAGACCCTGAACACTTGGTCTTTGGGAAATGTCTCCTTCCCACGGTTGGCTTCCTAGAATCTAGCAGGTGCCTGATCAGGAGAACCGATAGCTACATGCTACAGAAGTACAGATATTGAACTTAGAAAAAATGGTCAGTCGGGAAGTGGTGGCGCATGCCTTTAATCCCAGTACTTGGAAGGCAGAGGCAGGCGGATCTCTGTGAGTTCGAGGCCAGCCTGGTCTACAGAGTGAGTTCTGGGCTTTTACACAGAGAAGCCCTGTCTCAAAATAAATAAATAAAAAGGAGAAAGCAAAACTTGTCAAATGAAATGGGAGAGACCGAATTAAGGGCGAGGATCCAGAGCGGTTTCAGGCGATCGGGAGCGTGTGCAGGCAGCTCTTGGCCGCTCTAGCCACTGTGACGGTCACCCCCCCCCCACGAGAGGTGCCTGCCATGGTGAAGGAGCGTGACTGTTGGAGTCAGATACGGGACTGGGTGTGGATCTGCCACCCACCACTGAACATGTTGAGGAATTGACCTTCTGTCCCTGTCACGTCACAGGTGATGCCACAGTTGTGTGGAATTGATGTGGGTGTAATTGGCAACTTGTGGGATCCCTGGGTTCTCTTTCTCTCTCTCTCCTTTGCTTCCAGCTGACACACTTGAACTTGAAGGTGGAAAGAGAAGACGCAGTCTCTGGAGCGTTGTCAGGTTAAGATGGACAGCCTTTCTTGGCCCGCTCAGCACCGACACTGGAAATGATAAATGACCAATAAATAAATTAGATTCCTAGTTTCTACAAGAGCTTGTGACATGGTTCTCAGTTGTCCCGTGCCTGCCTTATTGCCTTCCTCCCAACTCAGCTCCTTTTGTCTTCATTGCTTTGCTGCCTGAGCTCTTTCAGGATTTCTGCGGTTGTCTCCTCAATGGTCTTCATGATTATTTTATTTTGTAGTTTATCATCAGGCCTCTACAGAATGGCCAAACAGAAACCAGAGCAGGCCATTCCTTTGCTTCCCGGCCCTGCTCTCTGAACTCTCCAGCTGTCCCGTGCCTTGCTCTCTCTGGGTGGAGTGGCCCACTTTCCAGCGGATCAAGGGCTTCTTAAATAAGGCCGCTTTTCGGTTACCTCTGCCTGGAGCACTCTGCCCTTGATTTCCCAGAAGCTGGCAAGCCTTCAGGCCTTGGCTCTGTTGTCACATCCTCTAGAGCCACAGTTATAACCTGGCAGAAAGTCCCTGTTCAGTTGTCCATGCTGAAGTGCTGGATTGAGATGCGGAGGATTGTATCTTTGTGGTCAAGTTGTGAGCTCTGAAATCAGCCCTTCTTGCCTCTGCTACTGTGGCAATAATGTTAAGTGTTCTTTCTGACCTCTGCTTTCCCTGTCTTACGATGGGTGTTTAGTCCTCGCCTTGGGGCTTTGCTACGGTCATTCAAGATGGAAGACTGTTTTGGCACACAGACTTTATGTGGTCAGTATTTTTGGAGTGACATTTCTAAATGACTGTATTATTTAAGCATCTGTAGTGAATATTTAAGCACTGCACTCAGAGAGGAGTGAGGTGGGAAACACATTTCCTAACTAAAATTCTCGGAAGGTTGTGATGTTAGTACCATGCTTGGCACTTTCTACAGTGGTTTTACGTGCCTTTTAAAAGTTGGTTTATTACTGAACTCAAATCGGTTTATTTACTGCCGTGACAAGGGCTTGATGCGTTTTGAACAAGGCAAAAGGGATTTCCTTGGAATGTCAGTAGTGGTATGGAAAGAGCCATGTTAACCTACCGTGAGCTTCAGAGGACGGGATCTCAGTCTAGCAAAGGCTGGTGCCGGGGCCTCTACGTCTGCTGTGGTGGTCTGGAGGGGGAAGCGGGAAACATGGAAGTTGGTTTGTCCCTAGTTATCAGGTCATGATGCCCCTATAAATCTTGTCAATCTTTCCATTTTCTTCATCTTGGCATCATTATTTAGGTTTCATTTATCCACCGGGTCCCTATGCAGGCTTAAATAAAGGGTCAGTGATTTTTAGCAAACGTGGCCTTTGAGTTTCTGAAAATTAACCCAGGCAACAACTATCATTACAACATTGCATCCAAAGTGCTGTCCAGAACAAAGCTAGCAGGAGACAAACAATACACCACTCAGCTATGTGACCTCCAGAATTAGTGATTTAAATGTTATTTAAAAACAAGGTAAGCTAGAGGGTTGCTTTAGACTGTCTCTTGTTTACATGTTCTCAGAACCAACGCAGGAAGCGAACCATGTAGATTGTGACCCTGTGCAAGTGAGGGAGCTTTCTGAATCTCACCCTGTTCCCCGTAAAACGCAGAGTAGCAATTTACACGGAAGTGTGGTTACTTAGAAATGTCCACAGCAGAGGGCCTAGCACGCTGATTCAAATGCATCCGCCCCGTCTTGCCCTGCACTCCAACCCTGGATCTTGCTTGCTTCCCACAACCCTGGTGCTTCCAGATGCCCGCTGCCTGCAGTAGGCTGTGATCAGAGACCACCTGGAGGAGGACTACTGTGGATGCTCTTAGGAGAGAAAGGAAGCTTGTAAGGTGAACAAGCGACAGCAATTAACCCAGCTGAGCAGTGTGCATCCCACTGGCTCCTAAGAAGAGGAAGAGAGAGAGGCGAAGAGTCTCAAGAGAAGACTGCATTCCCATGTTGGAAAAGAGAACGTTTGGCATGCTTCTTAAAGGATGGACAGTATTTTGACAGAAAACAAGGTCAAGGTGTTGGGATGGCTTCAAATTAGAGGGATGATGCAAACTGTGGGGTGGCAGTGGGGACGTTGCAAGCCCATTGCCAGGGTGTGTGATGGGGAAGGACTCGCTTGGGGGTTGTGAAAAGTATTGCTGCAGGCGGTGGGGTAGTACAGTAGACATCCCCGCAAATTGCTGAGCCCCTTTAAAAAGGACGTTAGCCAAGGAAGATGCATTTGGAAAAGGATACAGAGATGTACTGAAGGCAAGACAGACTAGATGACCGCTTAGAAGGCGCTTTGACAAAAAGTGGTAAGAATAGCTGAGATGTAAAACAAGAGAGACCAGAGGCATGAAGGACCACTCTGACGCTGATGTGGAGAAGATGGCCCTACGCGTCTTAGCCTTGATGACTAGGGATAAGGATAGAAAGAGGAGGCAGAGGAGAAGGAGAAACATGTGAGTTCTCTTGTCAGCCTACAGCTGCTCCTCATCTGTGTGCGGGACCGACTCCAGGGTACCTCGAGGTCTCCGTGTAAAATCACATAGTGTTTGCGTGAAGCCTGTACACATCTCCTACACTTTAAATCATCTCTAGAATATAATAAGCAATAAGAGGTTAACATTGTGTAAATTGCTGGTATGCCACAACGTGCAGACAGTCATGGCAGGGAGGAATGTTGGTACAGAGGCAGTTAGAAGTACGTCAGATCCATGCTGGCTGACGGTGCAGCCAGAGAACCAGAAGTCACAGAGGTCAACTCCACGTTGTGTTTAGGGAAGTTGGGGCATTCAGCTGGATTTATTATTGTCAGACAATTGATAACGGAGGTCTGGAACTCTGCATTGGAGGTGAATGTTTGTGTCTTCCCTGTGAGGCTTGTGGCTGAAGCTACAGGTATACTTACAGCACCTCCAGGGCAGAGAGGACAAAAGGGAGGGGACAGACTGAGAGGGAGCAGGATGACGTGATGGAATCCGGAGCGGTATGAGGAGAACAGGTGACAGAGGTCTGCATCCAGTTTGCGCCCAACAGCTCTCCCTTTTGAGCATCCGTGAATCCCACCCGCCCTCCGTGGCGCCTTAGCCATCAAAACATAGTTAACCGAGCCTCCTGAATTCTGCTGGGTTTAGTCAATGTCACCATGCCTTCTTCGTGAGACGCTTTCCCCACAATTTACAGAAATGATCTTGACAGAGAAGAGCAGCTCTTGCCCTGTGCGCTGTGCCGTGTCATGTTCTGAACATGACATGTTCTATTATTATAGCATATTAGAGCCGGAGGGATTCCACCCCTCATTTTCTGTAGAGGAGGCGGCCCAGAAAATATCGATACGTTGTCTAAGATCACAGATTTGGCCAACTGCGTGGAGTTCTTAGAAAAATCTATCATTGAATAACTGTGTTCTTGGAGGAACAATGACAAGATGCAGTATGGTCATATGGGTGGAAGGCCTGGCAGGGAACCAGAATTCTGGTGTGTGCCTAAGTTCACATCGCTGCCTTCTGCAGAGCCCAGGGAAACCATTCTCCTTTCTCAGACATGGAGGCTAATGTTTTCACCCCACACCTCTGAGCAGCAAACAGAAAGAAACAAGGCACCTTGGACATCCCACGAAGGTAAACTTGTCATCCAATGTGGTAGGGAATTGTAATTATGCGAACTGTTTCTCAACAGTGAGAAAATGCCTAAGATACTAATTCTACTCCGTGTGGTTATGTGCAGCATGGTTTGCTGAGTGAGGGTCTGGGCAGAAGGTCTCCTATCAATGTCACGTGTGTTTCCATGTGGCCTTGGTGTTAGTGCCTCCAAAGGCCTCAGCCTCTCTGAGGAAGGTTTGATCTGAGTACATATTCCTGCTTCTGGCAGCTCCTGCCAGGGCACCATGTCCCCACCCCCAAAGAAGGCACACATTACCCATGTTACTGTGAATCTGGCAAAAATAATTTCCCCATTTTGCCTTTAGTGAACGTGTTTTTCCTGCCTCCTCTCTGAAGAAAATTTCATCTTTTGCCCAGACTTTGACAGGGCACCAAATCTACTGAGATAACTGTAGAAGAGGTTTTTATTCCTTTCTCTGAGTATACATACATACTCAGCGAACACTGAACTCTTTGAAGCTTCAAGTTAACCTTCTCTGGGGCTCTATGTGTTTGAGGTAGAAACCACTTGTGAAAAAATTACTGACTCCTGTGTCCCATTACTGTCACAGCATGTTAGAGCCACAGAGATGGAAATCACAGGTAAGTGCCTTGGGTCGCTAGAATGGGAGGAGCAAGCTTCCGGGGAAGGACCAGCCACACCGCCCTTCTCTGCCCTTCTCTGCGCTTTGGCAGGTTAGAGCCCAGAAACCGGGAGAGGAAGGAATGCATTTTGCTTTGATTGGAAGTAAAAAAATCACTGTGTCTTTGAAACAGTCTCCATTATTCTCCCTAAAAGAAGTCATACTTCTCTTTCCCTTCTTCTGTTAGCCAGGCGATAATTCTGAATTTCTTTATTATCTCTCTGGCAGCGTGCCTTCCAGAATAGTTTTCTGTAGCTGTCTGCCATCTTGACAGTGCCTGCGTGTCCACACCGCAGGGCTATTGGCAGAATGGAGAGAATTGCAGCCTGGTTTCCTGCAAGGAGAAGGCTTACAAGATTCATTCTTGTGCGTTGCTTTTGTTCGTTCTCGATCTGTGAAGTGGTTGGCATTGCCTTGGCAACTCCACTGGGAGCCGGGCACTGCTTTGTGGACGTCTGCTTCATTATTGAGTCCCCTGGGAGCAGCCTTGGCTTCAGTCAGCGTGGGCACCAGCCACCTTCCTGAGGGCGGAGAGCCAATGGGGGGAAGGACAGCGGTCCGACCGCCCTGTGGCTGAGTGCTTATAGCCCCAGTGACAGCACCATCCCCATGCAGGCAGGGAAGTGGACAGGAGAGTGTGCAGCTGGAATGGAGAAGACGGCCCCATTTTAGAGTCTCCTTGTAAGGCAGTTAGAGTCTCGCCAGTCTTGGGGCGGGTGTGACAAGGGCCAGGGAGCTGCACAGAGTTCCTCTACCTCTGCCTTGGGAACTTTCTAGTAACTTCCAGACAAATAAGAGGGTCGGTGAGTAGTGATGAGAGATAAGGGGTATAGGAAAACAGGAAACTCCCAGGACTGTTAACATTTAAGAACAGGAGATTGAGAATGTGGGATTTCTGACGTACAAGAGAGACAACAAGTTTCTCCTATGCCCCCACACTGTATGATGATGGAGTCCTAACACCCCGTTTCTTGCCTCCCTGGTACCCAGTGCATTGGGAATCTGCCCTGGACTGTTTAACGCAAAGTACTCTGTTAGTCCAGGACTTTCAGCAGCTAGTAGGCTGTTTTTGTACAAATTAGGGATTAGTGATATTCTGGGCATGTTTCCAGTTTGGCAGGTGACCAGCACCCATGTGAAGGAAAAGGCATTTCCTTTTTCCAGGGCATGGCTTGCTAATTTTTATTTTATTTATTTATTTGTTTGTTTGTTTGTTTTTTATATTATTATTTTTATTTATTGTTATTATTACTTTGATACAGGGTCTTGGTATGTTTTCAGGCTGGCCCTGGACTTTTGGGTTCAAGTGATCTCGCTCCAGCCTCCTGAATTGCTGGCGCTTGCAGGCATGGACCATTGCACTAGGTTAGCTAGCTGAATTTTAACAATGACTTCAGCTTCCACACCTCCCCTCCCCACTTCCCCACTGTGCCTGTGCAGGTTGGGTGATGGTCACGTGATGTGTTTGGCAGTGACTTCACCAATCTGGATTCCCTTTGTACCTACATAAAGGAGAAAAATATGCAGGGTTTCACTTTGTTCTGGGGTTCCCTAAAATCAGAGATTGAGACTGGAGCAAGTGAGGTTACTTTGAGAGATGAACCCAAGAAACACTGAAGAGGAAGCAAGGCAGGGGACAAAGGAAGCCAGGGTGTGGCTTCTCTGGAGTTGCCGCCATGATAAACTGAAACTGTAGGGGACAGTTGGAATACCTGCCCCGTGACCCCTTCTCATCATGTTTAGCTCAGACAGATAAAGTATTGACCTCTAAGTTTTATCTGCCATTGGCTAAGGACTGCTAGCTGGGTTGAGGCCTAGACAGCCCTTCTAGCCTGTTTGTTGTAGGTGATCAGAGGGCTCTAACAGCCAGCACACACAACAGGCCAAGGTCTGCAAGAGGAGGCAGTGGAGGGTCAGGCCAGTCTATGAAGACCAGCAGCTGAGTCTCATCCCTAGAGCTCTGCTTCATGTTGGCAGTGGGCATTTTACTCACGTTC
Organism: Microtus pennsylvanicus; assembly: GCF_037038515.1. Lineage (NCBI taxonomy): Eukaryota > Metazoa > Chordata > Mammalia > Rodentia > Cricetidae > Microtus > Microtus pennsylvanicus. Next base: position 29,095,817 of record NC_134587.1, on the reverse strand, counting down.
CTGGAAGGCTCCAAAGTGATAGCAGTAAAGTTACTGAGACCCTGAGTGCCTGAATCATATCCTGTTCCTTATCTTTCTTGCATGGGCTCTTTGACCAACCATGGGACTATTTATTCTTGAAGAATGTACAGAATTGTTCTGGGGGTGGGGGGCACCACTGTTTTTGAATCTGTCTCCCTCTCCTCATTCTTTGGAGCTGAGCTCTGAAGTCACAGACTTGGGGGCTTGGAGGAGCCCAAGAGTTGATGGTGCATTTTATTTGGGAATTGCGAGGACTACAGGGTACAAAGTTCTGATGCGTGTTCACTCTCCTGCATCTCTTTCTTTGAAGGCTCACTGCTTGGGAAGTTTGGTGCAATTCAAGTTCTTGATCTAAGCTGCTCATCAGATTTCAAACCTTGCCTTAGAAAATACCACTGACCCTATCTTGAGTATCTTCTAGAACATCGGGTACTGTGGTAGATTCTTTATTTGTGTGGTTATATTTGATCCCCTCAGGAAACCTGGATGTGGCCTCTGTTGGCTCCCACTTTGCAGGGTAATAAAGAAGACAGACAACAGCAAGTGTTGACAAAGGTATACAACATTGGAACCTGCATATGCTGGTGGGGATAATAAATGGCTCAGTTACCTTGGAAAATAACTTGCCAGTTCCTCAAAGCTAAACTTAAATGTTGAGCTGTTTTATGGCCTAGCAAGTCTATTAGATACATTCCCAGATGGAACATAGATTCACATAAAACCTTGTATGTGGACGTTCGTAATAGCCCCAGAGTAGAAGCAACACAATTGTCCCACCAGCTAATGAATAGTACATAAAAGTCAGTATGTCCAATCAGTGGAATATTATTTGGTCTTGAAATGAAGCTATGATGCCCTGTGGATGGAGCCTGAAACATACTAGGTAGGGGAAGCGGATCAGAAGACCACACACTATGGCTCCTCCCAGTAAAGGGAAGGATTTACGGGGAATACCTCTAATAGGCAGTTTTGTCAAGTCTGGCAGCAGATTGGTGGTTGCCTAGGGCAGGGGGTGTGGGGAAAGGGAGACCAGCTGCTAGTACAATAAGGGGTTTTTCTGCGGGTGGCAGGAAGTCCCTGGAATTAGGTGGCGATATAGGGCTCATGGGTTCACTCCACTGAATTGCACAAAAGGGTGTAGATTGTTGTGTGTCAGTTGTATTTTGACAACTAACCCTCAAAATTCTAGCGAATATATTTCTTTTGGTAAAAAGTGACCATCCATACTAGCCCAAGGACTTGGGCTTTTTAGCTGAGGTTTTCGAAACATTCTTTCAGATTGATATGCAAACCCTTCACAGCCCATGATTGTCTCTTGTTTCATTTCTTCTTGTGTAGACTAATATGATGCTTTCCTGATATCCTGACCTTGGGTATCTTTAGAGTCCTTCAAATAAAAGACACATCCATCCAGCTTTTAGAAGTAAGCACACCTGTCCTTTTATTTGCTTCCAACAGAAGGAAAGTGCTTTGGAGGGTGGACGCTATCTTCCAGTGCGAGGCAAAGCTGCATTAGACAGGTGTCTGTCATGTTCTGGAGGACAGTGGCAGTGCTCCAGAAAGGTGGACATGGCTGGCTGGGTCATGTGCAGGCTCCTGGAGGTGGACATTGTCCCTGTAAGGAGATTGAACAGCTGCCGTACGTATTTGGCTGGATCGCAGCTGCTAAAGCACTGGCTCTTTGTTCCTTGGCCTAATTAATTGTGTGTACTCAGGAATAATTTAGAATTGACTGGAACAAAATGGGGGAAAGGGGTAGCAATTCACAGGGTGAGAACCACTGATGAAAAGGACTGACACTTAGAATCAGAGCCTCAAAAGTATTTCTGCCCACCTTTAATCCCAGCTCTTGGGAGGCAGAGGCAGACAGATGTCTGTGAGTTCGAGGCCAGCCTGATCTATAAGAGCTAGTTCCAGGACAGGCTCCAAAGCTACAGAGAAACCCTATCTCAAAAAACAAAAAACAAAAAAACAAAAACAAAAACAAAAACAAAAAAAACTATATTTCTACAAAGCATAGAGCTGAAACTGTGACTGGCTTGCCACTCGGTGACATGGGGTAGTGACATCTCAGTAACACCCGGTTACTGTGAGGGATAGATGGAGCATAAGTGGGTGGGGAGAGTTGTCTGGGACGTTCAGCACCACCTTTGGTCACAACTCGTGGTCAGCCTTTAAGATTGTCCTTGGGTTACTTATTACTACTCTGTGGGAATAATTACCTTTATGGTGCTCATCCTCTGAGCCTGCCTGGATCTTCTGCTCCCCGTGGTCTTTCTTACTTGAGTTCCTTGCAGGCAGCGGAACAGGTGTTGGGTAACAGGTCAGCTGTATTAATAGCAGGCCATATGGTTCACAGACATTTTGCTCCCAACAACTTGATAGGAATTCTGGTGGCACGATTTTTGTTTTTAATTTTAACTAGGGAAGTGTAAGGACCATCTGCTATTATTTTCTTGTCTGCGATCCTGGTAGGTCATTAGTTTTATTCTTCTGCTCCTGTGCAATTACACGGCCGTGCAGAGAGGCTTTGCGGCGGGGCTGGCAAGCTTCATTGTCAGTAGTAAGGAGTGCAGAGAGTGTCATCCAGGTTCTTTTCATGAGGCTCAGTGGGTTTGCCTACCTGCTTAGAATCTGCAGCTTCCATTCTGGCTGGATAAATGCTTTCATTGCAATGGTTTCATTGGTTGGAAGAGGTCATACACTCCCTCATCGTGAAGCAAATCAAATCTCCAGGTAATTGTTATGCCAGTGTGGGGTGGGGTTGCTTTAGTTAAAGTCACGGAAGCCCTGAAGGATGAAGACTATGAGATATGAAGAATGTGTTGGTTTGTTTTTGTCAATTTCATACAAACTGGAGTGACCTGAGATGAGAGGACCTCAACTCAGAATATGCTGCCATCAGACTGGCCTGTGAGCACGTCCTTGGGAGCATTTTCTTGATTGATAATTGATGTGGGAGGGCCCAATCCACTCTGGACAGCTCTGTTCCTTGGCAGGTGATCCTGGGGTGTATAGAAAAACAGACTCAGCAAGCCACAGAGCGCAAGCCAGTGAGCAGCGTTCCCGCATGGCCTCTGCTTCAGTTCCTGCCGGCAGGTTACTGTTTGAGTGCCTGCTCTAGCTCCCCTTGATGAAGAACTCTAACCTATAACATGTAATAAAATATTTCTTCGCCCAGTTGCTTTTTATCATAGTGTTTTATTGCAACAACATAAAAGCAAATTAAGACAACGGTTCCTAAGTGGGTAGTCTGTCTAATGCCGGTTTGAATTAAGAGAATCCCAAGGGGGATGGAAAGTTAATAACAAAGACACTGAGCAGGGAATGAACAGGGTGCAGGAGGTTCCGCTGGGCCTGCCACACTGCAGTGAGAAAGGAGAGTGCAGAGAGTCATGGGCACAGAGTCTAGTGTGTGTGACAGGAGTCACAAATGGGGAAGTGATGCCATCTTAGGTTTGGGATACTCACCCTGCAGGATGATGGGGATGGATTATTAGGGAGGAAGAACAGCAGGGTGACTGGCTAGGGGGCCTGGGGTCTTCTTTGCCAGAGATTGATGGATAGAATTGCATGGTGTAGATACTAAGAAATAACTGTTGGGATGTATCCCAGATGGGAATCTCTGGTACACGCTGAGTCTTAGGTGTTGAGTGTATCTAGGTGGCGCCTGGGATGCTCAGATATGGAGAGAATGATGATTCTCTTTTGGCTAGTGAAATTGGGATAGCTAGGCCTGGAGAGATGGCTCAGCAGCTAAGAGCACTGGCTGCTCTTCCGGAGGTCCTGAGTTCAGGTCTCAGCATCCATGTGGTAGCTCACAACAATTAATAATGAGATCTGTTGCCCTCCTCTGGCCTGCACACAGTCATACAGGCTGAACACTATAAATAATAAATAAATAAATTTTTAAAAAAGAAATAAAAAACGTTTGGGTGGCTAATGGTGCCCCAAGAGGTGAAATTCTCTAGTAGGTATATGAGCCTGAGTGTTGGATGAGAACTGAAGGCTGGAATAGTCATTTAAATTTCCTATAAGTCAGGAGCACAACGAAGAGGCTCACATCTAGGCCAGAACTCGACTATTCTAGTACACGTACACATCAGGAAGAGATGCTAGCGGAGGACCCTGGCTCGGGTACTTAGAGGGGCTGGGGAAACCCAGGTGCTGGGGAGGGGGGGGACACCCGGAAGGAAAAGACTTTTCCGAGGCTGGTGAATGGTAGTCCGACCGAGGCCCCAGTGCCAGTGGCTATACCTACACAGCAACGTTGCTTGAATGTTGTTCCGTAGCTGCAAAGAGCAGGGCAGGTGGGGCTGTCGCCTGCCTACCAAATCCTCAGCCATGGCAGCGCCAGAACCGTTAGAATCTTGTCTCCTTGGGATTCTGCGGAGGGATTTTTGTTTCTGTTTTGCTCCGAATTTATGAGCTATTCTTACTATTAAAACGTGGGGGGGGGGGAGGAAGAGCAGGGGCAATTGTATATACAGCTGGTACAAGTCAGTTCTCTGAAAATATTCAACAACAATGCTAATCTCCCGATCTCTTAATCATTTAAGGTTCATTAAAATAAACCACAAGCTTGAATGCATGAAGGACATGAAATGCTTACGTTTTAAACTAACGTGCTAGTTCTGATGAGACGGGTCCTGGAATAAATTATTTGCAGAGTTTCCTCTTTCCTCAGTGTCAACCCAGCTGGAAGATCTTGAAGATGGTTGCTTTGGAGGGTTAACTTGAGATCATTTACAAGTGTCACGTTGGTCAATTGATGATTGATACCATTTTTAAAAGAGAGTGATGAATTCTTGCTTTCTCCCTCTCCTAAAGGAAAATACCCTGCCTTACAGCAAGCATTTATGCTTGACGACAAAGCTGGCCACCCTACCATCCTGTGCTGTGCAGTGTCCTCCACTAGGGCATGTTTCCTGCTGCACTGAATGCACAGTCTCTAAAACTGAAGCAGGATGTGCTGGGGTGGCCCAGTCTACACTGCCATTCTCTCTAAATCTGGAGAAATAGTAAAAATCGTCTTAAGTTTCTACAGGGCTCAATGGACGACTTCGGCAAATTCTGTAAATGTTTGCTTCCATTATTTTCAATGCACAGGAAAGACCCCAGGGCCCTGGGCATGCTGGGTAAGAGCTCCCCCACTCAGCTCCACCCTCAGCCCTCTGTAAAGGTTTAGTTTTATGTTTTACTCTCTTGGTAGTGGATGTATATTTTAAAAAGTTTTTTTTAATCATTTAAAATTTTTGTTCTGTGTACGTGTGTGTGGGTATGTGTACATTAGCTCTGATGGCCAGGGAGACCGGAAGAGTGTCTTTGATCCCACCCAGGAGCTGGATTTTCAGGCAGTCATAAGCACCCGACACAGGTGCTGGGAACTGAACTTGGGTACCCTGTAGAGCAATACTCACTCTTAACCAAACTCAATCTTCAACCCCTGATAATTGGTTGAATTTGAAAGTGGATAAAGCTGGTAAGAAAGGCAAGGATTTTGGTAAGGAATATTTCTTGGTTAGCCCACCAAACACCTGGTTCATTAACCAGGACACAAAGCTGTGAAGAAAGCACAGGAAATTATTCCTTTCATGATTTTTATCCGAACGACTGCAGTTCTGCCTCGGACATAAAGCAAACCTTCTCCCTCTCCTCTTTTCTATGTTTTAAAAAATCTCTCCATTTTTCTAAGACCAGATTAGAAGTAGCTTGTTTACCTGGTTGACTCAATTCTGCTTTCAAAGACTAAAGCTCAAACATAAGGCATAGAAGCGTAGGATGTCGTCCCCAGGTGCCTGGACCCATGGTGATGAACGAGGGACCATCAAGCCCTTCTGATGCTTTGTGCTCACTTGTGTGTGGGTTGTGGGATGTAAAAGGCCTTGTTCTTTGAGCTCTGAAGAGCAGCTGTCTCCTCAAGGACTCGTAGGAGGTATGGCTTTTAGCCCTCCTTGCTCCTCTCTTGGGCTCTGTCCTCCTCTTCAGGGTTTGTGGATCAGGCTGTGAAAGGAGAGTTTCTCTTTGCCTGGGCATGGTTGGTAGAGGAAACTGCAGTTTGGACCTGCATCCTCCCCACGTTCCCTAGTGCTCAGCACTTTGTCTGACACTGAGACACTCATTAGTCATTACTGAACAGCGAGGGACTGGCAGCAGGGTCTAACTGATGCTGTGGTAGAGCTCTTGCCTATCCCAACCCCCGCCCCCAGAATGGAGGTTTCTTAGAATTTTACATATGCTGCTGCCAACCAAACCCCTACCCAACCCTCCTCCCCCGAATGCCTTGTTTCATTGCATAGAAGGGCTCCTTTGTTTTAGAAGCCTCAATCCAGTTTAGGCATTGCTTCTGCATGGCAAGGGAACGACATTGTGTGGGACAATAGCCGTGCTGTCTCTCCACTGAGAATGGCTTCTTAAATCCAATCGCATCGTCCCTGCAGGAAATACAACACAGGCGGGTTTTATTTGGTTACATATTTGGCCAGCCATACCCTTCATGACTGGCTTCTGATCTTCTTGTAGCCCCAACTGGGAACACCCCCTCATTTCTTGAATGTACCAGACCCTTGGCTGTCTGCTCATCCCGCGCCTAGAATGTTCTTTCACGGCATCTTCCTGATGTGCACCTTTCTGAACTTTTCATGGTCCTCCAAATGAATACGTCTGTAGCCAAGCCGTCCTGCTAGCTCCGTCATCTCTGTCAACTTACTCCATCCCTGGGCACTTTGTGTTTTCCTGTGTCTGCATTCTGGCCTCTTAGCTATCAGCTCCCCTTAATGGGACAATTCACAAATCCAGGGAAGTGGCCCAGATTTAAGAATGTGTGCTTTCAGGCCCTTGACATCCACCATCCATGCGTGCAGCCCGCATGTGGCTCACGCTGTAAGGGTTCTGTGGTGAGGAAAGGGACGGCCTGGTGGAGCGGGTGGGTGATTTAGTTGCCTGTGGTCTAACTACTACTATTAGTGCCTTTTAGACCTAAACCCCTAATGTGTTTTCTCCACCCTTTTCTTTCATCTGCTTTCAGCAAGGGAAGCCGTATGTGTTTGACAGAGTGCTGCCGCCCAACACAACCCAAGAGCAGGTCTACAGTGCCTGTGCGAAACAGATCGTCAAAGGTAAGTGCCGCTTTGTTTCCTCCCGGGCTCTCCACTCATGAAAACATTAAGTGACATTTGCAGCCTGGCAATCAGTGTGCCTCGACTGTAAGAAGGGGCCTGTTAATTGCAAACCCTAAATGGCTGCCTTGGCGCTGTGATGGCCGTCACATTACTCGGCCTCAGTGTTTGTTTTCCCTCGTTTCTTTTGCCTCCTCGTCAGTGGGGCTATTCTGTTCTCTAAGAGCGGAAGAGGCAAGGTAAGCTGTGATTGAAGCATTCCTGTCTTGATCTAAAGAGACCACAGGTACGGTGCTCCCCTGGCTTTTGAAGGAAGAAGTGTGTGGCCCAGGGCTGTAGTTGTACATCGTTAGCTGTTTCTTTTATAATAACTGTGCGAATAGAGTCTTACAGGTGCAAGGCTGCTCTTGCCATCAAAGGATATTCTACAGCGCCACGAAGTCCCCTTATGGAGGTGGCCGTGGAGGTACTCGTGCGATACAGCATGCCTTAATCTCAACGTCGCCTAACCCACTTTCATCCATCCTACCGCATCCCCAACATTTGCTCCTCCAAACAGGTAGCCTCAGGCTTGCCTGTGTGTTTCAGAGATCAGTCCCTTTCTGCTGTGACTGGCCTTGGCCCTGGAGGATTTGTGTCAAAATAGCAGCAGGGCAATGAAGCAATTTTCACGTTGCTCTCTCTTGCCCTTTCAAAGCAGGAGCAGGTTGGAGCATGCTGTGGCGGGGCCTGCCATCTGGACAGAGCTGAGGGACATGCATCGCCTGCTCCCTCGCCTTCAGATCGGAATGCCACAGCAGTTCTGTGCTCAGAGGTCCTGATAACGCCACCCACATAGGCGGCCATGGATTTAAAAGACCGAAGTGTTTTGTTTTTTGTTTTTTTTTTTTCCTGCTTTAGATCAGTTGTTTTCAGGAGCTGAGCTGACTAACCTATTTGAAATTCATGAAATTCAGTCCTGGTACATCTGTTAGATTAATTCTGACCCCAGACACCTGCGTGGGAGACTCCACGTCAGCATGCAATGTTCCTTGCTGAGATGGATGCTTATTCACATTCTTGTTGCAGACATCAATTAATTTTGAAGGTTTTCTCAGTGAGGTTATTTTAGACAACCGACAAGAGAAAGTATGCCAGATTTGAGCTGGTTTGAATGAACGGTCCTGGCCTACCCGCACCGCTAGTTCTTGTCCCTTTCCTCCTTTGCCTCTCTCTGAGTGTTCTCTCTGGTTTTGAGGTATGTCTTCCTTGGCTGGCTCCTACTCAGGCCCGCCTCCCCCACCCCCACCCCCGTGATTGAGCTGCGCATAGTTTTTTTTTATTATTATTATAGTGAGATTAATCACACGTGCCAGAATTTCCATCCCTTTCTCCCCCTAATTTCATTATCGGAAGCAAATAGCATTTACCACATGCTGTGCTAAGCATGAAGGCCGTTTAAATACATCCAGCTACCTCTGTGCCAACGTCATTAGAAATGGATGCACTCCATTAGAAAAGAAGGAACCAACCCTGTGATTAACAAGCAGTGGTAATCATCTTTGGGTTTTTATGCACTAGTGTGTGTTCTTTCGATGTTTGGATTTTTTCTTAGTCTAAGATGTCAGAAATAGACAGTCTCATCCCCATTAATGTGTATGCTTTTTGTGTTTTTTTGTTTTTTTTTTGTATCCGCTAAAAGCTAAATTGAAAAGAAACGGTCTCTGTGAAGATAGGGCCTAACCCTCGGTAACTGACTATATAGACGGTGATCTACGAAGAAACCATTTAGAAGAAGGGGGCCCAGCATAGGCACTGTGGCCCTAATGTGGGCATACTTATTTGGTAACAATGAAGAATACCTTATTCTCCCTTGTAAAGAAATTGTTAGGCAGACAAAGGCCTGATTGCACATTTGTTAAACCTTTAAAAAATAGACTATCTTTAACCTATTGTTTTCATATGTGTAAAAATACATCGTGAGCCGGGCGGTGGTGGCGCACGCCTTTAATCCCAGCACTTGGGAGGCAGAGGCAGGAGGATCTCTATGAGTTCGAGACCAGCCTGGTCTACAAGAGCTAGTTCCAGAACAGGCTCCAAAACCACAGAGAAACCCTGTCTCGAAAAACTAAAAAACAACAACAACAACAAAAAAAAAAACAACAAAAAAAACCCCCCAAAAAAACCCCTAGTTTCAATAAAATAGTAAATAGCATTTTTTTTTAAAAAAAATACATCGTGATTATTTGGACCCCTAACTCCTTGCTTCTACTCTCCCGAGGAACCTTCACCTCGACTCCTCCCTCCCAGTGTCCCGGGAATCCCTAACTCATCTCTTCCTCCCATCTACCCCACGTACCTCCAACATGTCTCCCTCACTACTTCCTGTCCTTTCTCCCACCCCCGTTTCTCTGGACATTGAGTCCAGTTGGTGATGCTTGTTGGAATGTTGACTCATTTTCTAACTTCAGTGCGTTTAAGGGTGTGATGGCCATGACATGTTCTAAAGACAGCGTGTCACCCCCTTTTCTGCCCCTCCACGATGTTTTCTGAGCCCTAGGGGCTGTGGGGCTTAGATATGTATTGAAGGCTGAGCACTTCCTAGCAGAAACACTTATTCTCAGTACTTTAATCAGCTATGCATCTCTACTTTAGCTGTGACTGCTGCAGAGAGAAGCCAGGACTGAGGGTCAGCGCCATCGATGGGTCTGGGCATAGATATTTATGAGGCAGTTTGACTGTATGACCGTTGAGCAGAACAACAATAGTATGTTAGGACCTGTGACCTCCTGAGCTATGAGCAAAGCCAGGTTTAAAGTATCAGGCCTAAATTCCTTCCTGTGCAGTAGGCCTCAAATCCAAGCCCAAACCAGTTGGTTGCTTTTATAATCTTGGTGCCACTATTGCACCAGGGGGTGAGCCTGCCTGGCAGATTGGTATTGTTGCATGGAGGTTGGCTGCAGGCATACCCTGGTGGCCGGCAGAGCACCTTCTGGTACTATTAAGCCAGCCAGTAGGGAGGAAGCTTCCAGGTCAGTTCCAGATGATTTCTCTATGTTGTTCAACCGATGCGCTGGTGTTTTCAGCAATAAGGTCTTATCGTCTAGTTGTGTTGCATAACCAAGAGCAATGTCAAAACTGTATTGTTTCAGGGGCCTCTTGGGCCTCCCTGACCAAAACCTTGCAGTGAGATATCCCATTCTTGGTACTGAGATTTCCTTTAATAACTCACATCCTCTAGAGGGATCACTGTCAACTAATGCGAGGTCTCTGTGTTCAGACTCTGTGTGTGCGCGTGTGTGCATGTGTGTGTGTGTGTTTAATTTTTTTAAACAAAAAAAATACTTAAAAAGTAGTTGGTTTCCATAGAGATTCTTTGCATATCCTTACTTTTGGTTAGTTCATCTTGCCCAGCTTCTCTCACTTCATTTCCTATCTCCATCTCTATTTAAAACCGTAAATCCCTGGATCCTCTGCCCTCATGTGTTCTTCCATCCTCTCTTCCACTTAAGAGCAATTCACGACTCCTTTTCTTGGGCTGTTTCTGTCTTCCTGGGCTCTGCAGAGACCTAAATGAACTTTTAAAAGTAACCACCCAGACTATGGTGAAAGGAAGTGATTTTCCTTCCTGTGGCATCGAGGTAAAGCGTGAATATACTAGCAAGACCTTCTTGGAGTAGATAACAGAGCATAGCTGGGTTATGTCTTGTCTTAAGAGCCCTACCTAAGTTAGGGTTGGGACAGCATACATCTTCTCTAGAGCCTGAGATGTGAATCAAATGATTCTGAAGATCATCATAGTCTCCTGATTTATGATGCTGTCATGGACTGGTCACCTCTTAGTCTGTCTACATTCTGAATGACTTTGAGGACCTTTGTGCAATGGCAGAGCCCTGGCATTTCCCATGCTCCCATGTTTGGTGTGGTTTTCAAAGTGCTGACTGAAAGGCACGTTGGCATTTGGATCTCTCCATTTCTGTGGGAAGACTTTGTAAGGTTGGTGACTATCATCGCTGTCAATAAGGCTGCAGGTGTGTAGGCATTAAACGCCGTAATTACTGGATATTATTGTTGAGGTCCTGCCAACTGTATCCTAGGCCAGCAGAAGCTGCTCTGGGCACTTGCCTTCCAAATAAACTAAATATGGACTGTCCAAATGCTAGAGAAGGTGGTTTTTCATTTTCCAGTTTTGATTTCTTTAAACTATCGTTATTTATTTATACAGGTAACATTAAGTGCTTACTATGTGATAAGCACTGCCAGGGCCTGGGGTCACTGGAACATAAGACTGTCTGCTAAGAGCTGTCAGTATAGAGGAAGAGGCAAATGCATGCATCATCTTCTTGCACATTATACAAGCATTATGTAGGTTATGGTGGTGTGTGCACAATGCTTGGACAACACAGAGGAGTGCCACTCTGTGCTGATTTTGCTGAGTGTGGAGACTTAAAGAAACCTTCTTGGAAATGCTGGGCCCTGAGGACTGTAGGCTATAGTGGAGCTGTAGTAGCAGAGCGAACTGCAAGAGCATAAAGATACAATCGGTGTGGCGCGTTTGGGTAGTTCAGAGGGCGTGGCTTAAGATGTTAAGTACGTGATGGGAAGTGAGGTTGCAAAAACCAGTCCAGATCTTCTGGTGGACATGCTGGACTTTATCCTGTGGGCAGTGAGGGCAGACTGGAAAGCTTTAACCTTAGGAAGATATACTCAGATCTATTTCATTATTCTATATGACTCCTAAAGAATTGCTTAGCTCTGTATTGTTGGTTCTTAATCACCTTCCATGTTGCATCTGAAAGCTTAAGTTTATGAAATGTGAACATTACTATTCCTACCATATTAGAATGGAATTTGATGCTCAGAGATTGAAGCACTTTGGCCAAAGCTAGAAGAACACGTGGGTCTCGGTTTGCGACTGACTGTGCTTTGAGTTCCTTTCTGATGGGTCCACAATGTGCATTTAAACACACACCAGCGTCAAGTAATTGTTTTATGAGTTGTTCCTTTTCAATCAGGCCATATGGACTTATTAACCAACAGTCCAAAATGACAGGGATAGGAACGGGTGTGGGAGGACAATAGAGGAGAAAGAATAGCCATTGTGGTCCCACAGCCTTGTGCTGGCCAGCCCTAGGGTGCGTTTCCATTCCAAAATGCAGTGCGCCTTTGCTTTGGAATGATGTCCTTCAGACAGAGCGTCACCAGGGAGTGGAAATGGCCATTCCCCTCCACAGAGACTAAAGCAAATGTGTTTCTCAGGCCCAGGACTGTCTGCCATTTATTGCAACGAAGGTGTCTCTTGTGGTCACTAGTGTATGATTGTCACTCTATAGTCACGGACAGCTTGAGTTGTTTGGTTGGCTGATAAGAGTCTTAGAATCCCAAACCAGGCCACCTTCAGCTGTGGCCAGAAACTGTAGTGCCCCTGGAACACCTCCATTTCACCTGGGTGGCTAGCAGGCTAGGCAGAGCCTCTTAGGGAACACTGATGTGTCAGTGTGATGAGCTGTCCCCAGGTTCTTACTTAACAAAGGACTCTGTCTGCCCCAGCTATCCCTGCTCAGACATGAGCAGAACCGAGGATGCATGCTTGGGCTTCTAACATCTGCAGCTGGGGCTTGCCAGTGTTTCTGTATAGCGGTCCTCTCTTTGTGAAATAAGATGGCCCTGGTCACCTGCAGCAGAAGCTTCTCGGTTTGCCTGGTTGTTGGATGGACACACGCTGGTCTGTGAGGTGTGGGGCTCCATGGCGTGAGCTGAGATCATACTATGCCAGACACCATCACAAAGGAAGGTTCTGTCTGGAAGAGCACTGTCAGGGTTTGGAAATAGCCATTCTGCTCAACAGAAGCTAAGACAAGTGTGTTTCTCAGGCCCTGGAACTGCCTGCCTTTTACTGCGATGGAAATATCTCTTTGTGGGCCTTTTGGTTGGGAGTTACCATGTGGCCGTGGAGGTGGCATGCGGTTCTGCAGAGAGCCCAGCACAAGCCAGGGTTGGAGTCTTCCCTCAGCAGATTCTGGGCTGGCACTTCTTCCAGACCCAAATTGCCTTGTTCACCCATGCCTTTCTCTTGCCTGTACCCTCCACTAAACGTAAAACACAGATTGAATAAACAAACACATCCTCTCAAACCTGAGACAGCCCTAGGTTTAAAGGACCCTATCTTTTAAAATTATCTTTGAATTCAGAATTGAGTCGATAGAGGGCAACATCAGCTGCACTCAATTCTGTTCCGGGAGATTCTCTCCAAGAGCGCATTAGCTGTAAGATGATTCCCGGTACTTTAAAGGCCAATCAGAGTTTGTTTTGGTGGGTTTATATGTTCTCTATTTAAAAAATAAGAAGGTAGTTATGCTCAGTGTTGACATAGTAAAGAGAATGGATTTTCTCTGAGTACAGTCTTACGTGCCTCTCAGCACCTCGACCAGGGCTATTCGGGCATGTTCCTTTTTCCCTCTGCTTCTGTCACATTCTTATTAATAAAGTCATGGGCCTTAATATAACTCCATTACAAAAGATGATTTTTTTAAAAAAAGGGATATATATATATTCTTATGTATATAATATATAGATGCTCCTCTTTTTCCCCTTTTCTCCTTTTATTTATTCTTCTCTCATACATGTTCAGACTGCAGCCTCCCCTCCCTGCCCTCCTCCCAGACCTCCCTTCCCCCATCTCGCCCTCCCCTCCCACCTTGATCCACTCCTCCTCGATTTCCCTTCAGAAAAAGCAGGCCTCCAGGGATATCACCTGAATACAGCATAACCAGTTACAATAGGACTAGGCACAAGCCCTCATAGCAAGGCTGGACAAGGCAACCCAGTAGGAGGAAAAGGGTCCCGAGAGCAGGGGAAAGAGTCAGAGACACCTCCCACTCCCACTGTTAGGAGACCCACAAACACCCTTAGCTACACAACCACAGCAAGAATGCAGAGGCCTGGGCCTCTGTGATTGTTGCCTCTTCAGTCTCTGTGATAGCTCAGGCTGTCCTCAAGCCCTCATGGAGCTAAGGGTGACCTTGAAGATCTGATCCTTTCGCTTCCATTTCATCAGAACTGGGGTGACAGGTCTGTGCCGTCACTCCTCAATTGCGGAACACTAGAGAAGTACTCTACCAATCTGTCCGAGACTTGATGCTGTCCTTTTGGACATAGGACCCTGACCGTAACCTCAGGAGAACAGGGAATAAAAAGAAACTATCTAGTTGGTAAAATTGTGTATTACGCTTGGTGAGGGTGGTCCAGGTGCCTCATGGAGATGCCAGCTTCCTTCTCTCTTGTCAGAGGAGGAGCTGTGGGCTGGATTTAGGCTCTGAAGCCAGTATTCTTTAGGGTGTGACCAGTTGCTCAGATCCATTGCATTTTATTACTGCAGAGAGTGGGGTGCCACATGTGAGGACAGGAGCTAGGTCGGGAGCCCGGTGGAATTGGGAGCCCTGCGTACACAGGAGGTAAAGTAAGAAAGGCCCAGGCCCATCAGTGTGAGGAGAGGTGTGTAATTCTAATAAAGGAAGGTTTTCTGTTGGGAGCGCGTCAGTGCGTGGCATTCCACTTGCCTGCGGTTGTTTGTGTTATGAGTGTTGAATTTTAAAAGCCCAGCTGAAGGGTGGAGCCCCTTTCTTCGGGTCCCTCAAAGGACATTTGTGGTAGTATAGAGGCACCCTGCCCTGGTGCTGTCTCCAGCCCCGAGGAATCTTTTCTCTGAGAGTTGACATTTTCATGGAAACTGAAGCTTAAAGCTCCAACCCTAACTCTGGCTTCTTCAGTGTTTTTTTTTTTTTTTTTGGCTTCCTGTTGTTACCAAGGAAACCACTCTCACAAACCATTTCCTGAAGACTGATGTGAGTGAGCATTCCCCACCCCCAGCTTGATGCAAACTCTTTTTTTTTTTTTTTTAAAGCGTTTGATTGATTCTTTGAGGATTTTGTATCATGCAGCCCCGATCCTGGTCATCTTCCCAGACCCTGGATTCCACGCTCTGCCCTTGCCACCTTCCCCACAACACAAAATTTAAGAGTAAAATCAAAACCAAACACCCCTCCAAAACAAAGCAAAACAAATGAACAAAAAAGCAAATATAAAAAAATTGGCATAGAAGTTATAATGTTGCCCAGTGAGTCACACAGTATATCTGTCCTTTAGTTCATATATCTTCACTTGGAAGTGTTCGTTGCCACGAGTCTGGTTCGAGGCCTCTGGCTTCTGCTACCCCCTTGCTCCCCCCTCTCTGGGACGCCTCTTGGATATCCATCCTATTGTTGCACTGGGTCGTAGAGATCCTGTAGCTTTGGATCTGTAGGTTCGGCCCCTTCACGTGCTCCCACAGTTCATAGATGATTTCACAGATGAGGTGGGTGCTGAGGTGGGCTGCCTTGTAGTCCTAGTTCTGGGCCTGGGTGGTAGCTGGATTCATCAGCCCGCCCGCTTTCCCTCTTCATCACCCCCCTCAGGTGATCTCTCCAGTGCTGCCTCGGCTACCTCACCCAGTGATGGAAACTCTTAAAGGCTGCTAGGATTTTCTTTTTAATCTTATTTTTTGTTTCCTGTTTTTAACTCCCTGAAGGAAAATCCTTTCTTCTCTCATCCTAAATTATATAGACTAACAATCTCAGATTAGTAAAATATGTGTGCTTTAAGAAAAAAAAAACCTAGCAACCAAAACAAACAAGCAAAAACAAATAAAGCAAACATAATAAAATTTAGAGAGGGGACCATCCATCTCTAAAAGAGGTAGAGTTGACGGGCTGGCACACCTTTCTCACATGGTCCCAAGTAGCATCCTGTATATAGGGCACCCCTCCTCGCCCTCACCATCAACCACACTAGCATCCTTTGTACGGGACACCCCTCCTCACCCTCACCATCAACCACACTAGCATCCTCTGTGCAGAGCACCCCTCCTCGCCCTCACCGTCAGCTACACTAAGAATTGCTCCCTTGGTGCAGAATGGTGGGTCAAGGATATTAATTATGCATTGTTTTCCGTTCCACGAGGGCTGTATAGATGAGGGGAAGGCAGGAGGGAATATGTTTTAATCACCTCTGCTGCTTGGAGAGAATTCCCTCAGATGATCTTCAGCTCTGCAACACGAAGCAGCCCCCACCTGCTCGCCTCCTCTCAGCCCTGCGTGAAACGGAAGCCGGCCTGCCATGCTTGTGGGCTTTCACAGTGTGCTCATTGTGTGATTAAGAGGAATTCCTGATGTCGGTGGGCCCAGGCCGTCCTGCTAGCAAGACAGTGGGAACACAGGCTCTAAATCAGGCCTGCTGGTTTCCAGGCTGATTGGCTTGTCTGTGGGGTTCCGTTGGCAGTGTGGTTGGTGTCTCTCCTTTCTCTGGCTCTGGTCTGTGTGGATGGGGCTCCAGTGGGATCATCATGGGAAGCGACTCCAAGGATCCAGATTTGAGCTGCCCCAGACCAAACCTTCAGACAAGATGGTCTTTTCTACTCTCCAGAAGCCGAAAGCCTGCTTGCTTTTTCTCCTCAATGATCTCACAAGACCGACATATAGACGAAAGCTTCAAGTGGCTCTACCCCTTCAGTCAGACAATCTGTAGAAATGCGAGTCCCTTTCTTGTTATCTGTGGGACAACAGACTCATTTCTGTTCTTATTTCACAATCGTACTTAAAAAGCACATGCAGTTGGCACATACTGTGTAAGAATGAGACGGGCCATTTGGAAACTCAACTGACTCACGCAACCAATACTGGTGTAGGATCAAAGTAACGAATTCATTTGAATCTATTTTATGTTCGCAGATGTCCTGGAGGGTTACAATGGGACAATTTTTGCATACGGGCAGACTTCATCAGGAAAAACCCATACCATGGAGGTAAGTTTGCCCTGTCAGTACCTGAGGGGCCGCCGGTGCTTTCGGCAAAGCTGGAGATGCGTGTGACAGCAGAGATGAGTAGGTTGGGGAGTTTTAAAGCAGCACTGAGTATCCAGGGCGGATGGTGGCACACGCCTTTAATCTCAGTACTCGGGAGGGAGAGGCAGGTGGGTCTCTGTGAGTTCAAGGCCAGCCTGGTCTACAAGGCGAGTTCCAGGATAGCCAGGGTTGTTACACAGAGAAACTTTGCCCACATCCAGAGTGAATGTGAACTGGTTTGTACCTTCTGATGTGAGCTGGTGTGTACCTCCTTCTGAAAGGTGCACCCCAGGCCTGTGCAAGCACTGCTCATGATTTGACTGTGTAGCTTGCTGGCTTCAGGCTCTCTCCCAAACGGGGACCCTTTATTGCCTCCTTTGTGGTTTTTGCTGGTTTTTGCTTGGGATTCCTGAAGGCCTTTGGTGCTGGCTAATCTATCCAAAGGCTAAGCCCCCCTGATGGCGAGGAGAGGCGAGGATGGTTATTCTATGACATAGCACCGAGCACATTTGGGGAATTCAGCTTACAATAGCAGGGCAGGATGAATCTTTTATCCTTCAAGCTAAGGTTTTTTTCCTTTCTGACTCCCTCCTGGGAGCAGCAGTCAGGTGGCTGTTGCAGAATAGGTTCAGCTCATGAATCATTCCTATTGAAGAGGAGATTTCAAAGGCACGAGGCTACAGGCTTCAGAGCTTGGATGTTCTGGGTGCTGAGTCGAGTGTAGGGAGGGGTGCTGGGGGAATCTTGTTTCTGTTGTGTTGACTTTCTTTTGCCCGTTTTGCAGAAGACAAAATGGCCTGGAAACCGTGCAGATTAAAAAAGCATGAGGTTCATTTGCCGCCTCTTTTCCATCAGGACTGTTGCCCCAAACATGGGCTATGTTAGCTAGGTGTCTCCGCACCTCACACCCCCCAGCAGTACATTCCAGAAGACCTGGGCTTAGTTTCTCCTCTCTCCAGTTTGCCTCTTTTAAGGGCCCCCAGGCCCTTGACCTTGCAGGCGCTGGCAAAATTTAGTGGCTTATGGTTCCCAGCCCCGCCTTTTTTGAAGATGGAGGATGGGGCTAATGGAGTGGAAGAAGGAGAGAGCATGTTCTCAAAGGGAATCTTTTAATTTTTAGTTTTTTTGGAAAATTAGTAAGCTGTGTGTAACATGCGAGAAAAACCCTTTACTATTTTAAATCTTCAGGCTATTAAGGAATGCTTACTAGAGAGAATTCTAAGCTCTGGGATTAATTTATCATTGAGAAATATAAAGTATTTGCTAAATGTCAGAAACTTAAAAACTGTAAACATTAAGAGAGACTGTCCTGCAAAGGGCGACTCTGGAAGACAGTGACTGGGTGTAGGTGCTGGGGAGGGGGTGTGCCTGTCCTTCAGTGCTGGCGAGGGAACACTTTGTAAAATGAGATTCTCTGGGGCCTTTGGTACCTTTGCAGTGTAAATTCAACTCGTCTGTCTTAAGCACACTCCTGGGGGACCTGACGGGAACCGGATTCTACACTGTCATTTGAGTTCTCCAAGTTCTGTCACCTCTGCGTATTTGTCAGTTGTCCTGAGTTACTTCTTTGCTGTGAGGTCCTCCTGCAGCTGGGAGGAGCTGGCTGAATCTCTTCCCCGTCACCCAGCACCCCTCCTCCCCGCACTGGACCCTGTTCTTCTGTAGGTGCTGGCAGACTGGGAAAGGTACGGGGTCTGCTAAGCGGAGACCAGAGGAAAGAGATCTCTGCAAGCTGCAGTCATAGACTGTAGGAAACAGAAATTCAGGACCCTGGAATGCACTTAAAGAAGAAATGCTTGGCAGGGTTTGTGTCTCCTAAAAGGAGGAGTTCATAGACTCAGAAATTGCACACAGTGATCTTTCAGAGGCATTCAGGAGGGATGTTAGTTCCCTGAGGGAACTGACTGTCACATTTTGAAGCAGTTTTTCATTTTTTCTTAATCCTCCTATTTTGGGTCTGGCATCCAGTGGTGTTGCCTTTATCTTCTGTTAAAGAGACCAACACACAATCCTCCATAAAATTGGAAAGATTAGCTTCTCATGATGCTGCATTTAAGGGGGATTTTCAGGTAAAAATAGAACCCACTGGCCAAGACTAGTCCTGAGGATGGTAGACCCCGTCACACAAGAACCATGGGTTTGTCAGGAGGATATGCAGGTTCCTAGAGAGAGTGTTGAGTGCTGGCTACAGACAGGCAGGGGGTGGGATCTGTCATTTCTTGGACTTCGTCTGATGCTAGGCGGGCTGTCACGTGGTGGTTCGTGGTGATGCCCTCAGTGGCCCTCTTGAGAGCGCCTGGGAGATGACTGGGGTCACCTTGCGGTTTTCCTTCTGTTCAGAGGGACATCTGGAGGCTAGAGGCATCCTGTAGTCTTTCCGGCCACCTTGTAAAGCAGCCCAATGATTCCTAACGAAATCAAGAGTGCGCAGTGCTCACACATGGCAGGCCGCTTGCTTCTCATCTACAGTGTTTGAGGAAACGGTGGGAGCCAGCGAGGCTGCTGGCAGAGGACAAAGGGAGGCTTGTTGAGTGGCCAGCAGGCTGTGTCTTTTTCCCCCTCTGTACCTGTTCCTGGAAGGCTACATTCAGCTGGAAAAGTGTCTGAAGAGCGTCATGCAGAACACAGCTATAAAGTGCTCATCCCGTTTGCTCTCTTGGAGGAGCTACAGAGAGGAGCTCACTTCTTTGTACCGTGCCTCCCTTTTCCCTGAGCCAGACTACACTTTGGCTGTCTGTGACAGGGCTTGCTTGTTCTCAGTTCCTGGTTTTGCTGCTGCCAGCCCAGATTTCAATCATCCCACACATCTATACATCCCATACATCCCATACATCTCCCAGGGAAGCCATCTCTTGTACCTCAGCTGTAAGGGCCTTCACGCTCACCGAATTCACCTCTGTTTATAGCCCGATGACCGCGTTGTGTCTATGCATGTATGTTTCATCTGGAAGCAGTTAACTTGGAAACAGTAAGCTCTTTATATACACACAGACACAGACTCAGACACTCCATATATATTATGCATACTCTTTCCATATATGTCACACACGGGCATTCTACATGCAGCACACACATCTTCCACACACATATAATATAAACACAGACACAACACACTTATGCACTGGCACTCCATATATACATACATATATACATACGCTACACACACATTCCATATTTGCCACACAGAAAACATATACCATACAGATATCCTTCACATATATGCATCACAAACATATACATTATACCTCCCATATATATACATGAATGAACGAAATTTATACCCTGACAATGTTGAAGCACGCATGGGCAGCCCGTATATGGCGGTTCTGTTGAACTTGTATATATTGGGTTTCATGGTCTAAATTGATGAGGACAACTGACCAGGTCTCTTTCTTAAAAGGGCACCAGACCTCATTCCAGACAGTTGTGAGCTGCCATGTGGTTGCTGGGAATTGAACTCAGAACCTTTGGAGGAACAGGCAGTGCTCTTAACCACTGAGCCATCTCCACACACACGTTATAAATCTCTCTTCACACTGCCACATAACAAATAGACACATATCTTGTGTACATCACGCATTCCCATATATCACACATGTATTCCACAAGCACAGTCTCAACTCGCCATATAATATTAATATCATACACACACTCTCCCTGCCCTGGGAGGGAGGCTAATTTTAAGTCAGGAATCAATAAAAGATGGTCTGTTGGGAGAGAACGACCTAGGAAAACACATTTGCGTCAATTATAAATGACTTTTAGATTACCAATTTCTCTTCTCTGGTTGGTGGAGCACTAAAAAGAAGCTAGAGGGTTATCATGGATTATTCAAGAGCCCTGGAGGTTTGAGTAGAAAAGACTTTTGATTGACTGAATGGGGCAGTGAACCTTAACGGGAAGAAAATCTGTCTTTTTATCATAGGAATCTTTTGCTAATAGTCTCTGCAGTGTCGAGACCATGGCCATGGTATGTTTGGTTTGTGCTTGTGATGGACTACGTGATTTAAACGTGGTCAAGATTTTGAAAGCCCGAGTCTCAGTTCTGTGGTGCTGTTTTCCTACAATAACATGCTGTACTAGCCTGGAGTAGAACACTGTTCTAGGACTGCTGAGGTCACCGAGCCCCACCCCAGCTTAGAGAGAGCCTGTTGGGAGCTGCGTATTAGAGCGCTAATGTTTGCTTAGTCCTCATGACGGGAACACTTTATGGATTCTATTGAACTTAAACTCTGCACTAATTTTAAGCAGCAAGTACTTTGCCAAGTCTCCTGAGTGTTAGGCCAATTCTATTTTTAGTGTGTCTAGAACCAAACTAAAACACAATGTAAATACATCATCTGACTTATTGTTCTTGATAGTCGAGGGCAGCATGCCAGGATAGCCAGAGAGGAGAGTAGCCCAGCAGGTCTGAATTCTGTACCCACATTGCTTTTTAATAGAGTAGAAAGTCAGCAGATGATGTGCCAAGAAATTATGACACCAAGCCTTTAATGCCTCTTACCTCGTGGGCGCTCTTGCTTTTGCAAACTCAAATGTTGATTTAGAAGACCCTGATGAGGGCGTTGTACGATGAAGACTGGAAGGAAAAGGGGCTTCATAAGTTGGCCTCTCAGCACTGGGCAGCTCTGCCCCAGGTATCTGGGTCTATTTGGTAAAGGTTGTTGAGCAACCCCCAGGACTGAGGAGAAAACTGGTTTTGTGTTGTTCCTAGAGGTTTATAACTTCCAAAGAGTCTCAAAAACTTCTTCAGGTGTTCAGTCGCTGCAGGCTGTGTCCATGGACAGGTAGATTGTGTCCATGGACATGTGGGAGAGGACTTGAGTATTCAAGAGAAGATTCTGTGGTGCTGTGTTCCGTAAGGTCACACCAAAACCATGGCTTTAAACCCTTCAGGATCCCTTTGGTAGGAATTGCAGGCTATTGTCTCTCCCACTCCCTCTCCGCACTCCTGCTAATAGGGAGTGGTCCCAGGGCTCCCCACATCCCCAGCCATCGTGGCATCTTTTAAGAGTCGTCATAGGTGGAAAAAGAAATTTTGGACATTAAAAGTGGATTTAATAATGTTCAAAGAGAGTATTTATCCCTCTATCCTTCTACCTGCAAGGTAAAATGAATAAAAGTGGTTAAAAAAAAACTAATTCAGGCTGAGAATTATAGATTTCAAAAAGAAATCGATGGAATGAATTTTCTTGGCTGGCTCGAAAAATAATCCTGAAGAAGATACTTTGAGAGTGAAGATTTTAGAAATTTTTGAACAATGATTAATTATCCTTTCTTTTCTCACGGTGATTTTATTCAGGATTAGTTTACCTGGGCGTGGTAGTTCTGACCAATTTGTAAATATTACAAGTTAAGCTAAAGCAAGCCCATTCCCTCTCCCATTCACCCTCTCATTGCCTGTGTGCCTTTAGATTTGCAAGGGTGGGCTGGGCCGACACGCACAGCCAGGACAGCCCTCTGCTGGATACAAAGGGGAACACATTGTGTACTCAGGTGGATTCCCCAGGGAGCCCACAACCTATATGTGGGTGCTTCCTGTTTTGTAGCTAGGACTAATGCCTGTTTTAAGCCCTCCCTACTAATCATTCTACAAACTTCTGTTTGTTGTACAGCACCCAAGCAAAACATGACCCACAAAATCAACTTGGATTTTTACAGCTGAAACAACATTATTTGAGAAATGAAGACTCCCATTCCTCTCCCATGTATCTCCCAACACTCTTTTGACTGCCGGTGTTTGTATCTTTCACTCACAGGGGAAGCTGCATGATCCTCAACTGATGGGTATCATACCGAGGATCGCACATGATATTTTTGATCATATCTATTCCATGGATGAGAACCTGGAGTTTCACATCAAGGTAAGCGCTTTTCACTAAGAACAAGACAGGACTCTAGGTCCTAAGTCATGTTTCTCAGTCTTCTTACTTTCAAATAGACATGAAAGATGGTCTCTTTTAATTCAAGTATCTTTCTGTAACCTACCTGTACCGTTAATGAATTGGGTCAGTACCAAGCTTTTGGAATGGTTTGCTTGAAGTAGCAAACATAAAGAAGGCACGAGCTCCCTCCAGGATGAAATCATCTTACTCATCACCTGAGCTCTCCCCATTACCCTATGAATGTCTGAAGATAGGCCAGGAATATGTCTCTGTGTGGGCTAGGACACCATTCCCCAATATGAAGTCCATGGAACGCAATCCCTTGTGTTTCCAATTGGGGAGCTGGCAGAGAAAAGTATATGGCCAAAGAAACTCAAAAAATACCTTGTTGACCAGTGCTCAACTTAGGACAAGTTCACGCGCTGTCTTGAATCGTGTGTCTCTCAAAGGGAGTGCGCACTCCCCACCCGACTCATAAGGTAGAGACTGTGTGGCTGTTTGGGGCAGGCTGTGGAGATCAGGGCATTCCAACCTGGGTTTCCCTTTCTTTTTAAAATTAAAAAAAAAAAATGAGATGTAGTTCAGATGGCAAAAAAATAATCCTTTATAAACATAATTTTCTGGAATTTAGTATATTCCCCAAACTGTACACCGATCATCCTTATCTAAAACTTTAATATTTCCTCCACCCCTGAAACAAACTGTACCTTCTATCCCTTCTCTTCAACACTTTCATTTGCCTCTTTCCTTTTGCTTGGGAGGCTCTTGGGCAGCGTGGCAGCCCCTTGTCAAACGTTTCCCAAGTCTGCATTCTCCCAGGAAGGCGGCCCAACCTAGAGCAGT
Organism: Microtus pennsylvanicus; assembly: GCF_037038515.1. Taxonomy (NCBI): domain Eukaryota; kingdom Metazoa; phylum Chordata; class Mammalia; order Rodentia; family Cricetidae; genus Microtus; species Microtus pennsylvanicus. Next base: position 29,072,094 of record NC_134587.1, on the reverse strand, counting down.
CCCTGCCCTGCTTTTGTGTGCCCAGATACACACGGTGTCTCGGTCTCCATCTGTGTGATCAGGGCAGGGAAGGGAGATTGTTCTAAGGAGGCTTGGAGCTGAGTGGATCAGCGGTCCTGAAAGCTTGAACATCAGTCCGCACGACCACCCAGTGGGTTAGTCACGAGGAAGCTGAAGCTCAAACCCACACAGAGGATCTAAATAAACCCTGGCACCAAACTGATACTCAGCACCTATTTCATTGTATGGGAGTTTTTTTCTGGCCTGGTGAGGTGGCTCAGTGGGTAACGCATTTGCTGCCAAGCCTGACAGCCCAAGTTGAATCCCTGAGCACCACGGGGTGGAAGAGAACTGACTCCCCCCAGGTCATTCTCCACACGCTCCCCAGGGTTCACGTGCCCCAGGGCCCGGCCCTTTCCACCCCCACACAAAATAAACAAACGCCTGCAGTAATCAAACACTTTCCACCTCTCCCCTTATTTATTTCTACAACAAATTGTTCCCGAATTTACATTCCAAAAGGCCACTGCTGGCTGTTTGCCCAATTATGAATTACATCCCGCACGTCACGTGTGCGCGTGCGCTGGTGAAAGCTTGCTTCTACCGCTAGCAGGCTTCCTCATCTGAGGCTACAGCCCTTTGATGGGCTCAAGATTTAGAGGCTTAGTGCCTCTTTAAGGCTGTTTACGCCGACACCCTTTACACGACTGCAGAGGTCTTAAGTGATAATCCTGAATAAGATGTTAAACCAATTACCGCCCTGGAACTAGTGTCTTGTGTCAGAATCTTATTACGATGAAGAGCGGGTGCTGGCTTGAAATGGTGGGGGAGGGGAAGAATAGTTCCTCCGCCTCTAGAGTGAAATCTCACCGTGCAGGTTCCCATTGTGCGTTTCGTGGTTGAGCTTGCTTTCCTATTAATAAGAATTGGCAGTGGATAACTTACTAGCCGTGCAGACTCTGCGCTCTGAACTTACATGCTAACAGGCTAAACCAAAAGAGGCCCGATTAAGGCAGGATTGAAAGTCTGCTCCTTAAGGCATCCCACAAAGGTTTTGAATGTTATTTCTGATGGTGCTGTTGTTCATCACCAAGCAGTGCCTGTTGGTGTTCCTTCTGTCTGGTCTCACAAGGCATTTGAAATAACAAAATAAAATTTGACGCCTCACAAAAGCAGAAATTAACAATCAGAATTTGATTTTAACTTGTATTAAATATGAATGGGAATTTAATTGCCAGACTTGGCAGTACATGGTTTTTTTTAGATGTAATTAATTTTTTTCTGTAATTTGTCGAAGTAAAATTACGTGCTTAGGATCTCCAAAGTTGAGGGAGACTATAATCAAAATGCATTGTATGAAGGTATAAAAAATATTAAATTAAAAAAAATTCAGAGGTAGTGGGAAATCGTAGGGGCAGCAGGGCAATCAGGAACTTGAACAGGTTGGCACCAGAATGGGGTGCCAAGGAGGCCTGGTTAGAGATGACTGCACTGGGCTTTGAGGACTGGACTCTGGGGAATGAGGCAACTTGAAAGATTAGAGAGAACAGTTAGAACTGGCTTCGCTCAGACATACAGTACAATTGTGCCTTGCATGTGCGAGGCCCTGGGTTTAAGCCCCGAGAAAATCCTCTAGACAGCCAGAGCAAATTAACAAAAACAAAGAACTGGGAGGACAGGGTAGGAAGCCTTCTGCCAGTCAGGAGTGTCAGGAGAGAGGGAATGAGGAGTTGGGCAGATGAACAGGTAGGAGTTATTACAGGTACAGGAATCCAGGAGCAGGCACCACAACGCCCGCTGCTGCTTGTAGATTTCAAAGCAAGGATCTCAAAGATACCAGGAACTGTGAAGTGGGAGGTTCCAGATGGTGGCACACAAGAGATAATGAACCAGGGCTAAGCTGGGAGAGACATTAGTGCCCGGGGCCCAGGAGTTCCCCAAACTAGAGGTAGGGTTTGTCCAATCCTGAAGTTTCACCTGGCTAGGCAGTACCCGGATTTCCAGTAGTCATAATCATGGCTGTCCTAACGATGGGATATATCCTGAGAACTGTGAGATAATTTTATCATTTTGTAAGCATCATAGATAACTTAAGTCAAACAAGGGATCTATGCTATCACTAGACAGTATGATTTATGGGACTGCTACCATAATACAGTAGCTTGTGTAATGTCACGTACCCCATATCTATGTTTTTTTTTGTCCATTCTCTTATTTGTATTTCAAAGATGCTTATGAATTTGGGGGGAAGTTTATCTGGGAGGAAAGAGTCAGATAGAAACAGTGTGCAGAATCCAGGAGAGATTTTTTTTCCCACTAAGGCTTCATTTGCCATATCAGGAAATTGAGGCTATATGTACATTAAATTCCTCAGAACTCATTCTCAGTTTAAGCATTTTATTACTTCAGCTATCAGACAAATCACCTGGGAATTTAGAAGCCAATTTCTGGATTCTAGTATCTGCGACATTGCTCTAGTACCATTGTGGTAGTTGTCAGGGCTCTCCAGTTCTGTATCGCTATTGATGTATTTGGGTCCAGGCTAAGGTTTAAGAATAATTATTTAGAAGGCTTCCTTTTCCTAAAAGGGTGTGATCCCCCTTTGTCTTTGGTTTTTGAGAAGGAGTATGGTTCATGACAGTCCTCTTGCTCAGCCCTCTGACCTCGGATGACAGGCATAAGCCACCACACCTGGCCAGTCATCTTCGCTAAGCCACATTTGTCCCAACCCTTCGAAGACTCCCATCCCCGCTGCCTTCCGCCGCACTCTCCCAGGTGTCTTCTGGGACCCTGGAGTCCCAAACATCCTTAGTGTCTCCCTGCTTCCTTCACATTAACGTGGAAGCTGCGTTCCCCTGGGTCTGATGAGGTCGTGGCATCATGCAGTCGCTTGAGGTCTAAATGAACATCACTGGTTTAGGATGCTTTCTCTTGTGACTGTGACCACACATGGGCATTATTTGGTGTTCAGCTAAGGTGAAACTTAGGTCCTCTTGTAAGAAGCTGTCTAGCACTCGAGTGGAGTCCAGAGGAGCCAACAGTGTGGAGCTCGAGAGCGGTCCATGTTTGACAGGTAGTCACAATGACCCGGCAGGAGGAGCGCATGAGTTCTATGCTTACGACTCCGATACTCACTTGGTGTCCACTTTTTCAACCACAGCAAAAGCCTTCATGAGTTTAGTAGTGATATTTTTGAAACGTGGTATGGTATTTCTATTCCAATTTCAATTTCTCTTTACCTAGGTTTCCTATTTTGAGATCTACTTGGACAAAATCAGGGACTTGCTGGACGGTAAGCTCCCCCTGAATGTGGCTGTGGTGTGTGCTCTATAATCGAAGCCCGGGGTTGAGATGAGTTAGGGGACTTCTGCCCGGGCAGCTGACGAGAATTTAGAGAGATGTTTGCCTTCGGGCTCTGCGCTCTTCTCAGCTTGAACTTGCAAATTATGAAAGAAGACTTGCCTGTCTTCTTTAAGCATGGCTGTTCTTCCTGCAGTACAGGGTTTTAAACTTTCCTTTTCTTCTTTGCATGCCATCGGCTTTTGTCACGACAGTGTCTAAGACCAACTTGGCTGTCCACGAAGATAAGAACAGAGTCCCCTATGTAAAGGTATGAGAAGGGTTGGGGGTGATACCGCTGACTTCTCTCTCGCCGGTGACTGTCCAAATAATTATTATGTGAGCGCTATAAAGAGTACCCAAAAGGCATTGTTAACCCTGAGCCTTATCTATAATCTTGATCTGCTACAAAAATCAACATTAGGCTGCTTCATCTGTAGCTTTCCTATATGTAAATCATTTTTATTATGTTTTTGTGCTGGGATCTAATCCAGTGCTTCGTGTATAGGCTATGAGCTATTATACACAGCCTTCTTTAGGAATGCTATTATCTAAATAGTATTATTTAGTATTGCTCATCTTAAAGAGGTTTGGGGGTTGAATGCAATGGTTTATGATTTGTACTTCATAGAAGTAGCATCCTGTGCACTCTGTTGATGTCTGAAACGGTAAAGAGGAAGTCCGTTCTCATTTCTTCTCCTCTCATAGATTTTTCTCTTTTTCTTTTCTGTCCCCTGAAAGTCTCGCTGTAGGGTATGAACACAGCTTAAAAAGCATTTCCTCCAGCTTTATATCTCGGGGCCAGCTTTCTAGTTTCTAGTTTCCCGGGGCTAGCTAGCTCCAACTTCTCTTTAATGTAGAATCCAAGCCCCAGGCAAGGCGGAAACACAGTCGGCTGGCAGAGCACCTGTCCTGTGTATCTGTGCCTTTAGGAAAAAAAGGAGGAGGGGGGAACGGCTGCTTTAAAATGCTGTTGTTTTTCAACTGTTGTACTGGCCCACCTGACCTACTTCTGACTCTTGCAGGGGTGCACGGAGAGGTTCGTGTCAAGCCCCGAGGAGGTCATGGATGTGATAGATGAGGGCAAAGCAAACCGACACGTGGCTGTGACGAGTAAGTGCGGTGGTGATGTTCGTGCTGTCACGTGGAATCCTGGTAGCTGCCCTCTGTGTGGGAAGGCCGGGTGATGAGGTACACGTGCTGTTTGCAGGGGAAGGCAGCAGAGAGCTATGAGCAGACGGACCCCGGCCCATGTGCAGGGGGCGTGTGTGTAGTACTCCGAGGTCTTGAAGTGTTGGGCTCTGATAACAGGTTTAAAAAAAAAATCTGAGCTAATAAATTCGTGTCCAATTCAAGGAAAAACTACTGGGCTTCTTCCTCTGTAGACGGAGAATAAATGCAAAGGGGGAGTCAGGATAGAACTGGCAGCTTCCAGGAAATCCCTGCAGCACAGGCTTACAGCAGATACGCTCCCAGAAGCTAACGTGCTGAGTAGCGCGCCTGTGCCTGTGTCACGTGTCTGGGAGCTGCACATGCGTATTGGAGCAGCCGCGGCTCTAGACTAGGGCTGTCCTTGCTAAAGGGATGTGGACCAAGAAGTCTAAGTTCACACAGAGCTGAAAGAACTAAGAATTTCTAGTTTGGGGAAGTAAAATAAAATCAGGAGAGAATGTGGGCAGTGAAGTGCATCAATGTCCGCCTGGGTTCTGATGCTGAGGAAATGTGATGTCTGCTGAGGCTACGGAGGCAGGCTTAACAGCTGCCCCAGGTGAAGCCTGCTGCCGAGGAAGGGAGCGAAGTTACTGACCAGAAGAGATTCTAGCTGGGCGGTGGTGGCGCTTGCCTTTAATCCCAGCACTCGGGAGGCAGAGGCAGGAAGATCTCTGTGAGTTCGAGACCAGCCTGGTCTACAAGAGCTAGTTCCAGGACAGGCTCCAACGCTACAGAGAAACCCTGTCTCGAAAAAACAAAAAAAAAAAAAAAAGAGAGAGAGAGGGGGTGTGGGGGGCTAGCTGTAGTAGAGGACTGATCTAGACTCTTCTCGCAGCTGGTGTAAGGCTTCTCCGTGGATGGACTGCAGGTCTGTGATCCAGAAACTGAAATTCTTAGCCTCCCTTAGCTTGTCAGATAACGCTCATGGATGGGGCAGTTTTCAGAGCTGACCTAAGCTTGCATACAGTCTAGGAAAACACTGATTCTTTCTGTTCTGACTGAAACTTGCATGGACACAAGGAAACTTTCTCGCCGTTTCTTAAGCTGTCAGTCACGAATCCTTTCCAGTGTGCCAGCATTGGCTGGTAGCTTCAGAGCCGAGGGTCTACGACGTTTCTAGTGTTGCTAGCATTCCGTCAAGTTGTGAGTGCGTGTGTGCTCATGCGTGCCTGTGTATAGATGTCCATGTGGAAGTTAGAAGACAGCTTGAGGGAGTGGCTTCTCCCTGACATGTGGGCCCTGGAAATTGAACTCAGACATCAGACTTGACAGCAAGCATCTTTTCCCCTTGAGTCATCCCGTCAGCCCCCGTTTCTATTTCAGTGCGGCAAGTATATTTAACAGTGCTCTGGTGTTGGGTGCATTTGCACTGTGGGCAACATCCTACCATCTGTCTCCACAACACTTCCCAATCTTCCCCAGCGGAGACCTGAACTCGGCTTCTCACGCCCGTGCAGAGGGAGCTCTACTCTCTGTCCATCTCCGCAGCTCCCGTTTTACTTTTCTAGATCAGCTTGACTCTTCAGGATGTTGTGCGAATCTGTATGAATTTTAAAATTTTAGGATTGATTCTTCTTTTTCTGTATACAATAATCATCGAGATTGAGTTGCATTGAGTAGATTATTTTGGCTAATGTTTACATCTGTTTTTACGTGTATCCATGTGTGGTGTATGATAGCAGGATCCCATGCAGGCAGGTCCGTGTGCATGGTGTGTGTGTGTGTGTGTGTGTGTGTGTGTGTGTGTGTGTGTAGGCCTGAGGCTGATGTTGTTCAATCCTAATATTGTCTTTATCTTGAGGCAGCCTCTCTCACTGATCTGTTTCTGCCTTCCGGGGCTAGGATTGCAGATGGCTGCCAGGCCTGCCCAGCTTACCTGGGTTCTGGGACTCCAAACTCGCGGACCTCATGCTCACACAGCAAACCTTTATCTTTTAAAGCCATCTCCTCAACTCCGATTTTGATGCTTAACACTATTTAATCTTTTAATAAATTATCAGGGGACTCTATTTCCATTCATCTGTATCTGTTTTAACATCTTTTCAGTTTCTTGGGATTTTGTTGGTTTTTGTTTTATTTCGAGTCAGAGTTTCTCTATAGTTTCTTTGAGGTCTGTCCTGGAACTAGCTCTTGTAAGCCAGGCTGGCTTCGAACTCTGTCTGCCTCTGCCTCCCAAGAGCTGGAAATAAAGGCGTGCACCACCATCACCCAGCTGTTTTAATATCTTTTAAGCAACATTTTGTAGCTTTTGTCTAAAAACCTATCATTTTCTTTAAATTTATTCTTAAGTATTTTGTCTTTTCTATTGTTATCATAAATAGATTATTGTCTGAATATTTCAGGTCAGGCATTGTTAGTAATATATAGAAACATAAATGCCCTTTACATGTTGACTTTGTAGCATGCAATGTTGCCAAATTTGTTTGTTATTTGTGGCTTTTTGGGGGGTGGGTTTTCTAGACAGAGATTCTCAGTGTAGCCCTGGCTGTCCTGGAACTCACCCTGTAGACCAGATTGTCCTTGAACTCAGAGACCTGCCTGCTTCTACTTCCCCGGTGCTGGGATTAAAGGCTCAGCATTTGGAATTTTTAAAATGGGATCCTCAGAATTTTTAGGAACAATCTGATAAGATGTTGTTTGAGAGATGACAAAAGTTGAATGGGACATTTGTGGGCTTTGGTGGAAAAGGTACCCTGACCTAATAAAGCACATTTAATCCCTGAGGCCTCTTTGTGGGTTATAGAGTTATGTGTCTTAATCTTCAAGTTTATGCTAGACCTGGTAATACAGGCTACACATATGAGTAGGAAGAACTGTATCAGACACTACACCATGGTGCAGTCCGAGGGTTTCCATGGGACCGTCAGGGAAGCTGTGAGCTTCTTGGTGAGATTAGAGCATCATATGGGATACGGGGCTTCAGGCCGACTCTGGGCATCTATTATCTTAAACTGCTCACCAAGGTTAGGTTAATTCCTTTGTTACTTGAAGACGTTGTAAATCTATCATCTCTGGAATGAGTGTCTTTTCTTTTCTTTTTCTGTTTTGAAAGAAGCGACAGTGGGTCCCAATACACTCGCCCGCAGAGAACTTCCACGGTGGGCCATGACTGGCTGCGGTTTGGAGAGCAGAGGTTGGCTATCTCTGCTCACATGTTCTCTGTAGAGCAGTGAACCATTTTTCATTTCAGACATGAATGAACACAGCTCAAGGAGCCACAGCATCTTCCTGATTAACATTAAACAAGAGAATGTGGAGACAGAGAAAAAACTCAGTGGGAAGCTGTATTTGGTTGATTTGGCTGGGAGTGAAAAGGTAATTGGTTCTTATATATATTATCTATAATTTCCCCGTTATTTGCTCAAGTGTATAGTTGTATAATTTTTGTGCCTTTTACTCCGTTTTTTTTTTTTTCTAAAAGAGATTTAAAATGTTGAGTCATGCAGCTGTCAAGTTTTTCTCATTTCCTTTTCGGGTTCAAAAGTTCATTTGTGCTTAGTAGGGCCTGTGCGTTAAGAAGGTGTTAGTATGATTTCGCCTAGAAAGGCAGCAGCTCAGAGGTGGAGGGACACTCTTAGGATGGGGGAACCGTCTGTTGTATGGACTCCAGTGGGCTAGGAAGAGCTCTGCCTCTGGAGCATGGTGGTCCTGCTTCTGCAGCTTTGCCTTGCTAGCTAAGGAAAAGTCTGGAATCTTTTCCACCCAGTATTCCAGTTCTACGGGGAGCGGGTCTGAAGCCACAGTCCCCTATGAGTGACATTGGTTCCTCCCGGTTAGGAAACTTTCTGTGATTTTGTTGTAACCCTCTTTACATACCTGTAATCAATTCTGTGCCCCCAGGAACTGGCTAAGACCGCGTGCGTCCAGAATCACCACCTTCCCCTCCCAGCCCTCTCCACAGCCCCAGGGGATGGTCCCTCTGCCACAGTCTGGCAGGACACAACCCCTTTAGACAGCATCATAGAGCTAGTCCACATGCACAATGCCTCCTCCTGCACTTGTCAGTGATGTCACCTGGATGTCCTCATCAGGCTCCCTGGCTGTCCAGGTGGTTGTCACTTACTGCCATTTACAGCCTCACACTGCTAAGTTCCTGAACGCTAGCTATGGCCACGAATATCCATGTAAGTCATGGCTGTTTGGATTGTCCTCAAATTTGCTTTTGTCCCAATGAGAAAAACATTGGATATTCCTGGCTGGGCATCTTAAATGTTCTATGTGTGAGCTGGTTATGTTCCCGGTCACTCGCCTGGATGAAGGGAGCATCGTTCAGCTCTCTCCTGACCACTAACTTGACTGCCGTGTCCGGCACAGGCCCATGCAGAGAGTCACGTGGAGACGGGTTATTTTGGACTGAAATACCCCTGACAACTGCCTCCTGCTGGTGGCTGGCGCTTCTTCATGGCACTTACGAGATATTTCAAGTGTCTCTCCTGTAGTTTTGTTGGTTCCTCTGTTTTCTTTTCCCCCAGATGACTCCGTGTGCGTGGACTGTCTTAAGAATAGAGCTCTGGGCTTTAGTTCCCACCACCCCACGGGGCCATTCTTCCCTTAGGTTGGCCAAGTGACATCTCTGGAGCGCATTTTCCTTGCCTGTCAATGGAAGGTGATAGATAGCCCTACTCTGAATATTTCATGGAGTTAAGATGCTCAAATTAGAGATCATCTAAAAACTCCTGCAGTCGGCTGCTGCTTTTCGTGGCCCATCACTCCGTGATGTCTCTGTCTGCGAGCAAGCTGCCTTCTGCAGCTCCAGGATAGAAGAAGGCTGTCCTATTTTCAGAGGTCCCTCCCCGCCATAAGCATTTCCCTATGTCACTGGGGGGGAGGGGCTCCCCTTCAATATGCATTTGAAGTCCATCTTTGTCCAGTTTAAAGTTATTTCTCAGCTTTAATTTTTTTTTCTTCTTAAAAAAAATGGCAGGTTTTATAAACCCCTCCACCTAGAGTAAAGGCTGTAAATGTGAGATTATCTGGACTAACGCAGTAGAGGTGGCACCGTGTGCGGAGGGCTGTAGGAGAAAAGCAAATTTATAGAGCAGCGCACATCCCCTTGTCTTTTCAGACCTCCCTAAGTCTTTCGCATTTGAGATATCCTTCCTTCCCTCCCTGAGTTTCCCACTCGCTCCCTCCTTGCTCCAGAAGCAAATAGAGAAGGAATAGAATCAGAGCACCAATTTCTCTGCCGGAAATTGGGTTCGTTAGTGTTTTCCTCCCTGTGCCCCATGGACCCCGTCTGACTGGGAGGCTGTGGTTTAGTCCCCCAGGACCCAGCTCACGGCGGTAACGGTACTCCAGGAGCCTGGTTTTCTTGGATGGATGTCCCCCGGGGAAGTATCTACAGTTCTCCCACTTGGGGCATTCCAGCCATTCCATTAAAACTCAATTGAGAGGAAAATGACAGCGGGGAAGATCAAATCCTCAGCTTCAGGCTCCAGGGACAGCAGGATCGTTGTGGTTCTTACGCTCATCCCCGGCTTCCCTCCATGAGTTTGCATTTTCTGCTCTCTGTTGCTCCTGGCCTCACTGTTGTTTCTACCCGCTGGTAGGTCAGCAAAACTGGTGCCGAGGGAGCTGTTCTTGATGAAGCTAAAAATATCAACAAGTCTTTGTCTGCTCTTGGAAATGTGATCTCTGCCTTGGCAGAAGGGACAGTAAGTAATCCTGTCGCCATCTATTAAATAGTTTTATGGGAAGCGGCCTTTGGGGTTTATGTGTTCTCTTTGCCACATATCCCAGCCATTCATTTGTTTTCCTCTTTGGAAGAGAGCAGAGGGATTCCTGGCTGGGGCGCTTGTTGCCGGGAGATCTGCTCCACTAGAAATTATGAACGGTGATGCTAACTTCCAGTGATATGGGTCACAGAATGGACATTTCTTGGCAACAGCCAAAGACCTGGCTGCAAATTCTTATTCCTCGTGTTTCTAAGTTTGGCTCGCTTGCTTCTGTAGTTTTTCTTTGAATGAGCTGTCAAAACCAATCCTCCTTCTCTTCTTAACTAGAAAACACATGTGCCATACCGGGACAGCAAGATGACTCGGATTCTCCAGGACTCTCTGGGTGGGAACTGCAGGACCACAATTGTCATTTGCTGTTCTCCTTCAGTCTTCAATGAAGCCGAGACCAAGTCCACGCTGATGTTTGGACAGAGGTGCGTGGGGGGAGGGGTCTCAGAACCCATGCTCTGAACTAGGTTATGTCTTAGGTGTGGATGGCTTGGGGCAATGGTCAGAAGAGCAAATAATTATTACATTGCTTCTAGCAGATGATCTGTAAACTTGAAGGTTTATTGACTGGGGCTACAGGGATTATGTTTTCAGTAGTGGTCAGCAATGTGCCTGTTGGAAGAGTGATGTTGAACAAAACAAAACACCCAACTTGTTGGTGCAATAGCTTTTGCTCTTTATGGACTTGAAGCTAGGCCTTTAGCTCTATATAATTTCACGTACATAAATCTGAAGGTTGATAACGATCTTTAAGTCTGGAATCTGGGATCCATTGCAAAGTTGCTCATAAAAAAACAACCAGAGACTTAGATAAAGGCCCAGAAGAGGCAAGAATAACGGAGGAAAGGAATCAGATGCATTGACTCCGAGGGTAGGAGGCGTGGGGTGTGTGGAGGAAAGGGGTGGAGGATGACCACCTTCTCGCTGTTTGAAAGGCCCGAGTCGACATGCCCTGCCTCTGTGGACTTCAGCAGGTGGGCGAGGCTGAAGGGTTTGGCAATGAAAGCAATCTTCCCATGCGTGGGTGGGTTCTTACCTTCCTTGCCTTTCTTAACACACTCTTTTTAACCTACCATATCCTGCTGCCCACAGCTGACCTTCAGTCTTGTTTGCTTAGATTGCTAAACCCCGTCTTCTCAGCTGTGCTTTTGTCGGGGGGTGGGGGTGAGGGGAGGGGGTGGTTGGTTTCCTAAGCCTGTAGTGTTGAGGTTTTGGATGATCTGAGTATCTTTGGTGTACACTGGGCTGAGCAGGAACAGATGTGGGCTCGCCTACCTTTCTATGCTCAGTACTAGACAGTTGATGAGCTGTGTCTGTGGCCCTTACTGCCTTGGGTATCAGTGGGGTTCCTGGTGCTCCCTTGCTTGAGTCCTAGGAGTATGTGTCCAATGATCATTCCCAAGAAGTAGTTTCAGATGGGGCAGATGGAGTGGGCATTCTCTATGGGAAGTTGTTACGTGTTTGAACTGGATCACATCCCGGTCTTTTCCTGAACCTCCACAGAAAATAGAATTATTCCGCTGTGGCACCTGTGGGCTCTCTAAACAATAACTGTGTTGAAATGTTGTAGAACTGGGTTGGGCTCCTTTGCTTCCTCCGAACTGACTTCCTTGATTAGGCTAACATTTGAGTCAGTGGCATTGCAGTCGGGTGACACCTTTGTTTCCTGGCCATTGAGCCATTCTCTCCTTGACTTCGCTGAGCGTCACTTCTCTTGGCTGTTGAGATTGAGTGGTTCCTTGCAAGAACTTTTGGGAGGATGACTGAGCTTCTGGCATCATCACTTTGACAATGTCTGGAACAGAGGAGGTTACTGATTTTAAGCTCACCTTCTTCGACCTTACACTCCAGCAGTATTGAGGGTTGGAAGGTCATAGTCATTGCTAAGACTAGCCTGGAAGTAAGGAACAGCCTTGTGATATAAGGGACTGATTTGAATGAAATAGAATTTCACTTCTGGAACTAATGGGTAAAGAAGTACTGTAGGTAATTTAGGATTCTGGGAAATAAAATGTAACATCAAATATGTTTCCAGATGAAATAGTTGGTCAGACAGCAGACAGTACATTTGCCATTGGCATCTGCTTTCCAGCATGGGGAATATTCAGTAGTTGATTAATAAGAATATGTTTAGTGAACAAGAGAGCAAGTGAGCCTCAAGTTCATGGTGCAGGGTTCTTGCTGAGCGGGTCATCACAGTCCTACTGATCTGTCATTGACCTGGATCTAGTGATCAGGAATATGTGATAGTTTGTTCCTTTTCTCTCTATCTGCGTATTAAGTGGCCCTGTAAGGATAGTGGATTTTTCTGTGGGCCTTCTATCTGCTTTATTAATTATATTCATTGGACCCAATTACACAACAGACATGGGTCCGAACACCAGGTTAGATATTAGATCTGATCGCTAATAAGATTGAACTCAGAAACTTTGAACTCAGAGAAGCTGCTAGGTGTGTCCCAAGAGTCAGATAGCCAGCGTTCATTTTGCTCTTGTCGAAGAACCTTGAGCAGTGTAAGTTCTGCAATTCTCTCAAGGACGCAAGGGAAGTATGTATGTTTCCTGGGCTGAATAAACAGCAGCATGTGCTTTGAAACTGTACAAAGGCAACAGGGTCTACAGGTGCCTGAGGGTACCCTGCAAAGAGCCTAGCCAGTTTTCCTTAAGATTCTAGGTTTAGTACTGGATTCAAACAAAAAGAATCCACACTGTCTAGGTCTTATTTGTTCAAGCTTGTCCCTTTAGCTCTCTGAGTGCCCAGCATTCCACCAGTGCAGAGGCAGACAATTCTACCTAATTGCCAGAGAACAGCAGGTAGTCCAGATACCTGAAAATCAAACGCCACATTAAAACATTTTGTGAATTTTTTTTGTTTCTAGACTCCAGAATTTTATTCTTTAGCTTTCAATTACTCCTTCTTATGTTTTTCTTACATTTTTTTCAAAAAAAGATATTTATAACTTTCAGATGTGTGAACTCAAATCTGTAAGTCTGTTTAACGTGTCTTGATTTGGTTGGGGATGGGGTGAAGGAAAGAGGGCCTTGAGGGACCCACCAGTCAGTGCAGGAAGGCCTGAGTCAGTGTACCTTGGGCCAGCACAGATAATTCCGTCTGTTTGCATGTTGAATGTGAACGGCGATTGATACTTCGAGAAGAGTAATGGTCTTTGTGTCCTGGTGTGCACTGCTATCAAAGGCAAACCATGTCATCATTTGAATGAAGCTGCCTGCCATGGCAACAGCTGGATTCTGCAGAGACCGAAGAGTGTACATGTAAAATTCATGGCACAACAGTGAACGGACAAATTACCCGCAGAGACAGAGCGAGCAGTTTGGCTAAGGCACACACTTTGGTGCACTTGACATAAACCAAGAATTAACTCACCTCTGATGGCGAGCCTGTTGCTGGCACACCGGTGGGTAATGGAAGCTCATACAGGAAGAGATACTGTGTGGTGTAAGTTTAACTAAACGCCAGCTCTTCACTGGTCATCAGGGTTTTCATCCCTCCTCGTGGACTGGCCCTTTCCCCCAGAAGCAGGGAGCCCTTTCCAGGCCTGGAGGGTGTGTTGGAGCAGAGATGTGTTCTGAGGAAAGTGTAGGTGTTTATGCAGCAGCTGAGACCCAGGACAGATCGGAAGTTGAGATGTGATGTTAATTTCACACCCAAATACATGACTAGGCTCTTTACTCAAACACCGATCTAGTTATTGCTCTGACAGTATATTTTTAGATGGTTGGTTAATGGTTGTACTCAGCTGACCAAGTCAAGTAGATGACCCTGGGCATGGTCCATCCTCTGACCATTCAGAGGCCTTGAAAACCAAAACCTGGGGTTTCCCAGGAAGAATCAAAGACCAGAATACACAGTTGCACCTGCATTTCCAGCTGGCAGCTTGGACCTGACTTAGCTTTGATGGCCCCCACAGACAGACACACGAGCGAGTTTCCTTGGAAAACTAAAAGAAGAATCCGTTGTATGTCTATTGGGGTCCATAGCCCTATCCCTCTGTTTCCTTGATAACCCCTGACAGCTGGAGATTGATACCAGGACTACCCTCCTGCCCTCCGCAGAGGGCCCTGCTGTCTCCCTCATTCTCTCCTCTTTCTTCCTACTCTCCTCTTGCTCTCTCCCAACACTTACTGTCTAAAGCATGAATTACAGAATTTTATATGCATGAAAGTGTGGGGTTTTCCAGAGCTCCCTTATTCAAGTACCAGCATTTTCTGGAACACCTGGAGAGCAAAGGAAGATGCTGAAGCTAGCAGCACCAAGAACCTGCATCCTCAGCTCTTTAAGGAGGCCAAGAGTGGTCAGAGGAGACTCTAAAGATAGCCAGTGTGCTTGTAGTTCAGAAACGTTGCCAGGGAATGTAAGTAGAAGTGATCAATGAAGAAACAGGCAAGGACTACACCCTGAGACTTGGCAGGGTGTGGAGCCAGCCCGGCCACTGACTGGCAGTCTTCTCCGATGCGTGAAAAGCTTTCTTTAAGTGTGCACGATGGAGACGTCTTCAGTGTCAGGGCGGGTGCTCAGCCTCAGCTGTTGAAGTAGACGTGCTTACTCCTCTCAGAGCCTGAGAGTGTGCCTCTTCATGTGTGAACTGGACCCTCGGGGACAGGAGGGCTTGGGGGGGTGTGCTGGGAATTCGATGATGCTTGAGAGCGGAAGGTGGCTGTCTTCTTTGCATTCCGGGGAGACTCTTTAAAGAGAACCATCTCAGTGTTTGCATCCAGGTGAAGGTGTGCTGCATTCCCAGACCACTGCTGTTTTCCCTGAAGCGTTAGCTTCAAGGGCCTTTGAAAGAAACTTGGCCTCATTCCTCCCTGAAGGGAGATGAGATCTGATACCCAGCAAACCCAGACGACACATGACTGAAGTGGTATTTGAATCTCTGTAGCAAGGCAATGCAAGACAAACTGTAAAACAGACACCATAGCCATCCATACAGTGGGCTTTGTGTTGCCAAGTGGATCTTCTTTTAGGGCAGAACTAACACTGAATATGGATTCTTCCCCCCAAGGAGCTATGGTTAGGAGTTTGTTCAGGGCTGACTGGGGTTCCAGCTGTAAACAGGCAAATGTGTCAGCACACATAGGGTCAATCACAGGCTCTTGCAGTTTCAGTGGTAAATAGCTCGGATACAGCTCTAGAAGGCCACTGGCGTGTTCTCCTGTGTCATAGAGATAGCATCCCTATCTGATCTGGCTGCACTTTGCTCCTTTTGCCATGATGTTTGCATAACAACAACCTATCATGTGAGACTATGTCACCATCGTGATGTCTAATCCATTTTATGTGTATAAGCACACTCTGTGATGCTGGCACAATGCTTCCTGAGGGATTTCTGAATAAACTCTATTTTGAAGCAATGTATGACTGTTAGGCTTTAGACAAAACTGGCCTTAAGATTCTTCCTGTCTTAGTTGGTTCGTGTGTGGCTGTGAACTAACTGAAATTCTCTTGCAAGCTAAGGTGAGCAGAAAAGGCACGTATCTGTTTCTGTTCTGTGTTCCAAGGCATGGGTGCCAGGATCCATGTTGACTTACTATGTCTAAGTCTCCATGTAATGCTCCGTAGTGTGATTCTAGGCAATAAATAAGTGGGATTAAAAAACAACAACAACAACAAAATATAAAAGATCCAGGAAGTGAAAGCCTTTTGACAGTCTCTAAAGTAAATGAAAATGAGGATCGTTATTGAGTATGTTTGAGGAGAGGGTTTATTGTAGATATGAAGGTGAGTTCAGCCAGAGGCATCTGGAAGGGTCCAGACTGAACTAGGTCATGAGAAAAGAGGTGGGGGTTGAGGAGGTGGGAATGGCGAGAGAGGAAGAGAAGAGGAGAGAGGGCAAGTGGACCAAGAGGGGAGCCAAGGACCAAGAGTGTGTGGCCAAAATGGCAAGTTTATACTGAAAGAAGGTGGGTGAAGGGAAGGGCAGCCCTTGAGCTGAAGATGTTAGCTAGGAGCCAGGATGAGACATGGTGGGACGAGCCACAGGTCCTGAGTGAGCCTGGGTTTCTTTGGGATCTGACATGTGTACAGGGCAAAACCATTTTGTGTGGGGCCTGCCGTGGCACTTGGCTGATATACCCAGTGACACTCCATTGGAGGAAACTGATTTTCCCAATCCTAGCAGGCATCAATTGCAAATAGCTTCTTGGTTAGGGGTGGGACTTTATGTCCACCTCCCCTTTCCTCTGTGCCAAGACTCTGTGTGGTCTGAACCCATGCAGAGCTTGTGTGTGCAGTCACAGGCTCTGTGAGCTCATCTGTGCATCAACCATGTTGTATCCGGAAGACTCCGTCTTTTGGATGCTATGTTGTTTTTGTTTAGTTTTGGCATTTTTATGTATTTTGGGGGTTTATTTTGAGGTTTTTTCATTTGAAATTATAATCACATCATTTCTCCCTTTCCCTTTCTCCCTTCAAACTCCAGTAAACCTTCCTTGTTCTCTTTCAAGGTCATGTTGTTAATGACTGTTACATAAAATCCATAAAAGTTAAAAAAAAGAGTCTCTTGAAAAAAAAAAAGATTTATTTTCAATCATAATAATGATAGTCCACATCTTTAATCCCAGCTCTCAGAGGCAGACGCAGGCAAATCTCTGAACCTGAGGCCAATCTAGTCGACTTAGTGAGTTCCAGGACAGTCAGAGCTACACAGAGAGAGCCAGGATAGGTTTGTATACAGCATGCATGCCTGGTGACCAAGAGGACCAGAAGAGGGCATTGGATCCCCTGGAACTGGAGTGACAGATGGCCGAGAGTCATCATATAGGTGCTGGGAACCGAACGTGGGTCCTCTGCAGGAGCAGGAAGTGCTTTCTCCTGAGTCATTGCTCTAGCCAGCCCCAGGCTCTGATGTGGGTTTTACCTTGTTTTGATTGCTTTTTATTTATTGGCTTTATAATTTTTTCACACACTATATGTTGATCATCTTTCCCCTTCCCCAACTCCTCTTAGATCCCCCCACCTTCCTACCCATTCGACTTCATTCTTTGTCTCTCGAGGCCTTGAGGCCTCAACTCTACATGAAGAACTACAGGCACCTAAGGAGTGCTGAGCATGGGGGAATCAGTCTTCTCTGAGGAGATCACAGTGATTGTTTATCTGACAGCAAATGGTCAGCCCCAACAACATGCATGCGAATAACGTCACACGGACAGCATAGTCTGTGTTCAGAAACAGATACGTGGATCTTCCATCGTGCATTCCGATTCCACTCATCTCTGCCCCTGCAACCCTTCCCCTCAAAACAAACTCAAAAAACAAACAAAACAAAACATAGCAAAACAGAAAAGAAGAGAGAGAGAGAGATTGAGAGAGAGAGAGAGAGGGAGAGAGAGAGAGAGAGATTGAGAGAGAGAGAGAGAGAGAGAGAGAGAGAGAGAGAGAGAGAGAGAGAGAGAGAGAGAGAGAGAGAGAGAGAGAGAGAGAGAGGAGAGAGGAGAGAGAATATCTTGCTGTGGGAGCTGTGGTGTGGCCCGCTGAGTCACATGTTGACTCTCTAGTTCATCCACCATTACTTACAAGTGTCCATTGCCACAAGTCATTGGGCTGCTCAAGGCCTTTGGCTTCTGCTACACCACTGATCTCACCGGGGCTTCTCCTGGACATCCTGTTGTCCTGGATCATGGAGATCCTGCTGTCTTGGATCTGTAGGTTTGTCTCCTTCACCTGCTCCAACAGTTCACAGATGAGGTGGGCCTGGGTGGTAGCTGGGCTGGTCAGCCCACCAGCTTTCTCTCATTGTCACTACACAGACAAGCTCTCCAGTGCTGCCTGGGCTACCTCATCCAGCGTAGCCTACAGCATTGGGGCCCGTTCTCCTGTTTCAGGTCTTCAAATCTGGGTCACCCACACTCACACCACCAGGGTCAAGGTGCAGGGCCCTCTCTCACAATTGCTGTAGGGGGCATATAGGGAGGTCAGCTCTTCTCTTAACCCAATAGCCCACTTAGTTGTATAAACACACTCTAAGATCCCACTATGTAGCCTGGAGCGGTGGCACATAGCTGGGCATGCGTGGGAGGAAAGGCTGTCAGCACAGCTAAAGGTAAGGACCAATGATCATTGGGGTTATTCAGCTCAGATATGCTGGAGTTCGTGGGGGAAGGACAGAGAGATTGCTGCTATCCCACATTGCTTTACTTCTGGTCTCTTAGGAGAAGGAGCACTGAGAACCTTTTATTCGCCCTTCAGGATTGATTCCAGCCGTCCTAGGCAGGAGAATATTTGTTCTATTAAGAAAAACCCTCTGGGCACAGAAATTCAATTTCTCTTTTAGTATTTGTGGTTTGTTCCACAGTGTGGAAATGCTTGTATCTGATGTGTTTCCTTTTCTTTTTAAAAATTATATTTGGATTAATTCCTTAAGAATGTCACACAATGTATTTTGATCCTATTCACTTTCCATTCTTCCCCTAATTCTTCTCAGATCCACCCCTACCCCCAACTCCTCCTAACTTTGTGTCCTCTTTTTTTTTAAATAACTTGAAGGATCCAATTTGTGCTGCATACACACACACACACACACACACACACACACACACACACACACACACACTTATATGTATTTATGGGTGGTGTATAGTAGACCTACCAGGGCCACATCCTTGGAGAACTCAACTGTCACTCTCCAGAAGCCATCAGCTGTCAGAAGCCCCTCAGTTAATGATAGGGCCTGGCTTGCGAGGTGGGTCTCTTCTCCCGTGCTAGGATGCTGTTCTTATGCAGGTCTTGTGAAGGCCATAGCTGCAGTGAGCTCATGGACTCAGCAGTCTTGTCCTGTCTGGAAGACGGTGTCTCTCATGCCGGCCCCAATCTCTTGCTCTTAGACTATTTCCACCACCTCTTTTGTGATGGCCCTTGAACCTAAGTGTGAGGGTCATATACATACACCATTAGTGGGTGAGAGTGTCGTAGACACACTTTGTGCTTTGAACAGTTAGGAGTCTCTGGGTTAACCACTGTCCACGGAACCTTTGTGTTTCTTTAAATGTCTCTCATGAGGACAGAGAGCAGCACTATTTAATGTATAGGCACAGGGATATACGTTTAGAGATCAGTTTGATGCTACGTCTGTTTAGCAAAATGATAACAGTAGGTCACCCCTGGGACATGTGTGCTCCCCAAGCATGGGTTCTTGGCCAGATTCATAGTGCCAGGTATATGTTTTCTCCTGTGGAACAGGCTTCAAATTCAATCAGACATCAGTTAATTACGCCCAGATCGTTCATGCCACCTTTGTACCAGTTGGCATATTCACAGCACTGGTCATTGTGGTGTTCACAGCTGGGAAGGCTACTGATGACTTCACACCCCCAGCAGCTCACATAGCACCTTCCTCTCCTGCAAAATGGAGCCAGCAGAAAGGAAGCTTCTTGGTCCTATTTGACCAAAAGTGTGTGGTATCTTCAGCAACAGGGTCTTATCCCCAAGTTCTGGTGGCCAACCAAGGCCAGTGGTAGTAGCCTGTGTTGTTTCTGGAGAGGTCTCTGGGTTACCCCTACCTGCATAACTCAATGGAAGGCAGCCCATGTCTGACACGAGGCTTTGTGTTTGGCATCCTATGGCCCATAAGAAGAGAGTTAGTCTTTGTGTAGGGCAACTCCAATTAAACTCTTTTATATGAATACGTGTATATACTTAGGAAGCTTCTAAAATAGGCTTCCATATAGCTTTTCTAAATATCCTTAGAGTTAATTATCCTTCCTCCTCTACCTTCCTCTCCCATTCAAACACAGGTGATATGGAAGGCGAGGGAGGTTTAGGTGGGAGTGTGTTGCTTTCTATATAAGTTTACTTCTGCAGCTCATTTTTATTGGATATAGCATGCATATAGTAAAATGCATAAGCTTAATGCGAACAACTTATAAGCATTTACAAATGCACAGAAACATGTAACCACCTCCCACTGCCTTAGAAGCCTTCCTCTAGCACCCGCTTAGCCAGTGCTATGTGCACAAGAGTAGGCACCATCCTGACTTCATTCTGCATGGATTGGAATTGCAGGCCTTTGAACCTCATGTGCATAAGACCACACAGTACTGTTTTCATCCAGCCTCTTTTTCGTATCATTGTATCTGGGGAACTCATTCACAGTGTTTGGGTGTAGCAGTTTTGTGTATAGTTATATAGTATCCTATTGAATGTATTTATTGTATTGTTAGTAAGTGTTTGGGCTGCTTTCAGTTAGGGGTTCTTATCAACATTACAGGTATCTGCTGCCTGTGTCCCTGTTATCTGTTAGGTAAGAATAGATATGGGTCATAGGGTTTGGCATATAGTTTTAGTCTGCCTTACAAACCAAGTTTCTAAAATTATAGTAACAATTTATACTCATAGTAGATGGCCAGAGGTAAAATCATTGTTCTTTCTCATGAATTAGCTCTTCTGTTGGGCATGGAAAGATATCTTGTTGCCGTTTTAATTGCATTTCCCAGGGGTTAAGGACATCTGGTATTCTCTTTGCAGTGTTTAATGGCACTCCTTTTGGGAACTGCCCATTCTAGTCTTTGCCTGTTTTTTTCTTTTTTACTTCTTGGTTTATAGGAGTTCCTCCAGATAACTCTGTTGTCTGTATGTAGTTCAGGGTCTTCTCCTATTTTATGACTTGCCTTTTAACTCTCTTAATGGTTTTTAGTGAGGGAAATTTTAAATTTGATAGTTGATTTTTTTTCCTTTTATGTTGTAGTCAAGAAATCTTCATCTAACACAGGTCTTGAGCACATCCTCTGTATTTCCTTTTAGACATTTTACTGCTTTACCCTATGATCCACCTGGGATAGGATTCTTAAGCGGAACTGGAGTTTTATTGCCATAAATCAAAGGACTATGGTTCTGCTCTGTGAGCGCTTCCTATAGATCAGATGGCAGTGGTGCAGAGCTGGGTGGTGTGTGCACTTCCTATAGATCAGATGGCAGTGGTGCAGAGCTGGGTGGTGTGTGCACTTCCTATAGATCAGATGGCAGTGGTGCAGAGCTGGGCAGTGTGTGCACTTCCTATAGATCAGATGGCAGTGGTGCACAGCTGGGCAGTGTGTGCACTTCCTATAGATCAGATGGCAGTGGTGCAGAGCTGGGTGGTGTGTGCACTTCCTATAGATCAGATGGCAGTGGTGCACAGCTGGGCGGTGTGTGCACTTCCTATAGATTAGATGGCAGTGGTGCACAGCTGGGTGGTGTATGCACTTCCTATAGATCAGATGGCAGTGGTGCAGAGCTGGGCAGTGTGTGCACTTCCTATAGATTAGATGGCAGTGGTGCAGAGCTGGGCAGTGTGTGCACTTCCTATAGATCAGATGGCAGTGGTGCACAGCTGGGCAGTGTGTGCACTTCCTATAGATTATATGGCAGTGGTGCACAGCTGGGCAGTGTGTGCACTTCCTATAGATCAGATGGCAGTGGTGCAGAGCTGGGCGGTGTGTGCACTTCCTATAGATCAGATGGCAGTGGTGCACAGCTGGGTGGTGTGTGCACTTCCTATAGATCAGATGGCAGTGGTGTACAGCTGGGCGGTGTGTGCACTTCCTATAGATTAGATGGCAGTGGTGCAGAGCTGGGTGGTGTGTGCACTTCCTATAGATCAGATGGCAGTGGTGCAGAGCTGGGCAGTGTGTGCACTTCCTATAGATTATATGGCAGTGGTGCAGAGCTGGGCAGTGTGTGCACTTCCTATAGATCAGATGGCAGTGGTGCAGAGCTGGGCAGTGTGTGCACTTCCTATAGATCAGATGGCAGTGGTGCACAGCTGGGCAGTGTGTGCACTTCCTATAGATCAGATGGCAGTGGTGCACAGCTGGGTGGTGTGTGCACTTCCTATAGATCAGATGGCAGTGGTGCAGAGCTGGGCAGTGTGTGCACTTCCTATAGATCAGATGGCAGTGGTGCACAGCTGGGCAGTGTGTGCACTTCCTATAGATTAGATGGCAGTGGTGCACAGCTGGGCAGTGTGTGCACTTCCTATAGATTAGATGGCAGTGGTGCACAGCTGGGCAGTGTGTGCACTTCCTATAGATCAGATGGCAGTGGTGCAGAGCTGGGCAGTGTGTGCACTTCCTATAGATCAGATGGCAGTGGTGCACAGCTGGGCAGTGTGTGCACTTCCTATAGATCAGATGGCAGTGGTGCACAGCTGGGCAGTGTGTGCACTTCCTATAGATCAGATGGCAGTGGTGCACAGCTGGGCAGTGTGTGCACTTCCTATAGATTAGATGGCAGTGGTGCAGAGCTGGGCAGTGTGTGCACTTCCTATAGATTAGATGGCAGTGGTGCACAGCTGGGCAGTGTGTGCACTTCCTATAGATTAGATGGCAGTGGTGCAGAGCTGGGCGGTGTGTGCACTTCCCTTAGATCAGATGGCAGTGGTGCAGAGCTGGGTGGTGTCAGGCCAGTAAGGAAAAAACATGGGTAGGTGATCAAAAAGGACAGAGGGAATGAATGCCAGGTATTTATTCCCCTGAAGACTCATTTTGGGCTGGATTGCCCAAGACCCCAGGCCGTTATGGGTCGCACAAACAAATTATCTCATCTAGTTCTCTTTTTGAGGCTTCTCTCATGTCTTCTAATAATGGCGCTACATTGCCGGTGTTTCTCTGCACCCTTCCGTACTTTTGTTAATTTCTGCATATTGTGCAAGATGTGTGGGTCATCTCTGCATTGTCAAGACTCTGCTTACTCCAGAAACAGAAGAAAAAGAATGTTCGGGGCAGCTCAGAAACCAGAATCAGTTGTCCTGCAAAAACCTTGATAGGTCTGCTTAAAGAATGTACCCCTGACTAACTCTGCATGGGGACAGCACAGGGGCTCCATCTTTTCTCCTCTGGTACCATTGGGGCCATCTGGGGACTGTTTATGACTTAAGTAGAATTGGGAGTCTTAAAGTATATCCCTCAATGACAGCAGGCATTTTAGCCATGAACGATCTTTTTCACTTTGTGCCTTGAGTTGATCGCGGAACGGGCGCTGCTGTGCCTGTGCTTGTATTTCAGCCGCAGCACCGCCCGAGGATGCTGGGAGGCGGGGTGAGAATGGCAGACAGCAACATAGTAACATAGTAATAAAATTACTGCTCTTGAAGAATTAGAGCTGAGACAGTTCCGGAGAGAGCAGCCTCAAGCGACGGCAAATGAGAATGATCCTAACTCTTTAGTGAGTCTAACACTGAAGTGGTTTAACTCCACTTTCAACAGTCGGGCTATTTAGTTTTCTGCTTTCAGAATTAATTTTGGAACGACATCTGTAGAACTGCAAAGGACTGTTGAGTTTCTTGCCCCAAAATAGAAATCAGGTCCCGAATGTCATTTGATGACAACGGTAATTAACCTGGATGACACATCAGCCGTACCAGCAAACATGACAGCCCTAGAACTGTTTGGAAATTAAAGTGAGAATGTCAATAGCAAGTAAGAGAACATCATCTATTTTCACACGGGCTTTACCTGCCTAACAAGTAAGTAGCAAATGGACTCCTACACGAGGAACCCACTTTTTCTAGGATGTGGCTAAACCTGTCCATTTCTGTGCCGACCTAGGTGAGCCACGTCTTTTGTTTAATCTCACCTAGTACAGATGCTGGTGTTTGTCTTTTCTTCCCAGCTTCTCCTTTCACTAGCTGTCCAGCTGCTGTGCACAGGGCATGATACCCCCTCGGCCACGTGCCCTAGGAGATCATGAAAAACAGTGCCCGTGTTGCATGCTTGCCATGCATTATTTTTGCTAAAAACATTCTGAATTTGGAAAATACAAATGCTAAAAATCCCAAACTCTGGCTATTTTTCAACCAAGAGATGATTTGAGAACAACCGGCCCTTTACTCTAGCGTGGTGATCCTCGCCTTTGATGAAGGGATCAGTAGGAAACCATGGCGTCCACCAGTCAGCACCCCTCACTATGTGGCCCACCTGCTCTATAGCCATGTGTGGGCATGTGCCCAGCACTTTGGTTCTAGGCACCAATGACAAATCAGAGAAGTAACTGATTGCTCAGTTTTGTCACTGGCATAAGAAACCCCAAGCTCTAAGGGACTGGGGACCTTGCCCATCTGTCTTGGTATGTCTCTAGTGTTTGAGAAATGCTTATTGAATTAAATGGGAATTCTGTTTAGAAGATGAACCCAGCAGTGGTCTGTGGGATGCTTAAAGGAACATGCTGAACACTGGGATAAGCCTATAACCTTCGGGCTGAAAACAGAGGAACTTAGACAAGACGGGACCCTGAGACACAGTTGGAATAGAAGTCCATTGGATTGAACGGCTGATGGAATGTGAAGGAGAAAAGGACAGGATGGTTTGGGAGCCTCAAAGAGTGACAGTGTGAGGCTGGAGAGATGGCTCAGCAGTTAAGAGTGCTTTTAGTTCTGTCATGAGGACCAGTGTTCAGGCCTTGGTATCCAAAACGCCAGCTTCCCGGGATCCAATGCCTTCTTCTGGCCTCTAAGGGCCACATATACACACCTATACATACACTTACAGACACGCATACACAGAAACATACACACATACTAAACAGAATTTTTTTAAAATGAAGTAGCAGTGCTATTGACCCAGCTTTGAGGGTTGTTAGGTAGATGCCACAGGAAGTCTCTGCTATCCCAGTTCATTTTTAAATATGAAGGGAAGGGGCTGGAGAGATGGTTCAGAGGTTAAGAGCATTGCCTGCTCTTCCAAAGGTCCTGAGTTCAATTCCCAGCAACCACATGGTGGCTCACAGCCATCTGTGATGGGGTCTGGTGCCCTCTGCTGGCCTGCAGCCATACACACAGACAGAATATTGTATACATAATAAATAAATATAAAAAATATGAATGAAATCTGGGGCTTGATTATACAAAATCAGTAAGTGCTAATGGCTGTTCCCAGAACTAATTCCTTGTGTTTTAACCCCAGAGCGAAGACCATCAAGAACACGGTGTCCGTGAACTTGGAGCTAACAGCAGAAGAATGGAAGAAGAAATATGAGAAGGAGAAAGAGAAGAACAAGGCCCTGAAGAGTGTCATCCAGCATCTGGAGATGGAGCTGAACAGGTGGAGGAATGGTGAGAATGAACGGTGCGGGGCTGAGGCAGGGGCATGCGCTGTCTCCTTTCTGCGACTGTTGCATCCTGGAAGCCTCCCGAGGAAGGCGGTGATTGTGGAATTCAAGCATTTCCCGTTTCTGTGATTACAAGAGTGTTATTATTTTGTTTTACTAATAGGTTTTATATTCCTTGGCACCGTGGCATGTCTCGTTCCATCTTGCAGCCTATGCAAGATAAAGGCTATATCGTGTGTGTGTGTGTGTGTGTGTGTGTGTGTGTGTGTGTGTGTATGATATAGTATATGATATAGCCTATACACACCTATACAGTGGTGTGGGCAAGGTGGCCTGAGCCAATCTCTCTGTGTATGGAGGGTTTCACATGTATCGGGAGGGTATACATGTATTGGGAGGTGTGTGTGTGTGTGTGTGTGTGTGTGTGTGTGTGTGTGTGTATAGAACATGTGTGAGGGCTCATGTGTTTACACATATATGTGGAAACTAGAGGACAGCTATGGGTGTTCTACCCAGGAGGACTTTGAGACAGGGTCTAGACTAGTGAACGAGCCCCCATGGACCAGATGTCCACACCTCCCCAGCTCTGGGATTCTGAGCTCTTGCTACCATGCCTGATATTTTTATGTGCGTTATTGAGATGGAATTCAGGTCCTTATGTTGAGCATGAAGCACTTGCTTGAGAGTGCAGTTCCCCAGCTGACCTGAACCTATTCCCAGTGCTCTGCTTTCTGTACGTTACTGTCCTGCATTCTCGGGGATCCTGGATTGATGTTTACGGGATGAGGTCTGAGAGTTTGTTTTGACTCAAACAGATTGCTTTGACTAAATGAAAAAATAGAATTTGCTTCAGTCTTGCTATTTCTTTGGGGTTAAAAGTCACCTCAGGCAAGTACTTGTCTTTTCTAACCTGACTCTCTGTCAAGTTGTTCTGAGGAAAAGAGAGAAGGCTAAAGAAACTGTTCTAAAATGGACTCTGACAGGCTTGCTTCATGACTAGCTTCCCCCCCCTTGTGAACAGTCTCTTTGGTTTGTCCTATAGGAGAAAATATCTCAGAGAGCTGGCGTGCCACGGGTGGGTGGATTGTGGGAGAGGTGTTAGGAGTGCCTTCCAGATCCCAGGGCAGACAGATTATTTTGGTGACTTCAGCATTATGACAGAGCTCAGAAGGTAGCGGTCTGTTTTAATCTGGGAGCAGGACAGGTTGGAGCCGCGTGTCAGATAGGAAGAGCTGGCAGTCATTTCTTCCTTAGATCCTTTGCTTCCCTGGGGTGCGCGTATTTCAGCAGCTCCTGCGTCTTGTAGTGCCCTGAGGGTGGGAGCCTGGGAGCTGCTGAACACACCTGGACGTAGCTCGCCTCTTTGCAACTGCGCAGTGAGCCGGAAGTCGATGCTGGTGTTTGCTGCTGCGCCTTGCTAGCAAGGATTCGGTGTCAGCGGGCTGCTTATTTAATTCAGAAGCAGTTACGTGGCAAACAAGAATTCAAAAGAGGATCAGAAATTGACCCAGTAGCCTAAATAACAGGATTTTCCTCTTTTCAGAAGCATTTCTAGCTACACATGTGTTTCAAAAGCTGCTAAAATAATTGAAAAACTCAGCACCTGTGCTGGGTGACAATTCCATGCAGATTGGCAGGGGCAGAAAAGTGGAAAGTGTAGAAAACAGGGTAGGCGGAGGCTCTGGGGAGCTTTGCTGTATTGCTAGAATCCTTTGGGGTCAGTTCCCGGTGGGATGCCTGGGCCATTTAGTAAAGCCCTCGGTGAAGGGTTGGCCTTAGAAGCGTTGTGAATTGGGCATTTCCCATCTCTTGCCTAACATCCGGTGGCACCCTGTGGAACCTGCCCTGCCTCCTTTGCCTGGTTTCCTGCATGCCTAACATTTCTTTGGCATCCTGTATCCCACTCTTGGCCCGGGTATATGCCATCCCTTTAACTGGTGGTCCCACTTCACCCGCATTGTATGTCTTTAAAAAGTACGATTTTCTGTGTCAATTGTTGGGAGCCTACATAAACCTTTAAGCTACATAATTTGAGGAAAGTAAGGCACAGATCTGACCTTCTGGAGTTCAGGGACTTCCTGATCTTTCGGTAGTGGTTGAAGGCCCAGGGAGAGGCAAGGCCCCGATAGTGATAGTGGAGAGAAGAGAGGAAGCGGAGATTGACGGAGCCCCACAGCCTATAGCCTTGTAACCACTGGCCGGCTGAGATGGGAGAATGTTCTGCAGACACCCTTGTTAATATTTGCATTTTAGAAGAGACTTTTTTTTTTCCTTTGGACACAGTGGTCTTTTAAGTGCAGAGAACCTCGCCTGATGAACTAAGACTATAGGTGGAACTCTGTATAGGTGGAACTCCTCCTGTATAGGTGGAGCTACTATAGGGGAGCGTAGTGAGGCCGAGTAAGGAGACTGGAGTGGTCCTTGGATGAAGGTGAGGTGCTGTGTCACTGATCAACTGCGCAGCGCGTGATATGTTGGCGTGTACCACATGCATAACAAACCAGGGCCAGGTTTGTTCTCCTCTCAAGGGTTAATGGCCCCTTGGTCTCTGGGAGAGCTGTAATTCTTTTTGTGTGTGACAAAGTTTCTCTGTGTAACAGCCCTGGCTGTCCTGAACCTCACTATGTAGACCAGGCTGGCCTCAAATGCACAGAGATTCGCTTGCCTCTGTTGCCTGAGTGCTGGGATTAAGGCAAGAGTCACCAACCATCTAGTGAGAGCTATTCTTTCTTTTCTTTTCTTTTTTTTTTTTTTTTTTTGGTTTTTGGGAGCAGGGTTTCTATGCAGCTTTGGAGCCTGTCCCGGAAGAGAGCTGTAATCTTAACCCAAGTCCAGCCCCTTCCATTATCGGTGCTGCCTACACATAAAGCAAGCACTAGCGATTGCATGCAGGTCAATGGGATGCGTGAGAAAGTGTCATCCCAGAGGGGGAGTGGGCTGAAAGCCCTTCGGTGCTGTCCTGCCCCAGTCCTTGTACTTGAGTCCTGAGGCTTGATAGACTTATAGAGGAAAAACTAGGGTGGAGACAGCAGCGTCAGCTCTCTCAGCTCGAATCAGAGTGGCAGAATATTGTCAGTTCCTTTTGAAATATGGCACACGTGTGTTGTGTCTAAACTGCTAGGAGGCAGCTATTTTATTTACTTCAACATTCCTTGGGTATTGATATCTCCACACTGAGATCCTAGCAAGTTCTAGAAGCCCTGTCAATGTGTGCCTACCCCGGGAAAGGTATTTCTTTTCTTGCATGGTGCGCTAATACTGCAGAAGTTTCACTACCCTATTCCAGCTGTGAGAGAGTAAGGAAGACGTTGTATGTGTATGATGCAGATGTGCCTGAAAACTTTGGGGCTTTTGTCACTTGCTGTCATAGAGAATGCGGGGGCAATACAAGGCGGGAGGAAATCGGTTGCCAATCAGATGCAGGCAGATGAATGAAGAAGTAAGGACACCTGTCTTACCCAGTTGGTAATGACAAGTGAAACAAGACATTGCCTAATAAAGAGGCATTCCCAGACAAGTAGCACTGAAAAGGCATAAAATCCTAACTACCTTATCACATGCCTAGAGGCTGCTCCAAGGTCTGAATCCTCCTACCTCCACCTGGACCAATTTTCAACCTCCGGCGTTTGATTGACAGTATGCATTGAAAGTTTGTGTTCTTTCCAAAGTACATGTTGAAGCCACAGTTGCCGCCGTGATGGTAATAGGAAGTGGTTTCTGTGGGAGTTGTCCTGGTTACGATTTCTACTGCTGTGATGAAACACCACAGCTGAAAGCTACGTGGGGAGGAGGGTTTATCGGGCTTACACTTCCATATTGTGGTCCATCACTGAAGGAAGTCAGGGCAGGAACTCATACAAGGGCAGGATCCTGGAGGCAGGGACTGATGCTGAGGCCATGGAGGGGAGCTGCTTACTGGCTTGTTGCCATGGCTTGTTCAGCCTGCTTTCTTATACAACCCAGGACCACCAGCCCAAAGGTGGCCCCGCCCACAACAGACTTGTTTCTCCCACATTAATTACTAATTAATTATTATTAAGATTAAATAAGGCCTGAAGCCAAGCTTATAGGGGCATTTTCTAAACTGAGGTTGCCATCTCTCAATTGACAAGAGTCTATATCAAGTTGACATAAACCTAGCCAGCACGGGAGGTGATTATTTCTTGAGAATTAGTGCCTTGTGTGATTCCCATGACACTGTGCTTCAAGAGATGTCGTCTGCAAACCTGGAAGAGCTCCCCCAATCCCATCCAAGGGCAGGGCTGTGTTGCCACTATGATCTCAGTCTTCCAACTTCTAAGTCATGGGAAATGTTTGTGCTGCTTAGAAGACCCCTACCTGGGGTACTTTGTCATAGTGCTCCAAGTGATAAAGATGGCAGCCCCGTCAGCATCGCAAGCTGTGCGGTTCTCTCCTGCATATAAACACTGCTGGACCTTCGTTCTCAAAGGACCTGTGACGAGGAACATATATTCTGCAAGTTCATTTTGGCATTGCTATTGAGGGATGCTAGCTCTGTGCACATGTATAGGGACCTAAGGAGAGGCCATACCTCTCTGTGGCCCAGGCTGGTCTAGAACTCAGATATCCACCTGCCTCTCACTCCTGAGTGCTGGGACTAAAGGTCTGTGCCACCTCTGCTTGGCCACATCGTTGTTGTTGTTATTATTATTGATAATTAATTATTATTAACAAGAGAGAGTCACCTTCCTGCCATGACTTAAATCTTCAAGAAGCCAGTTTCTTGTCCTCGGTTGTAAGTAGCAGCCTTGACGGACCCTGCCCAGCTTGCATAGAAAGCCAGCCTGGGAAGAATATAAAGGGCTCACAGACCGGCGTGGTGACGACAGGAGGACGGATTCTTTTCAGGGGTTCGTTTTCCACATCGTTTTGGAGATTTGGAGGACCAGGATGGAAGTGGGGCAAATGTGCTGGGAAAGGCTTTGATGGTGTGACAGAACCTGAGCTTCATCCCTGGGGTGAAAGGCGAGAATCCGCTCTGTGGATGGTGCTCCACCTCCACGTGGACGCCATGACACGCGTGTTTGTGTGTGGACGTACGCTACATAAATACGTCAATGTAATTTTTAAAAGAAATCGACTGCCAGCACTGTGCTTGCACCTGGAGCTCACACGTACATCACAGCTCAACTCCCAGCCTCCTAGGGTCCAGGTTAAAGCCAGCTGGGCCGCAGACCGCCCCTGCCTCGAAAGGAGTAACGAGAGTACAGCGCTGTCTCTGTCTAGTCTCAACTCCGTTATTGTTTTCTCTTTTTAAAATCATGGATAAGCGAATAAAATGAAATTTCTTAGAAAAAGGAAAACACAAAGGGAAAATCAAGCTAAAAAACAAACCCAAATTTAAAATTGAAACTTATTTTGTTTTTGAGATTAATTTACTTCAGCTTTTCTACCTTCTGTCTCCTCCCTCCAGACTCCCGTGCACTGTTCCTCCTTGCTTTCTTTCAAATTCACGGCTAATTTTTTCACTATTGTCAAAACTCTAAAAGTTTTATATTTAATGCGTGTGTGTATGTGTGTGTACACATGCATATATTCATGTACATACCACACTTCCCTCTTCTCTTGTGAACGACAGAGGACAACTTTCAGGAGTTAGTACTTTCCCTCTGGGTCCCAGGGACTGAACTCGGGGGATAGGCTTGGCAACAGGCACTTTTACCTGCTAAGGTGTGTTGTTGGCTCCTAAACCAAAATGTTTACGGAGGTCCATGTCAAAAAAAAAAAAAAACCTACAGAAGTCCAGGTGTCAGGCTGACAGGGGAAAGGCCATCTGGTATGTCTGCCGCCTCTCCTGTTGAATACCAAGATATAAACTGAGTAGAGAGGGCTTTGATTTATGTCTTCTGTGGAAACCATGCTAGTAAATGCTTTCTTTTGTTTGACTTTCTGTAGATAGGATTTTGCTGTGTTGCCCAGGCTGGCTTTGACCTTTGATCCTCCTTCCTGCCTTAGCTTGCCGGAGTGCAGGAGTTTCAGGAGCTGATCACTATGCCTGTTGAGATTTGCTCTTTCAGCCTCGAGTCTGTGGGAGATGCGGGTCCACTCTTGGATGTGTAGGTGTGAGCTCACAGGAATGAGCGCGTCAGTCAGGATGTCTAATTTGCTTAGTTCGCCTTTCTTCCTCGGAGAGCGCAGCTAAACTAATTAGAATACCGACTGCTCAGCAAACCGCGTGGCCTGCTCAAAAGGTCATGAATGTCAGAGGCCACAGGATCTGGTTAGCCAGTACATTAGAAAATTGCTTTAGACGGGATAAAGGGACATCAGGAGCTGCTTTACGGTATTTTTAGGAACAAGGGTGAAGGATGCTATTTGTATGCAAAACAGTCTCATAAAGGAATGATTTTTTTTTAACTTCACATTTATGTAATGACATCTTGTAGCCAGCTGCTCCTGCCCATCTGGCAACTTGATGATTTCCTCTTAGCGTCTCCCATACAGAAGTTGCTTACCATCAGGTTTGCCACTAGGCCGGTTTAATTGGTATTAAAACAAAACACCTCGTTGGCCAGATCTACAGTGGTTTCTGGTGGAAGCTGTGAGTGACCTGCAAATCCTTGCCCCGGAGTGGCTGAGAAAATGCAATTACCTCCCTGTGTTCTCCAGAGGCTTCAGGGACTCAGTGTAGAAAAAGAATAACTAGCTTGTTGCTATTTCATGTGTGAAATTTTAATGATTTCCTGGCAGTCTGGTGGTATTCCTAAAGAGAAAAAGGAACCAAATGAGCCCATTTTAGAATTTTTAACTAATAGACCTAATGAGATTTTGTTGTTGTTGTTGGTGGTGGTCTGCCATTCTCATGCTTCGAAACTGATGGATTTCCATTTCTGCAGAAATGTTATTTATGCTCTCTAGGGGTTTTCGTTTTATAATTAGAAGGCTCTGCAAGCCTTATAGGTATGCTCCAAGTGAATGCTCCCGTGTAAACACGAATCTTTTCCGTCCTTAAAGGTAATTACAGCTGACAATAGTAAATGCCAGGATGCTTATTTAAAGAAAGGAGGCCTTTCAGCTTAGAAAACCAGACGTTCTCCAAGGTTATTAAGCTCTTCTATAGACAGCAGGTACAAGCCTCGTGGGCCGGGCTAAAAGAAATCTGCTTTTAATAAAGCAGAAGGGAAATAAAAATCGTTGCTAATCTTCACTTGGTGGTCTTTCTTCCCAGCTGATTGCGGGGCGTTATCCTTCCCCGGGTTGGCTCACAGCTTCTCCTCTCTGTTTTCCATCAGTTACTCCGTAATCATCTTGTGGAGTACACTACAGTGCAGGGGATATTCTCGATTAACACGGTGAGATTGCCATGGAGACAGATTCCCTGGTGTCGGCTCTTGCCTGGTGTTGGGAATTTACAGTCCCCAGACAGCGTAGTTACCAGGGTCGCTTCTGGAAATCATTCCCAGCCTCTTTGAAGGGCGGCGGTGTTTGGAAACCTTTTGGTTCCTCTCTGAGCAGGAGCGGTGCTGCCTCTGCTTCTGCGTGTGGCTGCCTTGTTCAGCTCCATCTGAATGGCTGCTGCAAAAACTAATGCCTGCCTGACCTTTAGAATATGAACTGGCGAGAGCTTGCTGTTTACATGCAGCTTGTGGGAGGTGTGGACGTGCTGATTCAGAGGAGCGCTCATGAGAAACCAGAAAGACCGCTGTGGCTTTTAAGCACCATTTTTAATAATGATAAAAATAGCCCTGAAATGGACTTGCGTAACTGGTGTTTTTGAAAAGAGCACTGGCCACACAGGTATTTTGAATCTACTAGAAAAATTAATTCAGAATAAAAGTAAAAAATAATGGGAACTGCCAAGCATCTGAAGCTGCCCCCGTGCCGGGGAGCAGAGGGAGAACGGGGTGGTACCTGAGACTGTGGTGCCAGTTGTGCCCGTGACATCCACTGTCTTTAGTAGAACGATTCGGCGAGCAAGCCGGGCTGCTTCCTCTTCTCCTTTACAAAAAGCAAACGGAGAGGCCAAGCAGGCTATGGGCCTGTGATTAATCAGGCCATGAAAACGTGTAGTGTGGCTTCAGGACCACGCTGTAGCACTGGAGACGTGAGAGCCTATTGATCATTTTCAGGGGGCCCATAGCAGCATCGTCATCTTGCTGGACCTCTGTAACCAGGGCGTCATCTACGTCTCAGTAATGCTGTCATTTGTAGATGACAGAGAAGGAAGTTTTAGGGGGAATCAGATCTGTGACTTTTGGTTTGATCGGGTCATTTGTGGGTCACAGGAGTGAATCCTTGGTCCCTACAAAACAAAACACTCATGGGCAGTCCTTAGTTCGCCTAGCCTCCAGATGCCATTGCCTGTCCGGCCATAGGAAGTGCATCTCTTCCAGATGTTTGTGGATCTTATCTCTGCCTGCAGTGACTGAATCTGTGGATGATATAGTTATGGTTGATGGGTGTCTGGGTTCATACAGTTAAGAACCTCACCTTCAGCATGTTGAAGCAGAAAGGTTAAATTCACAGTGCCCTGGATTGCGGTGTTTCCCAAATTTTACAAGCTATTCCTGAAAAATCCAAAATACTACCGTAGGCAGCGCATAACAAATCCCAGGTGTCAGGGGCAGATTCCGTAACAGGGGCAGAATTGGAAAGGAGGAGGAGGCTTTCCACGGTTCTGGTATGTGCTGCATATTGCTGGGCTGTCTGAGGCACATTCTGAGTTCTCTGTGTGGTTGGAAACGGCGCTCATCCTGATCCATCCACTCACCCATCCATCTGTCCAGCCAGCCATCCACTCATCTCTCTCACTGTTCTCATAGCCCCTGGGCTTAACAGGCTGTAGAGAATATAGATTCTTTAATTGAATCAAACCCTTCTTCACCCTAAGGTTGTTGATGAACATTTAAAGCCAGGGATTGGTGTTTGGCAAGATACTGATTTGGTCCAGGTTCAGCCAAAAGGCCACCATGATCTTCCAGTTTTGTTTCAGGTCAATAATTTCAGAGAAAAGTATATGCATAGTATATATTCCAGTTAAAGGGGGAAGGTAGGGAGGCTTAGCTTTACATGCAGGGAAGCATGGGTTATCCAGGCTCTGCTTCACGGTGCTGTTTTAAATGGTCATTGACGCTAGCTTTACCTCCACGGAAGCCTGCATACAAGCAGCAATCCAGGCCCTCGCAGTGTTTTGCTTACACGGAGATAATGTGCACTGTGTTCAGGTGGGTTCCCCGAGCCATGACATACACTGTTCATGAAAGTACAGATGAAGATCTCAGGTCTTCTGTCTTTGTTCCCACTTTGGGCTCAGGGCGGGGAAATTTTTGCAGAATGGATAATTTGGACTGAGAAGCTGAGTGAGGCCTGGGCCGTCCTGAGGCACAGGGGCTGGAATGAGAGCGTGAAGTCGCTGGTAAACTCTGTGGTCGAGAAGTCTGGTCGGTGGAGGTTTGCTTTTCCGAGAGACAGTTGAAAAAGGCAGGCGGCATGGTTTCATGGCATCTGTTTTTCACATTCTGTCTGTGCCTGATGCTTTTGCTGTTGGGGCAGCCCTCGGTCAGCTTGAGGTCTGTGCCTTTCCCCACATTTGCATGGCCAAATTGAGCGGGGCTTCCTTTGAAGGCCTAGCAAAGCCTGCTCTGCAGGCTGAGAAGTGTATGGATTCTAGATTGGCTGTCTTTTTTTTTTCTTCTTCCCTGGGACTACCTGACATCACAAGAAATTATTCTATTTGAACTCTCCAGCAGAGCCAATTAATCCAGGCTCCCTGGGGGAGATCGTGGTGGTGGAGAGAGTGATTACACAGGGCAGGTCTGGTCCTTGAGTTGAAGCTGCCCTGACTTCCTACCCCTGGCTCCTGAGAGTCTCAGGTTGGCAGGACTGGGGTCCCACAGCGTTCTAGTTAAACAGTGGCCCTGTGTTCCTTGCTTTGACTGTTTCTACTAATGACACAGTAACATAATTAATTGGTGATTAGGGTGCCTCAGAGGTCTGGTTCCCTTTGAATCAGAGACTAGAGAGAATATCATTCTGGTAAGTACTAGCATATTTCTCCCCTAAAAGAAAATGCGTGCAGGAGCTCCCTGGCAGTGCTGGGCTTGGGCCTGTTACCAGAGCTGTGACCAGTGGATCCGTTTAACTTCTGCCATGCATCCTTGGTCCAGCATTGGCCATTTAGCTACACCTTTCTTCCCAAATAGAAAGAACAGACGTCAGCTCTACACAAGGCCTCTTTATTGTGTCTGCTGTGCGTTTGTCACTGAGGTGACTATTTTTAGAATTCTTCCTG
This sequence comes from Microtus pennsylvanicus, assembly GCF_037038515.1. Classification (NCBI taxonomy): domain Eukaryota; kingdom Metazoa; phylum Chordata; class Mammalia; order Rodentia; family Cricetidae; genus Microtus; species Microtus pennsylvanicus. Next base: position 29,036,529 of record NC_134587.1, on the reverse strand, counting down.
GAGGGTTGCATGCTTGATTTCTTTAGTCCTCAGCACCCCACTTGCTGTGTTTTCTCAGGGGAAGCTGTGCCTGAAGATGAACAAATCAGTGCCAAGGACCAAAAGAACTTGGAGCCCTGCGACAACACACCCATCATAGACAACATCACGCCCGTCGTTGTCGGCATCTCCGCCGAGAAGGAGAAGTACGACGAGGAGATCTCCAGTCTGTACCGGCAGCTTGACGATAAGGTCTGTGGTTCAGGGCAAGAACTCTGTCTCCATGGGCCCCGAAGATGCCACTCAGTCCCAGTTAAAGAGATAAATCATGTTATCTCTTAATGGCAAAGAGATAAGTAAGAGGAAGATTCCATCAGTGTTGCCACATCAGGGAGAAGAAGGCATGCGGGGCTCCATGACCCCAGCTCCTTCTTCAGGGCTAAACAGGGGAGGCGCTGGGGCAGGAGGCAAAAGGTGCGTAGTGAAGCGGTCCTGGTCAAGGCATGGCCACTGTCTCAGCTTTGGCTCTCCAGGGTACTTATTGCATCTGGGGGAGGGGGGGAGCGGACGGACAAGTCAGTTCCTAGGGGTCGACTGCTCTCATTTGAACATGTGGTAACGTGTCTGCAAGACTTTCCTCTTACTAGAACCCCAGGGCACTACAGGTTTAGGTTAGTGACTGCGGACACCCCCCCAAGTTATTAACATGCTTATATGCAGAATTAATCAGGCGACTGACACAAAGTAAGGAGAGATACAGGATGAAGACGGAGGCAATAGACTTTTATCCTGCTTTTCCTTGGCTTTGTGGGGCCAGGGCTTCCTGACAGAGGCAGCTTTTGCATGCCTGTTATATGTGTTAGCCAGAGACCTTCACCCTGGAGCACAGACAGAAGGTCGCAAGCACATCCAGCACCAAGCCCCCTGGAGCTGAGATGGGGCTGCAGACCGCTGTGGATGTCTGGCTTCCTGATTCCCGGTTTCTGGTTTGATTGCTGTGGGAGTAGAAACCTTCATGGAGGAGTGATTAGAAGAACCAGGAAGTTGGGGGCAGGTGGTCTAGGTAGACAAGCGCTCACCTTTAGAGCGATCTGTCTGTGTAGATTGCTGCAGGAGAGGAGGGCCGTGTGAGTGTGCGTGGGTGCACTTGCCTCTTTCCTTTTCTTCTTGGAAAAGTTAACATTAGCACCCGCCTGGGACAAGGCAGGTGACTCTGAGGACTCAAGTGGGACTTTAATCAGATGGCTCTAAGGCCCTGAGTTTCAGACCTAGTCACATTAGAGACAATGGCCTTTCTGCTGTGAAGCCCTTTTCAGAGGTAGATAGTTGAGTGATGTAGTTTGACCATGCTAATTGGGGATACTTAATCCTGGGACAAACTTTTAGGGCTCCGGTAGTCACGTAACTGAGTAACTGCGAAGGTTGGAATAACGAGAAAGACTCCACGCACAGCATGTACCAGTCATCCCCAGTAGGGTCCAGTTAGGAACCCCTGAGGCACAGAGACTAAATGAGCATGTCATGTGATCCCCGCACATTGCCTCCCAAGATACCCTAAGCTCTTTTAGTTCATTTCATCAAGGTTGCTGATATCGTCAGTCTGGTTTAATCTTTTCTCTGGTGGTTCAACTCAGGTGCCATGGGGACACCTCTGGCCTGGATGTAATAGCTTTCTTCTGGGAATGTCACCATTAATCTCACAGGGCTCTGTCTTTGGGGTAAAACTCAGAGTCTGGTATCACCTTTGCAAGCTGAATGTGACTGGCTGTCTTGAGGATGCTCCTTCCGCTTGTTTTGTAGTTCTGGGAGTTAATATGACCCCCAAAGATTAAATCCTACCCTTCCAAAAACCCATCTCACAAATCCCCACACCCACGAGACGGGGTACTTACTTTGCCCCTCACGCCCTTCGCGTACTCTTCGCCTTTATTTTACCTGTGTCTTACACTCAAGATCCCAATGCAAAAGGAAATCAATAGGAAGTTAATCTTTTAATCCAACTTCCTGATTTCTCCAAAGAACTGTTTTGCTTTGAATAGTGAAGAAAACCAGATAGAATCCCTTCCCCACCTCATAGATTCTGGCATCTATAGATTCTTGGATGGCGGGTCGGAATTGGCTCTGTGATGCTGAGGTGTGGGAGAGAACAGAGCCCAGAGGCCATGTCCTGGAGGGCATCAAGCCCGTGGTCCACTGCCAATCGTGTGTGTGCGCTGCTCGATTATGTCCCCTCCGCTGTCATCCTTATGTGTTCCCTCAGAGACTCTAAAAGAAAGCTGCCTGCTTCTGGTGACTTAGGCCTTTAGGTGTTTTGAGAATGCATGGTTGGGTCATAGCGTCTTCTTGGATACGGAATGGTAGGACTGGAAGTGTCTGGAGGGAGGTGAAACCTTAACCTGGGTAGCTGCATGTGTCTGCCTTAAGTTTTCCCAGCCCATTGGTGGCAGAGCAGGAATGGGTTTTCCTAGCTCTTGACCCCGAGCCCCACACTCAATTCATTTTGACCTCAGCCCTTTCACCAAGAAATTGGTCATCTTCAGTGAATCTTTTTATGATGCAGTGTGAGGAAGATAACCCAGTTTCTCCCAAACCCTCTGTGCTGTTCCTCATGGGTCTGAGGACAGCTACACCCCAAGCTCCAGCTGTTTGATGGAAAAGCGCGCCCTTTGTAGTAGATCTGTGACTTCATGATAAGAAGCCCCAGGGAGATGCCCTGCTTGCCTGTGTGCTATCCTCATCTGTTACTCAGGACTCCCGGGTGCCACTTCAGAGATAGCAATGCGTGCTATCTTTGTATATAAGAGTATAGTATAACTACTAGATTCCTCATTAGTCTCCTCTGTGTGTTCTCTGTGCTTGATGGAGAAGCCACGTCATGTGGTGACGTCAAAGGACTGTCAGTATGATGGGGATCGGGTTATAGCATTCAAATATTGATGTTGGCCCTGTCTCTCATTGGAGACGGTGAATTCAGGATTGGCAAGTCGATTACGTACTGCACTAATTACTGTGTAGCAAAAACGTCTCCAGAGTTAAAGGTCACCAGTGACCTTTGACAGCTGAGGTGACCGTATTATCTCATGTATAAGATATTCCCACTACAAAATTAATTTTCAAAAAGTGCATTGAAATCTGTAATCTCGGTGTGAGCGTGCTTGAACATGTCCTAAGAGATACACTCGACCTGCAGAAAGCATGGCATACCTTATTCAGAAAGGCTTAGGAGATGAAAATGAAGTCAGAATAGACAGCACTAAATCCTTAGAAGGTTGCCGTCCGAAAGGGCGAATCTGCGTCGGGAAATGACGCTAGTGCTGATTCGCTCTCCGATGGAGTCCTGTTTCCATCCTTCCGGGATGGGGCTGCCCCCCCTTTTAAATCACATCTCAGCTGTCACCTGCCAGGGAGGAAGGTGCATCTTCAGGCTTTGCCAAGAGCGCAAGGAACCTTGCCCTTCCCTTCTCATTTCTGTCACTCGGGGGCAGGTTTCTCTTATTTGTCTTAGGGGAGAGATGAGATAGTGGATCCCGAGGGCGCGCTCTCTGGGTCTGTTATGTTAAGTTGTTTACCCTTCTTGTGCTGAGGAACAGAAATACAGACTTGATCCTTGTAACTGCCATGCTAAGTATATGGAGGTGAGGAGAAACATGTCCTACAAAATGGCGAGTTAGCTAGGGGCGCCCGTTCTTGGCAGGTTTGCTGTCATTTCTCCAGTTTTGCCGGCAATCTGAGTGGGGAGGAACACCATCAATATTTTATGATTATTGACGGAACAGTGGCGTATAAAGGTCAGGCAAATGGGCTTTCTGAGCAGAGACACTGAGACCCGTGTGTAGGAAAGACCAAGGCACAGTCTCAGGACGTTCCAAGCCTATGCTACGGACCTAAGAATGCTCGTGCTCTCTGGAAGGCACTAGCTACACCATCCACAAACCACAGACCAGCGCTGATGTAGACACCACCACACACGCTGTGGATGTCTGTGGAAAACAGGTCCTGTCATCCACCCCTCTTACCTCACCTCTGGAACAGATCCAGAGCGTGGCAGTGCGGGGTGGGGTAAGGTTAATGGGGAAAACACAGAAGCAGGACCTGGCACACAGACAGTGTAATACACGGAGCTGGATTTGACTGCTTGCCGTGCGCGCATCCCAACACAGGTCAGCAAACAGCACGCTTTCACTCATAACTGAAGGATAGGTGAGCCTGAAGCCCCATTACCATTTTTCATAGACTGGACTTAAAATTTCATTTGGAATCATGAAAACGGAGCAGTAAAGGCCACGTTCTGCCTCAGTGGTTAGGCGTCAAGCCCGGCTGCCTCTCCTTCATTAGAGGTGGCTTCCTGGCAAAGAAAGAGGTCCACAGCGTTCTTGCTTTCTCAGCAGCGACACCTAGTGGCAGTGAAGAGAGCTGCTGTTTTCCCCACTGTAGTAGCTACTTTGAAAGGCATTCCTGCGTGCACACCCAGTTGGTGGCAAGGTTTGTTTGCTTGTTTTGTCTTTCAGCTGAGAAGACCATTGATAGCCAACCAAGAGTTGGCTGTCTGTTGATACCAAAGGGAAAACACCACAAAAGCACTAGTTTTGCTACTCTAAGTAAACGGCATTGGTGCGCAAATAGTGGCCCGTCCTTCCCGTCGCTTGGCAACATTCCTGGTCACAGACGTGCTTGACAGTCCATTCCGTTAACATCTGTGCTTGGGGAAGGATATATCTGGAGTCCCTTTCAGTCCCCAAGTCCCAGACATCTGATTTCTGGATGGACAGAATTTGAGTTTTCTTTGTAGATGTCACATTTCCCAGGAAAAAAGCTGGGTAAAGAAATAAACCAAACAAGGTCTCAGGATTGTCTCCTGCTATCTCCCCCCCCCCCCCAATCTAATGAGCGAACTTAGGACTGGCCTCTTGGTGTCTGGTTCCAGAAGGGAAACCAGGGAATCAGAACTGACATAACTAACTAAAAATTAAACACGCTGTTTCGTTGCAGGATGATGAAATTAACCAGCAGAGCCAGCTGGCTGAGAAGCTGAAGCAGCAGATGCTGGATCAGGACGAGGTAAAGAAAGCAATAAATTCTTTTTTACAGATTTTTTTTTACTAGTTTTTGTTGTTAATGTTAGTCCTAGAAATATAACTTTCAAATAACTTTTTCAAGACCTTAAAGCACACGGAGATTTCTTGGTAGTTCTCTTACCAATGCCTGCTAAAGGGTGACTGTGGTTGGGCCTAGACAAGCGTGTGACTTTGTAGGACTTCCAGTCTGTGCTCCACTTAGCTGCTATTGAGGCTGCTTCACCTCTGCATGTGAGCTGCTGCACAGGAACAGAATGCTTTGTCTGTGGCGTGTTCACGCGCGTCTAGTGCACTTCGACCGCGTTCACCCTGTTCCCCTTTCCTGTCCCACCTCCCTTTCCTGCTTTTTCTCCCTACTTCCTTTTCCAAGCTAACCCGCTAAAGTCCATATAGAACAAATGTGACATTTGTCTTCCTGCGCCTGGCTAATTTTCTTCATGTGGTGTCTCAGATCTTTTCCTACAGATGACATAATCTTCTATTTATTGCTAAATAAAATTTCATTATGTGTATCTATCAGTCATGTCATCTTTCTACCTGCCTTTCGATTTGTCCATCCGTCTGTCCGTCCGTCCGTCTGTCCATCCATCCATCCATCCATCCATCCATCCATCCATCCATCCGTCCATCCGTCTGTTTGTCCATCCATCCATCCGATCTATCTCCCTCTCGCATTTCCTCTGTCTAGACGTCTATTGATGGATTCCTAAGCTGGTTCTATAGCCTGACTCTTGCAAAAATCTGGTTTATCCTTTGGCATAGACCATGTTCTGCCACTGATGTACAGGGAAAAGAAAACCCCAACCAAACTCAGATGTCGAGCATCAGAGGGAAAGGGAGTGGGACTGTATCTTTGGCACACTATAAAGGAGGCTGGCTGTTTGCAGCCTCCCCCTGGCGGCATGCTACGATAAACACACTGTTTTGTCATAAATTTTACATACAGGAACCCAAGCAAAGCACATCCAGCCAATCTACCAAGATGATTCAAAGTTCTCTTGCTGAGATCACCTAAGTATTCTCCTCTTTTGTGTTTTAAGATGCCCTTGCTTCACTGCTAAAGTTGATTGGCTCCTACGATGCAGTGATGGCGGGTGGTGGAGGTGATGCTCCAGGCTCAGTCCCCCACACCCGGAAACCACTGTCCCTGAAACCATTTCCTTCCTCTCTGTTTCCCATCGTCTTTACAGTGTAATGACAGGGATTTTGTGGGGGGACAATCTGTGCCTTTCGAGCCACGGGAACCAGTTGGAATAGCTTCTATTTTACCTGGGGTTGAAACCACCTGATTGTATTTGCCATTCTCTGCCTCTCCAAGCGAGACGCAGCTGCCTTGGATCAGCTCACTTTGCTACAGTTCAAACCTTTTCCCCCTGCAAAGCAATTAATATTCGTGTTAGGGAAATCAGAAAATAACAATAGGAACAAAGCTGAAGAAACCATCTACGAGCCCAGGAACCCATACCACGTGTCAGTATTTGGGGCATATTTTCCTAGACATTCCTAAAATTAAGGAAATGTGACTTCATTTTAAGTACTTGTTGGTGATTTTGAAATCAGCTTATGTCCAGTATGAAATCATTGCACTGATTTCAAAAGCTCTGCCAGTGTTAGTATTGTCATCCGGAATGGTTTTCCCATCTTTCGTTTAACATGGAAAAGGCGGTCAGCTTGTTTTCTATGCCATGGCGTGTGTGTGTGTGTGTGTGTGTGTGTGTGTGTGTGTGTGTGTGTGTGTGTAGTTCAGTATTTGACTTAAGTATGAGATTCCCAAGTTAAAAAGTAAAAAAGAGAAAAGATTTTTGGAATAACATATGCAAATGCATTTAGCATCTGTACCATACAGTGAGAGTTCCCGGCAGCCTGCGTGTTTCCAGGCTGTTTTCCGGTATCTCGTTAGAAAGTTGCTCTCTGCGGGTAGAGCACAGGTCGTTGCCGTCACCCACTCTTCCTTCTCATTTCCCCAGCTTCTGGCCTCCACAAGAAGAGACTACGAGAAGATACAGGAGGAGCTGACACGCCTCCAGATTGAAAACGAGGCAGCCAAAGACGAAGTGAAAGAAGTCCTCCAGGCCCTGGAGGAGCTGGCTGTCAATTATGACCAGAAGTCACAGGAAGTGGAGGACAAGACCAGAGCCAATGAGCAGCTGACAGATGAGCTGGCCCAGAAAACGGTTGGAGCAATAGTGTTACAGGGGCGGGACTTCCTTGTTGAGAGATTTATATAGGAAGGCAGTTGGCTGAATGCTGTGACCTTTCCACCAGTCCTTCCCCCACAGACTGCCCGTCACAGCTGTTTTACACCCAGGAAACATGTACTGCCAGCAAGAATGTGTTGAGGAATTAGTTGAGTGCAGATTCTAGATCCAGAAAAAGCTCAGGGAAAATTTTGACTTTATGACTCTTGAACCCCAGGCGAGACGTTTCAGCATCTTCAACAGTAATTGCTTTGTCTATCAAAATGGCAATAATATGCTCCTTGAGTGGCCTGAGTTAGTGGCCGGTTATCTAAAGCACTGAGCAAGGACAGGTGTGTGTGACGTGGTAACACCGGAAGTGTTGTCATTGAGAGCAAAGGTGGGGACCATTGGCATTATGCATTCCATTGTTTACATCCTGCTGAATGAGATTGCCCCCCCCCCCCCCAGCTTCTTGTTCTAGCTTCAGGAGGCCTGAGGTAAGCCGTCCTGTGAATTTGCATTCAGCCTGCATATGGCAGGAATTCCAGTTCTTCCCAGAGAAACGGATGCTGGGGCTTTTACTTGGTGGACTAGTGGCAGGCAGCAGGGCCAGTGAGCGCTTGGTGAGGTAGCTGTGCCGTGACCTTTGCTGGCTGGACATGGGTGGTGAAGTTGAGGTGGCTGCTGCAGCCTGTGGCTCTTGGTGCTTCTGCCTAATGGCCTGGTGTCCAGGCCTGTGCCAGACCATCTTACAGAAACATTAGTCCCCGGGACACAGACCACATGGCGAGGAAAGTGTTGGCGGCTGGTGGCGGAGTGGATAGGAAGTGTTACTTCCTATTTCACGGAGAAAGAAAGTCCTTCCTGATGGCTTCCTGGAGAAAGGACTGCAGGGTCTGTGCTGTAAAAATAAGGTGACATGAACAGTTGGCCATGGCGGCCTAAGCTGCTGCAGACTCGCGGAGGCATCTACACCGCTTCGGCTGTGTTCTCCTGGGTTTGTACAGCTTGTGTTTTGTGCTCCTCAAAGCAAGGCACGATTTTCCAAACTGTGCTTCTAATTTTGTGTCAAAACAACTATTATCAGACTGCTTTCATACGTTTTACATAAGCTGCAGTGACTAGCTGGCTACAGCTAGTACAAATGCCTTCGCGTTAACTTGCGAGGCTGCAGTAGACTCGCTCCCGTATTGGCTGCGTTGGTACTGAGATGCCAGAAGGAGGGTATTCCGTGAGTGAAGAACTCGTTACTTCTCATGGCAACAAACAAGGAGGGTAGAAAAGAGGTGAGCTTGCTGGAGTTTGGGGAGAAAATAGGGCTTCTGCTGCTTAGGAAGGAGCTGGATTTTGGAACTTGAGTCATTTTGAAAAGTTACGGTATTTGTCTTCCCTGGGGATTAGAAGATGTTTTAAGTTGTTTTCTACACTCATTGATGTTTGTCTGGGCCATTGATTCCAGACCCATTAATTAGAGTATTTGGAAGTGACCCAGGGAGCATAGAACGGGTACTAGAACGAGGGAGGTGAAAGGACACTTGGCAAGTTAGAAAACACAATTTAATACTATAGCCATAAGTGCCTGTTTTCGCACCGTCGTGTGCATGTAGACGCCAGAGGTCAGCCTTGGGCAGCGGTCCTCGGTGCTCTCTGGCTTGTTTTTGAGACAGTCTCATTCTTTTGGAATTCATCGAGTGTGCAGACCGGCTGGCCATGGGCCACAGGACTCCTGCCCAGCGCTGAGGTAACGAGTGTGCACCACCAGACCCAGATTTCTGTTACATACCCTCTGGGAATCGAACTCAGGTCCCAAGTACCTCATTGACCGAGCCAGCAGTCCAACCCTTTGTTTATTTAAAACTCTGCATTACTTTACAGTTGCAGGTGGAGGTCAGAGCACCATTTGCTGGGATCAGTTCTTGCGTTTACCTGCTGTGTTGTCTTCTAGGCCCTGGATTGATCTTTAATAACTCACTTTGCTAGCATGGATACTGTCAGCAAAAACATACCTGGTCTTACAAGATAATATCTCCGTATTAAGTTCCCCTGCCAGAGAACCGAGTGCCCAGCACCAGTTGGCCTTCTGGGTTCTCCTTCACTTAGACCAGAGGGATGATCAAGGAGCTGAGTCCGGCCTGGGCTGTTGAGCTCTGGAGGCTGCAGGAAGGAAATTCATGGGCCACCTTGCTAACTTGTGGTTGAATTGGTTTCTGCAGACGACACTGACAACGACCCAGAGAGAGCTGAGTCAGTTGCAGGAGCTCAGCAACCACCAGAGGAAGAGGGCGACGGAGATCCTGAACCTGCTGCTGAAGGATCTAGGGGAGATAGGCGGCATCATCGGCACCAACGACGTGAAGACGGTGAGCCGGACTTCAGTCCTTCATTCCTGCGCTGCCGGTGGTGTGATCTGGGCTTGGTGGCACCTGAGCCTCAGGGCTGTGGTCTGTGCTGGGAAATAGCTGAAGGCAGGGGGAAAAAAAGCTGGTGCTTGAAGGTTGGGGGGTGGAAGAGAGGAACAATTCGCCTTTCCGATCTGGGGAGCGTCTTCCTGTCTTGGTCGGTCTTGTGTGACTTGGTTTATTCCTCGGCCTAACTTGTAGTGTCCCCATATTGGGGCTCGGCTGGGGGAAGTCTCAGGTCAGACCTCAGTTGTCTCCCCCTTAAGAGCCCAGTGCCGTGAGAGTTCTCCAGCCAAGCAGCACGAGTTATGTAAGCTTCTAGATGAAAGTCATAGGCAACGGGCAGCGGCTCTCGGAGTAAACCACGCTTTATTATCTGCAGTGGAGAAGCCTTGTTATTCAGCGTGATCTGCATCACCTGGGGCTGATTAGCAATATAGACCCGCGGCCTGCCTAAGACATACTGAAGCAGAAATTACCTTTTAACAAGCTTCTCCAGGTGACTCGTGGCTTATTAAAGTTAGAGAAACAAATTTGGTTTCCCTGAAGCGGCTCAATAACACAGAGGACCCAGCGTCTCTATTCTGTTTCCTCTCTGGCTGGCCCCAGCCTGTTTCATTTGCATGGCCTTAAGCTTTTGCCTCCTGGAGCAAGATCACTGCTATAGCCCCGATCATCATGTCTTCTCTCGCCTACATCCCAGGCAGTGTGGGCTGCAACACTGACTGCTTTTATCCAGGAGGGAACTATGTGCCAGAAGTTCCCAGTAGATGTAGCCGAGCAGCTGCAGGTCGTATGGACCATCCCAAAGGAGTGTAAGATTTCCACAAATGGTGTTATCCTCTGGAGTGATGCACACTGGTGCTCCTGCAGGCAAGGAAGTGAGAGAGGTGGGGAAATGGAGGGCGATCTAAAGTTGTCTAAAAGCTGGGATGAGAAGGGAAAGAGAGAAAGAAATATCTGCCAAGAACAACAGTCATTGGCCACGATGTACTTTGTTGTCATTAACCAGGAAAACAGCATAGAGAATCACAAAAATAGCTTTCTTGGGGTAAACATTGGATGAAGTCCCCTTCACACTTTTGAGGGGTACTGTTGTCTTCTGAGGATGGTGGTGACCCGCAAAGCCTGCCCCTCCCCCAGGATGCTAGTGTTCCACAGTTCTGAAGGGCATTGCTTTCCAGTGGCGGAGCAGCTAGGACGGAGCCGTTACAGCATTGACGACACTGGACTGAGGAGTGGGGCTCCTTAGCTTGCTGCCCAGAGATCCTGGAAACAGAACCCTCTGAACGGAAGCACTTTACACCTTTACTGAACGGCCCTTCAGTGTGTTGGCAGTGGTTAAACCCTGGGAACCCCTGCAAAATTTAGAGATCACCTCTGGGAAACAGGAATCCCTTGAAAGATGCCACAGGTCTAGGCTGAACAGATAAGACCTTGTACTTTGATTGCTGCAGAGAGTCTCATGAGTCCGGGTCAGTCTGTCAGCCCAGCCTGGTCATTCTGTGCCTGAGGGGTAATTTTTAGAGCCGCGTGTTGGTGTTAGCAAGGTAATTCTGGCTGTCCAAGGCCTCTCAGGACCAGGTGGGCCTGATCTGTGGGAAGTTGGTGTCTGCTGCAGGCGGCAGTAAGGGGAGGTGGTTTTATGCTAAGGTCTAAAGCGGAGCCGATCAGCTTGCTGATGAAGCCAAAGCGTGCCTGTGTTTTGTCATTAGAGGCCCCTCCTGCTGGAAGACGGATTTTTAAATACTCTCCGGGTGTTTTGAGATTATTTTTAGACTCCAGACATTGGCTGCCCTAGTAAATTTCACCGATGACTCTCCCTTGTAGATCGCGGTGTTCTTAGAGGACCTTGTTCCCTGATGGGCCAGCGACAAAGGCTGCAAGTGTTTTCCACTCGGTGTTCCTATGCTGTTGCGTTTACAAGCAGGCTGGACTGAGGAGCACTGGAGGGAGGCAAATCTCAGGCAGTCACAAACCTAACACGGCCTAGCATGGGCCTCCAGGAAGGGGAGTCGCGGCTGATAGCTGTGTTTCACCCGGCTGTCGGCTTGGTATTAGGTTGCAGTCGCTGTTAAGTATTGATGAGTTCTTATAAGGTTAAGATCACAGGGCTGGGATGCAGAACCATGTGTTTTATATTTGCTCCCAGTTTTCAGGGCTTATGCTCAGTACCATTAGCCCTCAAATGTATACATGGAAAAATATGTCTAGTTAATGGCAGCAGTAATAACATAAGGAGGTGGGAGGGGCAGTGAGAGGACACTGTGGAGCCTTAGAAAGCAGAGCTAGAGTCCTTGCCTTCAGCAGAAGCTGCTGTCCTTGGGCTGGATTCTCCCGGGACTGAACACTTCCTAAAGTGCAAGGCTGCCCTCTGGTGGCGAAATCTAGTACACACAATGCTACTTTCTCGATGCCTTACTTGGCTTGTGTACCAAGCTTCTCAGCCTATTCCAAATACCTTGTTTCTGATTGTTGGGTCCCAGTGGAGCTCTGAAACGTAGAAGCCAGATATAGCTCACTCAGGCATTCTTCCAAGATTACCGCTTCTCAATGTAAGCTTAGGCTTTGTTCTTAGATATCTTAATAAGTAGGAGGGCAGGTGCAAAAAGGCAAGGAAAAAGAGACTGGTAGAGACAGGTAGCCAAGAGGGGAAACCTTCACCGCGAGGAGACGCTGGAATGAGTGCTGCATCCCCAGGCAGTAGAGGGAAGACTTTTGTTTGAAGACTATGGAAAAAGTCTTTTATGGCAATAGAGACAATGGGCTACCCCACCACTGAGGAAGATATGAAAAATTGAAATTCTGGGCTGAGCTTCTCTACAGGTTAGGAGCCCTTACAAGGGACACGATTGTAGTCATGCAAGGTAAGGCTTCTGGGAAATTTTCTCCTTGAAGTAATTCTTCAGTAGTTTTTCTTCCGGCGTCATCTCGTCTATCCTCAAATCAAGGCCAGTGAAAGGCACGGCTAACTGAGGAGTATGCTGGATGGTGGTTTCTGACGGGAACTTTCTTGTGTAGTCTCCAGTGCCTTGACACTGACTCGGGAGAGGTTATTTTCAGTTTTTCCTATGATGAGACTTTTTGCCACAAAGCTAGGGGCGCCTCAGGGACCCACGGTCAGGTTCCAAGGGATCCACGAACTTCTGACATTTCCTTCCATACTCAGCTGGCAGACGTGAATGGCGTCATTGAAGAGGAGTTCACCATGGCGCGCCTGTACATCAGCAAGATGAAGTCGGAGGTCAAGTCCCTCGTGAACCGCAGCAAGCAGCTGGAGAGCGCCCAGATGGACTCCAACCGGAAGATGAACGCCAGCGAACGGGAGCTGGCGGCTTGCCAGCTGCTGATCTCCCAGGTGGGCTGTTCACCCCTCCCTGTTCACGCTCCCTTGTTGAGACCTGTCCCCTGCATGTCCTTCGTGGGGCAGTTCTGGGCTGCAGCAATGTGTACGCTTACTGTTCGGGTTTGAGATGTCTGAGATTGTCCCAGTATGCTGGTCACGGCTGTGCAGCAGAGTCATTTGAGGGGCAGGCACCAGCGTGGCCTAGAATGTCTAACAGCACCGCGAGGCAGACAGGACATCATACTCTGATTTGGCTTTAAACGTACACAGTGACAGAAAGAGCTCCAACCTAGTTGTCTGAGAGGGGTCTACGGTTGGTTTTTATTACATAAATAGTGTTTAAAGGGTCCTTCAGTGCTGATATGTGATGGAAAGTTGATAAATATGATGTAATCCTTTAAGCACTTGGAAAATACAAAACAAAAAAAACAAAAAAAAACCAAAAAAAAAACAAAAGAAAAATTGTAATTATCGTGTGTGTGTGTACATGCTCATGTGTATGTACACATGTGTCTCTGTGTGTGTGTGTGTGTGTGTGTACATGCTCACGTGTATGTACACATGTGGAGGCCAACTTTGACTTTGGTGTTTGAAATATTTAGTCAGGGCCTTATCCCAGGCCCTGGCATCCATCTTTGGAATACTGGGCAGGAAACTCCATTTCAAGTCCCCTCCCCTGGGAGTTGCTTTAGTCCAAACTCCACCTCTGAGAAAGCCCGCTAAGAAGTGACCCCTCCCCAGGGAGGGTCAAGACCACTTCCACAGGCTACTTAAACTGCCTCAAATAATGAACATTTGGTCTCCCCTTTTCTCTCTTCCCCTCTCCATGCTTTCCCAGGACCACCCATGAGCACTGCATTAAACATGGGCATCTTTTATTCGGTTTGATTTGGTCTGATTGAAATTATTTGCATCAGCGGAGAGGCTCGTCTAAGAAATATTCCTAACATTTGGGTAGCCTCTATTTCTTCTCTGTTTTTTGAGATAGGATATCTTAGTGGTACTGAACCTGGTGCTTGTGTTTTGGCTACACTGGCTGGCCTGCAGTCCCCTGGGTCCCACCTGTCTTTGCCCGTCCTCAGTTCTGGGGCTGTAGGCAAATGCCACCACTCAGCTTTTACATGGCTTCTGGGCATCCAGATGTGGGTCCTCATGCTTCTGTCCTCTGTGCTATATCCCTAGCCCAGACGTGTCTTTTGGGCTAATAATTTTATGTATTCTGTTTTTCATTGGTAATAGAGATGAAAATTTTAATTTTCATATGATATTATAGTTTTGTGGTTAAAATATTAAAAGCTTCTATGGAAACTGTTGAATGCACTATTATTTTACATTATGATAAAATATATTACCCAAATACATGCCTGTTGATAGACAAGTGATGAAGTTATGTGGAAGAATATTATATAGGACTTAAAAAATCCATAAAACTTGGGTATTTGGGAAATATAATTATATAAAATTAAGTTAAAGTGAAAATGTGTTATATCTATGCCATTTTATATCTATGTAAAATATGCCTTAATTTGTGAGACAGGGTGGTTTGTGGGTGAAATTCATACTGCATTTTTGTAGATTTGCTCTATATTTCATGGCTATATTGTCATTAGCAACAAGAACTTTTTTAATTCGCAGCACGACACTTTCATAATTTATAAAAACTGAGAGAGAAAGATAAACGTTAGAGAAAGGTACAACTCATCTCTAGTTTTTAGGGTACCTTTGAGACCATGGCATGAGCTTGAGGGGTCTTCTCCCAAGAGCTGAAGTCAGCCCCAGGCTGAGCATCCGTGGCCAGCAGCCCAGTGTTTTCTGTGTCCAGCTAGACAAAGTGGCCCCACATCCAAATCCCTGCTACACCCTGCACGTGGATACGACTCCTCAGATTAGGTCTGCTGTGCCTGTGTCGGTGAGGGAGAAAGGAAAACTCAGTAGCGGGGCTCCTGGACGAGGCACTACTCGGTCTGCAGCACTCGGAGTGTGCCCTCGGTGTGACCATAGGCTGAGAACTCTGCTCACTGGAGCCAGTCGGGCCAGAGCAAGGTCGATCCCCTCACTCCTTCCTAGAGGTTTAATACTTGAATGGCACTTTGTTTTCTGGTGTGCTTTAAGGAATCTGACAATAGTCCTTGCTGAAACTCTTTCTTCTTTGGTTTTACCTTCTTCCCCAAAAGCCGTGTGTGTGCATGGGTGTGTGTGTGTGTGTGTGTGTGTGTGTGTGTGTGTGTGTGTGTGCGTGTGTGATGGATCTCTAATGACCAGAGTTGGTGCATTGTGTCTGAGGGACAGAAGAAAACTAGATGAACTGTTTGAGTCTACAGGTACATGTTCAAAGAAAGAGGACTTCAGCCCTAGATGGGTCCTCGATCCTTCACACACACCCTTCTCCTGCGTCTTACGGTGCTGGGAACTGAATACAGGCCATTGCCCGTGCTAGGCAGGTGCTCTACTACCAAGCTACACCAGTGTTTGCCGTGAGGAAGGCTTTGATCTCCACACAAGGGACATGGTATTCAGTGTGTGTGTAGACACAAGCTGCAGAGCCCATGGAAGAAAGAGAACTGCCTTGGTCCTCAGGCAAAGGTCAAAATATGAAGCATTTTATGGTGAGGTCTCTAAGTTGTCGCTTCCTATTGGCCAGCTCCAGACAAGCCTGGGCAAGCAGACACTAGCCACTCACCTTTCCTGTTCATCTCTTTTCTTCCTCAAAGCATGAAGCCAAGATCAAATCTCTGACGGACTACATGCAGAACATGGAACAGAAGAGGAGGCAGCTGGAAGAGTCCCAGGACTCGCTCAGCGAAGAGCTGGCCAAGCTCCGAGCCCAAGGTAAATACTTACAGCTCGCAGGTGTCAGGCCCTGGGCCTGAGTCAGGCTCTAGCTGCCGGAGTCTTGATGTTTAGATCTGTTTGGTTACAGCAATTCTGGGTCTGCTGGGAACCACTAGAAGAGAGCTATGCTAGCCTCTCTGAATCTGCTGCCTTCCCAGCTTCCCTCTGTCCACCCAGATGCCCAGGGCAGCATCCCCCTCTTCCACCCCAGATGGCATCTGGTCACTAAGCAGAACTGTCTCCTGCACTTGTCAGATGTCTCTGGCTCTGCTCATCTCTGTTCTGACTGCCTTGTGCAGCCTAGGTAGAGATGGTGGCTAAGTTGATATGCCACTGGGGGGGGGGGGTCTCACCACCCACCAGCCTTCTCTGGACTAGCCACCTGCTGTATCCCAGGGTGACTCTGAAGCGCCAATTCTCTTATGTCAGACCCTTCCACAGAGTTCTGTACTTACACTATTGTAGTAATATGGAGCGGCGGGGCTGTGTCCCCAACACCCCAGCCGCCTGCCCTGCCCGGCTAGCTTTACCCGAAATAATTACACAGACACTGTATTCTTTTAATCACTGCTTGGCCCTTAGCTCTAGCCCTTACTGGCTAATTCTGATATCCCGATCAACCCATCTCTAATAATCTGTGAGCACCAGTCTTACCGGGAAGATTCTAGCCTAAGTCCATCCTGGGTCGGAGCTGGGGCATGGCGTCTCTCTGAAGCATCTGCTCCGGAGAGGAGAGCTGCGGAGTCTGAGCTCACTTCCTCTTCCTCCCAGCATTTTGTTCTGTTTACTCCTCCCACCTATCTCCTAACCAATGAGAGCCAAGCAGTTTCTTTTAATTTAACCAATGACCTTCCTCCATCACACTATGGCTGAGCTGGGAAGCTCAGCTTTTGAACAAACTCTTCCCTTAGCCGAGTGATATCTGACACACAGGAAATACGTAATAAATGTGAGTAAACAGAAGCAAAAAAAAAGTGGCAATCAGAAATGCAGAAGGCAGAACAGATTAAGAACTTTACAATGTGCAGAGTGAGACCGACTATACAGAGCAGAGGCTGAAATGAAAATTAAATTTTTACAGAGCAATTTGAATAGCAATACCAGTTCTTCATAACATTTGATCATCAAATTTTAACTACATTTTTAAAGATTTATCATGTGTGTGGTGTATGTATGTGTGTATTTGTGTGTGTGTGTACATGCACAGGTGCCTGAGGAGCCAGAAGAGGTTGTTGGATGCCCTGTAGGTCGAGTTATAGGCACTTATGCACCACCTGGTGTGGGTGCAGAGAACTCAACTTTATACTCTGGAGGAACAGCAAGCGCTCTTAACTACTGAGCCATCTCTCCAGCCCCTCATCACAGAACTTTAGATCAGAAAAGCGTAAACAAGAACGCAGAGAAGAGGGGAAAAGGAAACCGTCCAAAATATCTGAAAGTTCAATAGAATTTAATAGAGTCTCGGTCTTCATGTTGGAGACAAGACATGCATGTAGCTATGATTGGTGATGCAGTGTTAGGTTAAAATCTTTATTGCAGGTATTAAAAATGAGTTCTGTGATATTGGAAATTAATAGTTGAAATAAAAATGCTTTGATGGGTAATAGGATTGATGATGTTATTTTATTTCTTTTGTTTTTATGTAAAACTATTTACTATAATATACATGCTGCTTCAGGTTCAAAGGCAAATTAAGAACGAGCCCTGCCATAGCTCTGGAACAGTTTACGGTAGTGGTAAAGAGTGAATCCACCTAACACTGGATTAAAGAAAAGCATTCTTGCCGGATGGTGGCGGCGCACGCCTTTAATCCCAGTGCTTGGCAGGCCGAGGCAGGCAGATCTCTGTGAGTTCAAAGCCAGCCTGGCCTACAAAGAAAAAAAAAGGAAAAGCATTCTCCCCTCATGCATATATTTCCTGCAGTGGGGTCATTGAATAGACATACATGCAGGGAGAAGACCTGAAGTAAGGTAAAACAGACCAGAGATATAATGAGTTAGATGTCACTGTCCAAATGACATTTGCTCCTGCACCCCCCCCCCCCCCAAGCTCTCCAGCTCAGGCTGCACTTGCCTGTTGCTCAGGGAGCCCCACTGAGCAAGAAGAGCATGCAGAGACTGCTGGCAACAGCCCCACCCACCTGGGACCCCAGTGAATCCAGAGAGCGTTAGGATATATTTCTGCTTTCCTTGTTTGTGTCTTTAGCTTGTTTTCCTGCTTCAGATCCTTCGCAAACCATCAGCTACTCCTGGGAGGTAAATTAACTCCTAGTGGAATTTTGCCAGTGATATGAATCCAGATGTCACCTCACACTCAGAGGGCCTCTGTAATCTGCAAGGCTTGATCAGGTCCTCATGTTGGCTCCCTCTGGGGGACACTCTCAGAGGCCAGGTGGGAGGAAGTTCTGGGGCTACCTGCTTCTAATTAGCCCCCTCCTTTCCCTGCCTGCTCCTCCTAGGGAGACCCCAATCCATGTGAGGTTCCAAGTGACCTGACCAGCAGAGGCCGCAGGAGAGGTCAGCCCCGGCTTCGGGTGCTTGGTCAGGAGGTGGACACTGGTGCTTCTCTGATACAAGCTGGCTGCTGTTTTCACTATGTTGCCATGGTTTTTTTTTTTTTCCTGAGTTTTTGCTTTGGGTACGAGTCTTGCCAGTTAACACTGAAGTCACTTTTTCAATTTGAAACAGAAAAAATGCATGAAGTCAGTTTCCAAGATAAGGAGAAGGAGCACCTGACAAGGCTACAGGACGCTGAGGAGATGAAGGTAAGTGTGTGTGTGTGTGTGTGTGTGTGTGTGTGTGTGTGTGTGTGTGTGTGTTTGAGGTGTGTGCACATCCTCTGACCTGTGCACATCAGCGTAAAACAGAGAGGAGAGGCATCCTGACTGGGCCTTCAGAGCAGCTCTCCTGGGGCCTCATGCAGTCAGGAGGTGGTGAGGGGAGTGCCCAGGAGCCAGAAACTGTAATCTGTGGGTGCAGGTGTGTTCCTGAAGAAGCGGGATTATGGGCAGCACCACAGTGACCACACAGGTCACGTGACTAGTGGTAACGTCTCAAGGAAACCTTTCCTTTCAACCCCCACAAAGAAGATCTTTGAACCCAAGTTTCCTAAAACACAGACCTTCATGGTCACGTTTAAATCAAGAATGGAAAATGTAGGAAAAAAACAACTGGGAACTAAAGCGTTCAAAAATGAATAAAACGGTCTGGAAAGAGCAGGAATTCTGATCGATTTAGACAAACCACAAGCCTCGCTGAACAGAAGCTCACAGCTAATATTCTGCTGTGGTTCTGCTCCGGCCAACAAAACACAGCCCTGCCTTCTCTGGTGGTCTGCTCTGACTTGAGAGTGCTTTTGGATGTCTCTCAATGCCCCATAGGTCTGTTGGTGGGCTGGACAGAGAGAGGGGCTGCCTCTCAATTCCACAGGTGAGGCAGTGTTCTTCCAGGGGTTAAGCGACATGTCTGAGGTCACTCGGGTAGTAAGAGGCCAGTGTTCTGACTGGCTTGGCAGGGAAGACCATGTAGCTCAGATGAGTGACTGAGGCAAAGGGTAACTTCTGTGCAATTATTGGGATGGTGTGACTCCAAGGCCCACTCAGTTTCATGACAGATCTGTGGGCTTTGCTGTGCAGATGAAACAAGGCCAGGAGCTTGGGCCCAAGAGCCAAAAACCACCCGTAATTTTGGGATTTAACATCTGAGGGAGGTAGACATGGATCCGGGGCTTGTCGCTGCGTAGGCAGGATGCCAACAAGCTGATACGACATTTCTCCTGGCCTGGCTTGCAGAAGGCTCTGGAGCAGCAGATGGAGACTCACCGGGAAGCGCACCAGAAGCAGCTGTCCAGACTTCGTGACGAAATTGAGGAGAAGCAGAAAATCATTGATGAGATTCGGGAGTGAGTTGACTAGGGGCTCACGGGACATGGGGTGGGCATGCTCAGGCCTTGTGAGCCAGCCTTAAAGGGCATGACTTTTAGCTGGGGGCCCTCATCTCCTGTGCATGGGCTCTGTACTCTGCCTGGGTGGTGCTACCTCCGAGATCTGTTCTTCCATTTGGAGCCCGGCCTCCTGGGGCTCTGGTATAGCAGGTGGCAGGCAGACTCAGCCACCCCTCTGCGTCACCCCAGCCTGGGGCAGAATCAGTTCAGTGGTGACTCGGGTTGGGAGATACATGCCCAAGAGCCAGAGAGAATATATTAAAGTATGGGGGAAAGAAAGAAAGAAAGAAAAGAACAGACGGTTCTTCCTCCAGGAATTAATAAACACTCCAAAGAAGCCATTTGGCATTGCTACCCGTTCAGCCCAACAAAGAATGCACCCATAGCCACCTGGTCACCTGTGTGCACACCTCAGAGGCCTATGCCAGTGCATCTGTGTGCAATGGACACCAGTATGCCATGCTCCGGGATGGTGCCATGGCAGCTTTTAACTCCAGATGCTCCCGTATAGCGCCACCCTGCCATCTCAGGGTCTCTGGGGAGCTCCCTGTTCCGCAGCACCCTTTCCTTTTCTGTAGCATAAGTCCCCCAGATGCAAAGCTCCCTTCTGGGGGAGCCCTGTTCTAGGGGTTCTTTATGCTCTTTGCATAGCAGATCTCCTTGGCAGTCTCCACACCTCTTTGCAGAGCAGCCCTTGAGATGTTCCCCCAAAAGGCGTACTCTCAGAGAACACATGTCTACTGAAATACCATTTTCCCCACCGCTCCTCCCCCCCACACACACTGGGCCAAGGTACCCCCACCCCCAGCACCTCCGCTTTCTGCAGATAAAGCATTAGATTCAGGAAGCAAGGTTGAATTATTTACTTAAGGTTACACCGCTAAACGGGAATTAGACTGGAGCTAAGCGTTTAATTCTCCAGGCTACTGATCCAAATCTTTGCCCAGTATGTGAGCTGCCTACAAGTGCATTTGCATCTTGAGGGAGAAGGGGCAGTGGAGGGGAGTCTAGGAGGTGGCCTGGCCCTTTGCGGTCTGCCTAAGGACAGGCCTCGGCATGCCTTCTCCCCCTCCTGTACCTGCCCCATCTGATCACACCTTGAGCTTCCCCTGGACATGGTTCTGATTAATCTCTCTCAAAACATCGTGGGGAAAGAGAGGGAAGAAAGGGAGGGAGAGAGAGCGCCAGTGCCCAAGTCCCTGCCTGGGGAACTTGCTCAGCTCGGTATCTGGGTGCTTCTGACTTTTTTCACACAATCCTGTGGTCTCAGTCCCACAGAAAGCCTGGTTTATGAGCACTGGCGTGATGCAGAAGTACATTAGACATTCCTGTCTTAGGGTTCCTATTGCTGTGATAAAATGCTAAGAGCATAAGCAACCTGGGGAGGAAAGGATGCATTTCAGTTTACGGTTTACAGTTCATCACCCAGGGAAGTCAGGACAGGAACTTAAGGCAGTGGCCATGGAGGGATGTTGCTTACTGGCTTGCTCCTCATGGCTTACCCAGCCTGCTTTCCTTTTCTTTTTTTGTTATTTTGTTTTTGTTTTTCAAGATAGCCTTTCTCCATTTAGCCCTGGGCAGTCCTGGAACTTGCTCTGCAGACCAGGCTGGCCTCGAACTCACAGAGATCTATCTGCCTGCCTCTGCCTCCCAAGTGCTAGGATTAAAGGTATGCATCACCACCCGCTAGCTCAGCCTGCTTTCTTATAGCACCCAGGACCAGCCCAGGGATGATAGCAGCCCTCCCCTGTAAGTTAGTCCCTCTCACATCCACATCAACCATCAGTTAAAAAAAAAATACACTGCAGGCAGATCTTCTGGAGACAGTTCCTCAGGTGAGAGCCCCTCTTCCCAGATGACTTTAGCGCCTGTCATGTTGACATGAATCTGGTCGGCACAACCCCCAACCAGATGATGCTTTTCTATCTGCACACAGTCTGAGTGGTGCTCTTCGCAGCGCTTGTCTGAACATCCTACAGACCTGGGGCTGTCCCCACAAACAGCTGCTCTCCTTGGAAGATAGCTTCGGGCACCTTGGGGTAGCGGGGGTGGGGGCGGGGGCTGGAAGAGGCCAAATAGTTACCTGAGTGAACAGCTGTCCTCTGGGTGGTTACAGAAGCAAAATCTGTGAAAGGGCTCTCTCTGTGTGAAAGGGCTCTCTCTGTGTGAAAGGGCTCTCTCTCTCTCTCTTTCTCTCTCTCTCTCTCTCTCTCTCTCTCTTTCTTTCTCTCTCTCAGCATCACTCTTTCCCCAATGTCATTGTTTCCCCCACAGAAGCCCTTGCACACAAACTAACTATAAATACACCCTCAAAGCCTTTGTTTCATTTCATGCTTCCTAGCTGCTCCCCAGAAATCAGTTTTCAGTTGGGCAGAGAAGAAGCTGTGAGCCTGTTCTCTGATCCCCAAATCCTCCCGAATTGCTGTCTTTATTGCACAGAACTAATGGGGATGGAACCAACCCAGGGCTTTAGGCGGATGACTCAGAAAGTTGGAGCTGATCTGGAATATATTGCTTTTTCCTCTCGCTTTCAGTTTGAATCAGAAACTGCAGCTGGAGCAGGAGAGGCTGAGCTCTGACTATAACAAGCTGAAAATAGAGGACCAGGAGAGAGAAGTGAAACTGGAGAAACTCCTGTGAGTGCACCAGCATCCCGACTGCTTGTCCCTGGGAGGGCCTGAGAAACAGCCTCCGTGGTGGCGGCTGGCCAGATTCCGGCTAAGGCCAGCTGTCAAAGCAGCGGTGGCTTTGTCTGTTCTTTGCTTAGCCTGGCTTCTTTGCCACAAGTGCAAATTACATCTGCCCCATTCTGGTTCTCCCTTGGTGGCTCATGGTTCCTTTCTGCCTCTCAGGTTGCTCAACGATAAAAGGGACCAAGCCAGGGAGGACCTCAAAGGGCTGGAAGAGACCGTGGTGAGTTAGTTCCCAACTCAGTCCACTCTCAGAGGCCTGGTTTGTTTGCGATCTACTGAATTATTTATTCTATAATTTTATCTGCATCTGCCTTTCCTGTATAGCAGTTAGACACAAAACAATCTGTGGCAAACTGGGATTTGTAGATTGACTTCTAGCAGAAGTAATCCATTGGTTGGTTAGTCAGCCGTTAGCACTGTAGTCCTGAACTAACTTGAATGAGAGCTGAACTCCATGGTACACCAGCCGCTGCACTTTGTGATTCTACCCAGCTTTCAATAGATGTTTAGCGAGCTCCTCCGGAGGCTGGCACTTGTCTAGGTACGTGGGTCTATCAGTATGTAGTGTAGAGACGTCTCCTTTGTAGACGCTGACCTCGATGAAGGGAGCCGAGGGGAAGAGCATGCTGGGAAGAACATTCTGGAAGCAATAACATGCGGCATGTGGAGGTAACAGGGATGGCAGCGTGCGGCTGGTGAAGGAGAGTAGGAGACAGGCCTAAGAGGACAGTCAGTGCTGGGGCAGGTGCCTTGGAGAGGGGCCAGAGAGAAGAGCAGTAGATGCCACCGGCCTCTGGGAGGCTCTGTACTTGAAATCACTCTTGGGTTTCTCCATGCTCTGTCTACAGCCGCTGGCTTCCTCTGCCAGCATTGGTCTCAGGGGCTATGTGGGCTAGCAGCTTGATCCCACGTCGCAGCTGTGGCCTCCCACATACCGTTCTAACACCAGCGGAATGTGGTGGACATGGGTCTAGGCTCGCACATGTTTACACTCCGCAGCCCTTTCTGAGCCCACTCCTGGGTCATGTGGTTTATGTGGGGCAGAGCCCATCCCCACATCAGACGCCCAACCCAGAGAGTCAGACTGTAGGCAGATGGCCACGTCCATCTGGGATTGAGGCTGCATGCTGGCTCCTGGGCCAGGACAAACTGCTCCTCTGAGGAATGAGGACATAGGCCTTGGGGACAGAGGTCAGATGCCTGTGCTGACAGGAAGCTGGACTTTCAAGGGTGAAGTCTGTAGGGAAAGCAGCCGCAAAGCCAGGCAATTGTTTCAACTACGTTGTTTAACGGAGCAGTGCAGTTCATAACTCAATGTACTTAGAGAACTGCAGGAAATTTTTGAGCGTTGAAATTTTACTAGATTTCTGCCAGTAGGGATATGTGAAACTATGGGATGTCCTCTACTTGTACCTCCATGGACCCTCATACCCGTGTGCCCTTTTTAACCTTCCGTGCTTCTGTGGTCCTCACACAGGGCTTGCACATACAGATTGTGAGCATACCACACACTCATTTCCATGATGTCTTCTGAAAATGGTCACATGCCCTGATTGTCCATGTGATGCTCATATACATTCCTCAGGCACTCACACACATCTACATCTCACTAATGGCTTTTCTCATTCAAACACGCTTTGCTCATTTACACAAGTTGTTACGTACTTTAAACTCACACTTTCTTGCCTTTTCTCTTACTTCCTCTCACACTTACAGACCGATCTGCACAAGCGCTCAGTAAACTCACACGTGTCCACACGCAGTCACAGTTCACACTCATGCTGACTCATGCAAGTCACTCTCGTGGGCTCTCTCTCTCTCTCTCTCTCTCTCTCTTTCTCTCTCTCTCTCTCTCTCTCTCACACACACACACACACACACACACACACACACCTGCACGCACCACTCTTCCCCCCACTCTCTCACATCCAGACTTACTCACATTCTCACACATGCTTCCTTGTTCCCGTCCCTGTGAGCGTGATAAAGGATTGGTAGCCAGTTTCTCTGCTTTCTGGGGTTCTTGGCTGTGTATTAAGTGACATGTTTTCTAGTGGACTCCATTATCTACTCGATTATTCTCGCTTCTCTCCTCCCACAAGCTTATTTCCTTAGTAATGTAGCCGCGCCTACACACACTCACCCTCGAGGGCTGCCCCCCACACCCACACATGTCCTTCCATCCCCCACACAAGGACAAACCATGGTGCTTCCTTTTCATCTTCCTCTTTCCCTTACCACCCCCACACCCTCTTCCTTAAATCCAGGACTAGATTCCTGCAGCATGTGCTGTTTTAGACGCAAATGTTTGTCCTTCGCTTTGGATCCTTCCCAAGCTGAGCTGTAGATGTCTTCAGAGACAGGCTCTTGCTGTCCTTGGCTGTCCATTCAGTTCTCAAGGCCTCCTGTGCGAGCCCGCCCTACCTCGTGGTTGTTGTGGGGAGGGGTAGGATGCCGCAGCAGATTGCACTCTGGGAACCTCTCTGCAGACTGACCATCTATGGTGTCCCGTGGCTCGAGGCAGGATACTAACCACTCCCTCTCCATCCCACCTCACGCGACACGGACCACCTCTCTAGTGCTGTCCTTACGGTTCACCACGATCGGAAGCTTAGCCTCGATCTCTTGATTAGAGGGCAGAAGCCGCTGATGGGAAGAGAGAATTGATAGGAGCCAGAGGGAGAGGAATAATTATGACTGTGATGGAGGAAAGATCGTTGCTGCAGGAAGCCAAGCGCCAACTGCCCAAGCATACAGCAGTATAAATGCCTTAAATGCCTTTGCCTGTCCCCACCACACTGTTCAAAATGAGAGAAAGGGGCCAGCTCAGGACCCTTAGGTGATAGCTACGTCCCGTGGAAAGGCCTGGCTTCCGGGCAGCGTATCAAACCTTCTTGCCTCCCTTTTGTGCGGTGGTGGTTTTTGTCAGAAAATATTAACTGTGATCAAAAGTAGGCAGAAATAAGGACCAACATGCAGGGCATTTGTAAACGTTAAGGGATGTGGAGCTGCGCCGCCTCTGGCAGGGGTGGAGAGCAGCCTGGGTAACAGTGAGCAATGCACTGTGTCCCTGTTCCTGTGCCGTGAGGCAGCTCACTCGCAGATGGTGCTGTGTTCTCAATATTCGTAATATCAGAGTAGGGTGGCTTCCCGCAGAAAGCAATTTACCTCATCCGAGGATGCAATTGACTTCAGGTGCTTCTTATTTCAACACAGAATTGGACCTAATAATAAGGCCTTAAATTAACAGAGAATTGTATTTTCAAGGTCCTGTTTCTACCTTTTTAATGCTAGCATTCATCCCCTGACATCCTGTCAATTTATATAGATAAAAGCATTTAAAAGATTCTCCATCTAGTTCTCACTTGTAAGAAAACAGTTTACATGAAACTAATATCTCTTGTAGAAAACATACGAAGAACCGGCTTGGAAAGATGGTTCAGTAGTTAAGAACATCCACTACTTTTGTAGAGGACCCACGTTCAGTTCCCAGCATCCATGTAAGGCAGCTCATAACCACCTGTAATATCAGCTCCAGAGAATCCAATGCCCTCTTCTCAAGTCTTCCAGCACTTCATTCATATACATGTGTACACACATGTGTGTGCATACACACACACAAACCTTGAAAAGGATAGATGGGGCAGTGGTGTACAACATTAATCTGAGCCTGAGAGAGACAGAGGCAGGAAGATGAATATAAGTTTGAGGCCATCCTGGTCTATTTAATGAATTCAAGGTCAACCAGAGCTACAGAAATTAAGACCCTTACTATTAGTTATATATGTATATATATACACACATATATATATTTAATATAATATATATGTGCGTGTGTATATAGACTAAAACTTGAATAGAAGGAAATGTTGTGTTCTTCTGGTTTTGTTACCAAAGATTCCCAGGTTTGGTTCAGGCCCTCGTCTCATTATTTATAATCTTAGGTGTTTATTCATAGAAAATAATGAAGGAGGAAATTGCCAGCTCTTGGGCTATGAACTCCTATTAACTGTCTTACTGAGAATTTACTGTGTGCCAGAAACCTTCCTAAGGGCTAAACCTTCCTGTTTAGTCTTGACACCAGGAGCCAAAATCTCCTCATCTTTACCTTAAGAGAAAACACATAGGAAGCTCAGGTGATTTGCCCAGGACCACCAGGTGGAGAGTCTGAGGGGTGCTTTGTTCCATGAGCTGATGATATGGGGCAAAGATCCTTGTGGTTTGGGCCAGTCGTGGGTGCAGAATCATGGGAAATGCCAGTAGTAGGCGTAGACTCATGGGAAACGCCAGTAGTGGGCACAGAGTCATGGGAAATGCCAGTGGTGGGTGCAGAATTGTGGGAAATGCCAGTAGTGGGCGCAGGATCATGGGAGATGCCAGCCAGTTTGGGTGAGAAGAGCCACGGTTACCTTTTAATTTGGCTTGTTGGTATGATGTGTAATATTTATGTGGGAAGTAAACAAAAACAAAAGCAGACCCCTTAACCCCTTATCCTGGCAAGTGACTTCCTAAGGAGTTGTGTTTGGCTCTTTTAAAGTGGAGGGAAGGAGCTGGCTATGTTCTGACTTGCAGCCCATAGCTGGAGTCCTCAGGATTCTGCACCACATGTGTGCTCCTGATAGCAGTGTGGGCTGGAGTAGGCAAGGCGCAGGCAATACCATGGCACCATCAGTATCACTGGCTGCTCCAGCGACACAGCGGTGGTGTCAGGGAGCTCATGACCTCTAGAGGAAATGCAATACCAGTTCAGTCCATCACCTCACGGATGCTACCTGTGAAAACTCTCTTTCAGTCTAGAGAACTGCAGACCCTTCACAACCTGCGCAAACTCTTCGTCCAGGATTTGACCACCCGTGTGAAAAAGGTGAGAGCTGTCATTTCTGAACAGGTGGAGGAAAGATGCCGGCCATGGGGTATCATCTCCAGCTGAAATATCACCTGCTCAAATTAAGGCTGGTTATACTTACAAATTAATTACCTCATGCCAGAGAATGTTATTAAAAGGATGCGCTAGGGGCTGAAATTACTTGGGAATATTTTACCATCTGATTTTCCTTCTAAGTAAAAGGAAGTTATAATGCTGTCCCTGGCTGGTCTTTATTTAAAATGACATAGATTTGTCTGGCCTTTGCTATGTGAAAGTCACTGTTTTGGACCAGAAAAGCTCACAACATTCTTGTCAGAAAACAAAAGCATGGTCCCCTAGCATACAGAAGTGAGATGGCCAGAGCCTCTTGTTTGTCCAGGCAGTTGCTTATCCCAGCTCCCGGGCAGTAGATTCTTGCCTCCCTGTGTTGCAGGTGCAGATCTAGGCTCAGGTATGATGGCAGGGCTGAAAAGAGGCATAAGTCTGCAAGCTCTCAGAATCTCAGTGAGCCTAGGGGGTCTTCATATTGGTAACTCAGTAGGTCAGCTCAGAAATTTAAGACGTGAAGCCAGAGTGTAATGGAGCAGGGGCTCGTGGAAGAGACATGAAAAAATTGAAGGAAGGTATTAAGAGAAGCATCTGAAAATGTTTGGTAAAGGCACATGCATGTTTGAGTGTGCGTACATGGGTATGTACTCGAACACATCGGTGTATTTGAAGAGGTCAAAGGGTAAAAAGGGAGCAGTTGATCGAAACAGGCCTGAGGGGCAGAACTAACGGCACAAATGAGGAGGCTACTTAGTAAAGAGAAGCCACTGAGTTTCCCAGAGGCCAGAGAGAGTCAGTCTGTAGCATTTTGCAGGAAACCCTAGGACGGCAGGAAGAGGCCACATCTGACAGCTGATGTCCTCAGTGGAGGAGGGAGGAGAATGTGGAGCTGGGGGAGATGAGATCAGACTCAGCCAGCTGTGGATGGCATCTACTGGAAATGAGCTAAGTGGGTTGCTGAGCAGTGGTGTGCGTGCCCAACAGAACACAGTGTGCAGTTGGCAAGTCCCTATGGCAGCATGGCTCTACAAGTTGGAATCTTGGTGATGCAAATATTGAAGGCAGAGAATCATGGGAGTTTTCAAAGCCTAAATGGCAATGCTCAGTCCACCGTATGATGAGCACAGTCTACAAAGCCTGTGTTACCTTGGGGCCTGCACCAGAGAGGAAGATGAGGGCAATGTAGATGTGATGGAGAGACTAGACAGGATGGGTATCTGATGAAGACTTATGACAAAGAAGACCTCTGCCCCTGGAAGGAAGTGGTGTGTTGGTCAGATGAAAAGGTTACAAGGACACCGGAACCCCCTGGTCTCATTTTATAAAACTTCCTAAAGATGACCCTACTTTTAGATTTTCAGCCTATGGGCCTCTGGCGGCTACGTAGGCATCACCTGAGAATTTGTCTAAATGCATAATTCACCCCCTGATCTGAGGAATCCAAGATAGGGGTGAGCTGAGCAGTCTGAGTTTTAACAAGCATCCCCAGGAAACTCGGAAGATATCACGTTTGAGAGCGTGTGTTTCGGGCTGAACTGACAGTGGAAACCATTGCCCTTCTGGAGAAGGATGATTCCTTCCCCAGTCACACCAGACAAACATGTTCTGCTATTTTTGCACTCAGGTTGTGTTTGCACATGTATTTCAATTTATCCATGCCCCCTCACTTGTCAAGAGTGTGGTGCTGTTGCCAGTTTCAAGATCTGATAAATCCGGAGGATTTTCCCAGCACCTGGGTGCTGTGCGCAGCTGAGACTGACTCACAGAAGGAGTGCATAGCTTTGGGTGTTTAAGAGACAACCTGAAGCCGTTAGGATTTCCCAGCGGCAACAGTGACTCGGAATGACAGGCTTGGTGATTTCTCCCCTGGTCCTGATGGCTAAGCTTAGCTGGAGTCTT
Organism: Microtus pennsylvanicus; assembly: GCF_037038515.1. Classification (NCBI taxonomy): domain Eukaryota; kingdom Metazoa; phylum Chordata; class Mammalia; order Rodentia; family Cricetidae; genus Microtus; species Microtus pennsylvanicus. Next base: position 29,007,269 of record NC_134587.1, on the reverse strand, counting down.
AATTTCACACTGGTTCTTCTCAACAAGTTGTGAGCGCGTACTTTTTGAAAAGAAGATTCTCTTTACCTGCAGGGAAGAGGCACGTTTCATTAAAGAGAAATGTGTGCAGTGTACAAAAGCAGATCTGAAGGTATTCTCGTCCCAGCATTCTGAAGAGATTCTTCTCACAACACTGCAGCGCAAGCCAAGCAAATTTGTCAGAAAGTCCACGGAGTGGACACTTCTACAGCTTCTCTTTGTTTTCACTTCCAGACTGTCTTTTTTTAGTGGGATTGGGGATTTTTCCTTTGCAAGAGCTTTGATGTATCTTGAACACGGGGTAGGTGAGTAGGGCGGCGGGGCGTGCCACTAACTGTCATGTGTGTCCATGCAGAGCGTGGAGCTGGACAGTGACGACGGAGGGGGTAGTGCCGCCCAGAAGCAGAAGATCTCCTTCCTGGAGAATAACTTGGAACAGCTCACCAAGGTGCACAAGCAGGTGGGTGAGCTGGCTGTACCCCACCCCCAACCTCTGCTCTCCCGTGGCTCAGCCTTGGTTGCTAGGCTGCAACACAGACAGTTCTGAAATTGGGATGTCTGTGCATGGTCAGAGAATGTGTGTGCTGTGTCCTTGAAAATCCCTGACTCTTGACTGGGAGTGGTGGCATGTACCTATATTCCTGGCTACCAGGGAGGTGGGAGGATTACTTAAGTTTTTTGTTTAAGATATACTTATTTATTATGCATGCAGTGTTTTGTTTGCTTTTATGCCAGCATACCAGAAGAGGGCACCAGCTCCTTATAGATGACTCTAAGCCACCATGTGGTTGCTGGGAATTGAACTCTGGACCTCTGGAAGAGCAGTCAATGCTCTTCCCCTCTGAGCTACCTCTCCAGCCCCCCACTTAATATTTTAATACTAGCCTGGGCACCGTAGTAAGATCCTGTCACAAAGCGACAACAAGATGGTAGGTCTAGGAGGAGTTAGGGTGAAGAGAGAGGAGTGGATGTGATCCAAAAACATTATGAAATTTCTTAATAACCAAACAGAAAAGTCCAGGCCTCTAGCCCTCAGTAAGATGGCTCATGGCATGGTTGTGTGCTGCCACGCTTGATGAGTCCAGTCTCCAGGACCCATACTGCAGGGGAGAAATGTCCTCTGACCTCTGTATGTGCGCCATAGAACACAAGTGCCTGTACACATACAAGGTAAGACTACACACACACACATTAATGAGGCTGACTTCCTTTGACGGAATCCCCTTATATGGAATCTATATGTAGAAAATGAAAGGGGACACACTCTAGGGCTTGGAGTGAGTGCTGAGCCTTGTGTTTCCATCCTGCGTTCCCCCCACCCTTGCATACTAACTGGCCTTGTGCTCTTCCCTGGCATCTCTGAGGCCCCTTTGTAGAACAGAAGTCTCCACAGAGTACATGTGGTGACTGAGCTGGTTCAGGTCCCTTATTCTATTGCCAAGGAGACAGCACTTCATTCCACAGATGGTGTGGTGGTTTGAATGAGAATGACCCATAGACTAGAATGCCTAGTCAGCTAACAGGGGCATTATGTTGAAAGGATTAGAAGGACTGGAGGTGTGGCCTTGTTGGAGGGGGTGTGTCACTGGGGGTGGGCCCCATGCCAGGCCCGTGTAGATCAGGATGCAGAATTCTCGGATGCTTCTCCAGCCCCATGTCTGTCTGCATGCTTCCAATAATGATAATGCACTATCATCTGAAGCTGAAGGCAAGCCCCAGTTAAACGCTTTCTTTTATAAGAAAGTATCGTGGGGTCTCTTCACAGCAATAGAACAGTGTCTAAGACAGGTGGGGCCCAGAGACTGGAACCAGCAACCTGAGCTCTGTTGTTCTCATCTCGCCTTGGCCATCTTGGGAGTCCCTTGGGATGGTTTTCCTGACATCTATCCAGAGTGACAGAGAGTGATGAACATGGCCAGTATGGCAGTGACTTAGGCAGGCCATTTGCCCCCCTTTCTTTCTGTAAATGTCAGCATGTCCATGGCTCTTTCCCTCTTAGGGTTTGGTGTAGGGTACAAGTGGCCTAATTTTTTGGGGCCAGGTCTAATGGCACGGCATTTCTCTTCGACTTGTGAAGTTTGTTTCCGTAGAGCTGTTGATGACATTTTCCCCAGAGAGAGGATGGGAGATCAACATAGCGAAATCATTCAAGCAAGCTGATAATGAGAAATACAGAAGCAAAGACCGCCAGGCATCTTGAAATCTGGCTCTGCAACTCATTATTTTATTCATGAATTCAAGGAATATTTATTGAAAGCCAAGTCTGCCAGGCATGGAGCTGCTGCTGGCATAAGCAAAATAGGTCAGAACAGGAGCAGCTTGCTCTGATACCTTTTTCTGATTTTTGATCCTTTCTCTGATCCATCTGGATTCCAGCAATTATAACTGGAGATTAAAGGGCCATGCCCTGGGCTCCGGCACTGCCATCGAGCTAGGCTGGGCAGGTCCCATGCAAGGCAATCTGCAGTACTGCAGCTTCTCCTTCATGATGACTGTCCCTATCTTAGGGCGATATGTCCTGCAAACTTGCCTGCTCCTTAGGGATAATGCCAGTTCATTGCCACGGAGGTATTTATGGATTGGTCCTGCTGTTCTTAGAATTTAAGGTAACTCAAGAGAAAAGATTAAGTACAATGATTTCTCTCTGTGTCCTCAGCCTTGAACGGGATGAGACAGGTTAGGTAGGGATGGAGGGGGCATTCAGCAGGATTCTGATCTGAAGAAAGGAGACAGAAATAAAATCCTGCCAGACTCTCGTGGATCTTGTGGCAATCTCTTTTCCTATTCTTGTGACTAAATGCCTGACAAGAAGCAACTTTAGGGAAAACAGATTTATTCTACATCACAGTTTGAAAGCAGCAATCCATCATGGCAGGAGATGCATGGAGGCAGGATTAGTTAACAGCTGCGGGGCATTACTTGAGGTTTCGGGGTGCAAGCCTGGACCTTTGCAGTCCCAACAAGCTAAGCTCAGCCAGTGTCATCAATAATAGCAATTAAAACGCTGAGCCGTGGTGAAAGGCAGAGAAATACTTAATCAGTGTAGTCACATTGAGAAGGGGAACAAGCAAGGAGGTCCACTGACACCCCCCACCCCAAATTCATTGTGGCGTATTTTCATGGGGTTTAGGTTTAAATAAAGGGCAAGGACAATGTATAATTAAGCTGCCCATCACTGCTCATTCTTTTCTCTGCCTCTGCGTCCGGTATGTCTTACAGATTGTTAGAGCAGGGTGAGATCTCTTCCCGAGAAACAAGGTCCTCCTGGCTGGCACCAGGACTTCAGCCTTTCTACTTCCCCAGCCTGAAACTTCTGGGGAGATTCCAATTCCTTGGGGATCATTGTCTCGATAGTCTGGTAACCAAAGACGGGGACACAAGTGTCTCTCTTTAGAAGGTCTTCCCTCCTGCCAGGATGGCTGCAGTGACAGAAACTCCCTCACAATCAGGCAGATCAGGTGGCAGAGAGTCGAATGCTGGAGTTCATCAGGCTTTCTCTGGTTTTTATTTTATTTTTTTTTCCTGAGTCCAATATCCTGTGGGGTGATAATGCCCCTCATTCGGGATGGATCTTTCCCCCATAGTTAAACCTTCCTGGAAATTATCGCAGGTATGCGTAGACCTACGATCACAAAGACAGTCCAGTGGACAGTTAGGCACAATCAGTCTATCCCTCTCACTGGACATCCAAAAAGATCAACTTTATTTCACTTTTAACTTTATTCTTATGTTTCATGCCTATGGGTGTTTTGCTTGCATGTATATCTGTGCACCGTGTACATGCCTGGTGCCCAAGGAAGCCAGGCGAGGGTGCCAGATCTCTGAAACTAAAGTTACAGTCAGTTGTGCACCACTTTGTGGGTGCTGGGAATCGAACCTGGTCTTCTGCAGGAGCAAGTGCTCTCAACCACTGAGAAATCTCTCCAGTCCCTTGATCACATTTAAAGCAAAACATTACACCTTGGTCCTTGAAGATTCTTAGCCATCAACAGAGCCTGGGCAAGCACATTTAATCCTAGCTCATGGGAGGCAAAGCAGGTGGATCTCTGTGAGTTCCAGACCAGCCTGATCTACAAAGTGACTTTCAGGACAACCAGGGCTATTACAAAGAGAAACCCTGACTCCAAAAAACACTAATAATAATAATAAAAAGATTCTTAGCTTTTTAAAAAATTATTTTATGCACATTGGTATTTTGCCTGCATGTTTGTCTGTGTGAGGGTGTGAGCTGCCATGTGGGTGCTGAGAATTGAACCCAAGTTCTCTGGAAGAGCAGTCAGTGCTCTTAACCACTGAGCCATCTCTCCAATCCTGATTCATAGCCATCTTATGATGTAAAATGCATTTAGCTCATCTCTCAGGGTCTTACCAACATTTTTAAAAGCCCAAGTTCAGAGTATGCTCTGAGACTAAAGGTAACATTGTAACTGTGAGCGCCTACAGGGGGATAACCAAAATGAAAAATTTTCAAAAGGAAGAAACAAGGGAAAAGCATAAAAATATTGGAGCAACCCAAGTTAGAAAAGCAGCAGGGCAAACACCAAACCCTACAGCTCCATATCCAGCATCTCGGGCTGTGATAGCCCACACTTCAGTCTCTGTTGCCATGGCTACCTGTGGCCTCTCTCTTGAGCTGGCTCTACTCAGGACCTGCACATCTGTAGATTTCCAGTATCCCGGTGTCTCCGTTACAGCTTGGGCTTCACTGTCACAGTGTATGTACAACTCAGTCCTAAGTACCGTGCAGGTAATCTTTCTTCAGTACATGCTGCCGGGCCTTACCGGCTTTATCGAATGCCGGTGCAAGCTTCTATGACACCTCCTCTCCCCTTTAGATGTTACATGGCTTCAAAATCAGTATCATGTAAATGGTCCAAAGTCCCAATATCCCTCAAAATGTAGTCTTTCCCCATCAGACCACAGCTGCAGTGATCTTGGTGTGTCTTCCAGGCTGAGTCTGTAAAAACTCTCCCCTGGGTGGCCCTACCTGAGCAGTATGCCCTAGAAGCTGTCTCAAGTACTCTCTTTTCTAAGGAAAGATTTTCAGACATGTTTGTATTGTCAGACTAGAGCTCAGGGGTAGGGTGAGGATCTGGTCCTAAAGGCAACGTTTCAGCTGTTGTAATTGCAAGTTTCCCTTAAGGGCTTTACTCTCTTTAACAATTACAGCCACCCAGTCCTTACCAACTTTAAACCCTCTCGGGCTCCGATCCTTGTCAGATTTCATATTTTATATCTTTCTGTTCCTTTTTACTCAAATCTAAGAATAGTAATAAGCAATAGCCATGCCACAGCCTGAATATTATACCATCTTGACATTTCCTCCTCAAATTAATTAGCTCATTCTTTAGAATTTAGCTTTGCTCAAATTTTTAGGGCAGAGATAGAATATAGTTAAGTGTATTTATTTATTTATTTACTTGTTTGTTTATTTGTTTATTTATTTTGTCAGAATATAACGGGTCTTTAGGTTGGTTCACAGCAGACTCCACAGTACTCCTGCCACTGCATGAGCCCAGCCTTCACTGTCCTTTCTGTTGACACTCTCCAAATGCCCACCAGAATAGTCCTCTGAGCTCTGTCCATGGCACTGGAGGGCCCCCCACACCTGCAGGTCCACTTCAGGGCTCCTCCACAATTCCTGCTGTAAAGTATCCCTGAGAACAAAGGCTTCTTACAGCGGTACCTTCTCACTCTGGGTCCACTTCTCTGTATTTGTACTGCTTTCATTTCCGTGACCAAATACCTGACAAGCAGGTCAAGGGAAGGAGGCTTACTTCCATGGCTTGAAGGTGCAGTCTCTGAGCACAGGAAAAGCATGGCAGGAGAATTGGCTTATTGCTGTGCTAGCAGGAGTCCGCTCACATTTGGGCGAACCAGGAAGCAGAGAAGATGAACATGGGTGCTCTTCAGGCTGTCCCCTTTTCAGCTTTCTCCTTTCCCCTTTTTCTTTAACATGGGACTCCAGCCTATGGGATGGCTCTGTCCGCACTCATGATAGGTCCCCCCTCAGTGAAGCCTCTGAGAATCTCCTCAGAGACACATGTCTCACCATGAATGAGATTCTGAATTGAGTCACGTTGATAATGACGATCAGCTGTAACAAGGCTGAAGTGAAGAGTCGGTACATGTTAGTGGGTACAGTCTCTGAGTGACAGACTCACTGAGACCCTTTGTTCTGTATATGCAACTCCAAGTCTTGGTGTGGCTCAGCTCCTACACCAAGTCAGATGGCAGGAAATGATAGCATAGGAACCTATCACCCACCTACGGTCAGCCTGTTACTTCTTCATTATGGGTCGTAGCTAAGAAGGAACAAATAGTATCCCGCCCCTGTCCCCTGTGAGCCTCTGGATATGTTGCAGAGCTTGGGTTTCAACCTAGCCAATACAGACAGTGGTCTACAAGAAGGGTCTGCAGAGAGCTCTAAAGTGTGCCCGTTTGCTGACTTGGAATTTCTCAGATGGTGCATGTTTACTAGAATAATAAATTCCTCACAGCCCCTTCCCTCCCCAGTACACACTCAAACAAAAGAGAAAGTAAGTCCTGTCCCAGAATAGATGCATCCTGTGGCTGGATATGGCTTCTACTTTTCTCCTTTCCCCTCATTACGGCTCCTAGTGAATCAGGGTTGTATGGACCATCAAAGACAACCTAGTCAGGTTATTGCTCAGCTGCTAAGCAGGTTGTCTCTCTCCTTGCTTGTCTTTGTCCTGCCATGGACACAGCCTTGCTCAAGACCAGCTTTTGTGTCTCTGTTGCAGTTGGTTCGGGACAACGCAGATCTGCGCTGTGAGCTCCCCAAGCTAGAGAAGAGGCTGCGTGCCACTGCCGAGCGCGTCAAAGCCTTGGAGAGCGCACTGAAAGAGGCCAAGGAGAATGCCATGAGGGACCGGAAGCGCTACCAGCAGGAGGTGGATCGCATCAAGGAGGCTGTGCGAGCCAAGAACATGGCCAGGAGGGCACACTCAGCCCAGATTGGTATGTGTGTCCCAAAGCTTGGGAGCTACCATGACCCTTGCTTAGGAGATCACTCATTTGAAAAGAGATTGGTAGAGCCTGTGGGCCTTGGAATTCCTGGCACCCTGGGTGTTCATCCTGGAAAAGCGTGATGCTCAGTCACCCCTGTCCTCCTGAATAGTCGTGTGTAGCGTGCTCTTCAGAGCTGTGCGCTAAGCCCCACGAACCAGCTGTGCTATAGTTTTTGGCTGTAAACAGAGGCATGCTCTTGGAACCAATGTAATATACGATTACTTCTCAGCAGGATCGTGAAGGGGACCATCTGTCTGCCTCAGGGAAAGCTTCTTGCATGCACTGGTTAGGAAATAACTGGGAAGAGCCAGGCTGGCAGTACAGGGTGTTGTTGGAAGCTGAATGGTGGCCTGAAGTTCAAGCCCTCAGGCCTATGGAATTGTGCATTTTTCTCATATAGGGATGGTGGTCATAGCTACTGCTCCATCTTAGATGCCAGGCTGAAGCTGGCAGGCATCTGCCTAGGAATAAAGGGGCTTACAGGTGTTCTTGAGAGTTGTTTTTAATCGAAACATCTCTAATAACATATAACATTATTTTCCAGCAGATATTGTTTTATAGCTGTATTGTGAGATAGCACCTTTGTGTTTCCATTCTTAAAATCCTGTAGATTAGTGATATATTGAATTTCTTAGATTTCTTGCCCTTTGAGAATCTACTGAAAATTGTGGCCTACTTTTTCTAGAAAACTCATCATAGGTGGAATTTTTGTGAAATCCATAGGGAACTATGGATCCAGTGCAGATAAAACCCAAAGTCCTTTGCTTCTAATTTCTACTTATTTTGTTTTTCACGCTTACAAATAAGAAGATTAATCAAGCAGTTCTTCCTCACTGCTCCCTGAATTACATGGGTGCCCTAAATTTACTAGCTGTACTTCTCAGAGGCCAGGCCTCCTGGTGGCAGGAAGGTCTGAGGGTACAGCTGAGTAGCACTGTGACTGGCTGTTACTGACCGTGTTCTCTCTCCTTCCTCTGGGGTATAGCCAAGCCCATCCGGCCAGGACATTACCCGGCATCGTCTCCAACAGCTGTCCATGCTGTCCGAGGAGGAGGAGGTGGCTCTTCAAACCCCACCCACTACCAGAAGTAAATGCAGAGTGAGTCCCTGCCGTCTGGGGTGTTTTCTCTTGGCAGCAGACCCGGGCTTCTGTGGAGGTAGAGCCGTCTTGCTACTCCAGGACCCCACTCCAACCTCCAGCCACATTCTCTAGTAGAAATAAGTCAGCTCTGTTCCAGGAGAGGCCTGGGATCCAGACAACACTAGCTTCGTCAACACAGAGAGTCATAGGGTCCTCTAGCCAAGGGTCCCTGAGGTTGGTGCAGCCCTGAGCCAGGCCCGACCTAATGGCCTCTCAGGATGATGAGTGTCTCTTCTGAGCTTTCTTTGGTCTGCAGGGCTTCCCTCTGCAACTGTGTCTACAAAGACAGATAGACATAGGGGTAGCTTTTAGTCTCAGGAACAGAATATAAAGAGCCAGTAACCATTATGTTTTTGAGAAATGGGGTTTGAAGGAATGTGGGCCTAGACCCACTTTTCTTTGAGACGGTGGTCTCTGAGCTCTAGGTCCTGCAACCCACATGCTCAACATTGCTCTGACAGCAGAAAAGGAAAAGTGAAATTTTTTGAAGAGAGAGAAAGGGAAGAGCCAAGCCTACCCTGAGTAACTGAATAGGTTGGGCTGGCAGGTGGACAAGAGAGGGCCAGAAGATGTGGCACAGGAAAGCTCAGACTTTGATTGTGTAGATGCCAGGTGACGGCCGATCATGAGCGTGGCTCCTGGGCAGTGAGCCCTCGCTAGGGAGGCTAGCGGACAAGGCGGGTGAGCAAATATCAAGTGACGTCTTGAAGAGCAAGAGCAACCTAGGAGAGCTCTGATTTATTTAGTCCTTTCTGAATCAGTGTATAAGTGAGTCGGTGGGAGCAGAACGCTTGCACAGGGCACAATGGCAGCATTGCTAAGGCCCAGCTGGAAGCTTCCAGAAGGGTGTTTCTGAAGCTTTACCCAAACACCAAGGAATAGTTCAAGGCCTGGTCAGGTGAGCAGGAGCCGGAGGGCAGCCCTAGGTCGTCTGCACGGGTACAGCACACCCAGCAGTAGCACCAGATCGGAAATGAGCTTGCCAGTGAGCTGCCCATTCATGTCCAAACTGTGCTTCCAATCTGAAATAAAATAAATTGGATATTACCGAATTGCTTTTGACTGCATGTTGTCAGCAGTGAGGACAAAATCTGAAAGGTAGGTATTTTGGGCAGTTTAACACAGAAAAACCTCCAATCCTGGTGGGGGAATATCACAGAAGACAGTACAGAAAGAATGTAAAGAGATAGAGGAAGACTTGGAATGTGGTATAGCAATTTCCTCTGAACTGAAGCATTCCATCCTGGAAGGAAGCCCCTTAACATTTAGGATATAAACAATCCACAGGGCCCAGGAAGTTCCTGAAACTTACTAGGTACACATAGGAAGCACCCAGTTATGGGAACATTCTTTCTGTACTGTCTTCTGTGATATTCCCTTTCTCTGTGTTAGAGATCAGACCTGGGGGCTATGGTTTTGTTGTTGTTTTTTTGTCTTTAAGAGAGTGTTTCTCTGTGTAGTCCTGGCTGTCCTGGAACTCAACTCTGTAGACCAGGGTCTCCTCAAACTCAGAGAGCCACCTGCCTCTGCCTACCAAGTTCTGGGACTACAGGAGTGCACCACTGCTCAGCTCTTTGTGTGTGTATGTGTGTGTGTGTATGTGTATGTATGTATGTGTGTATGTGTGTATGTGTGTATATGTGTGTGTATGTGTCACGCCCCACCTCGTCCAGCAAGGAATGATGCGACCACCGGAGCTCTTCTCACTGCAGTTTTTTCCAGGACTTTATTCACTTTATTCCAGGACTTTATTCACTTTCTCTCTCTCTTCCTTCCTCTCTCCCTGGGCAAACATCTCCCAGCCCTTAAATAGGCATGGGCTGCCAACCCCGAACTGCCAGGTGGGCACTGCCCATAGGTTCACGCATATGCAGGCAGCTGATAATCATTGCGTTATCATAGCATAGGTCAGGCTTTAGCCATCTCAGGAGTTGATTATACATCTCCATCAGGTGTGACACCACGCAGCTCGCTACATGTATGTGTGTGTGTTTTTCTTTAAGTCACTTTTCCTTTTTCTCTTCTTCCTCATTAGTCAACTTCTTCCACAGGCTCCAGCTTCTTGGATCCCAGAAAGGGCTTCTTAGCATAGACTGTTGCCTTCTGTATCCATAAGAAGTGGCAAGGCAATGCCTCTATGTCAACCCCAGTTTGTTCCCCTTTCCTTTCCAAATTGGGCTAATATAGAGACAAGCAGTTATGACATGTTCTTTTCCCATTGTAATTCCCCCTTAAACCACCAAGCTCTACCTGGGAAGACATCCAGACCTCAGTTACATGTCTTTCCACCCACACCAGGGGCCAGGCTACTGCCACACTCATCTCACACGCGTCACACTCAGAGACTGTAACACACGGTTCAATCCATCGGCTCTGTGGAGGCATCCCGTAGTCACAAGGTAGACTCCATTCATCGAGGATTCGTGCTACTCCATGCCAAGCAAAGGAAGGTGGCCACTCTGGGATTCCCCACAAAGATGCAGAATCCACTAACAGACAACGTGGTTTTATGTCCTATCACAAATCTCGTGAAAGCTGCAGCCACTACTTCCAGCACTCCAACCCATCCCATATAGGCAAAGGTAGCCTTATTAGGATTTCCTCTCACAGAACTCAACCTCAGTTACATGTCTTAACGACCACTGCAAGAGCCATGCAGCCACCCCTCCTCAGCCCTTCTTTGGTTTATATCCTTCCTTGATTAGGTACCATTTATGTGGTGTGATATCCTTGGAGATGCAATGCAAATAAATGTCTCTTCATCCCAGATAAGGAACCAATAACAGACCAAAGTAGTGATTGCACCAAAGTCACTTGGTGAATCAATGGGATTAATTAGGGTTACTTGCAGGAATGAGGATGACCCAAAGACAGTTGTATCACTGAAAGTCCAGCTAGAAGCATGGTGAAGTAGCTCAGTCGGTGGGAGACTACTCTGTAGTCTTGCTCGCCTAACCTTGCTGGGGTAGTGGAGATGCTTATATGGCTGATCAGTTTCAGGGACTTCCTGAGACTTGTAGGTTGCTTATTTTCATAGTCTTAAGGATAGAACTTTTCAATTTCGGGGAAATTGTTCCATAGTAGGTGTACAGGAATCTGAAGCTCAGAAGAGGACAGAGTCAGAGGCCCATAGATTGTGTTTAAGATCTGATGTTTTAAAGAGGGTTCACAGACCAGGGGAGAGGACAGTGGAGACAGGCCTGAAAACTGACAAGTAAGAGGTCACAAAAAGGAGGTGACATCAGGGAAGGTCTGAGTAGGCAGATGTAAGGTCACAGGGAGACAGACACTGGGGGATTGGTGAAAGCCAGATGATGGTGACCCTGGGCAGTTTCAAGAGATCTTGTGTGGAACTGGATATTGGATGGTGGTAGGTGGGGTGATGGTAGTAGTGGGGGGGTGGGGGTGATGGTGAAGGGGTGGTGGGGGTGAGGGATGATGAGGAATGAGTTAGAAACTGCGGGGCTATATTTGATGGAAGGCAGAGATAAGGAGAAATGTGGGATTGAGATAGGCGCCTTTCTCTTAAAAGGCAGATGCTATTACACCTGATTACCAGCTGGTGGTTCCCATGCAGCTCAGGTGGCAGGGTGGGAGTGCAGGTGCAGCCAGAAGGGAGGTGTGGCCAAAAGAGAGGCCAAGCTGCCCAGTGCGAGGCCTGCTTTCTCAAGCAAATGAAAAAGGTAGGTTATCAGCAGGCGGGGTGCAGGGAAGAAGGGCTGCCGGCCTGGGCATAGAGGAGGTGTGAAATGGCCCTCTCAGGCAGTGTGGAGTGCTTGTCGGAGGCTCCACACTGAGCGTAGACACCCAGTTAAATATTTATCCAGCTCTGGTTCTGAGGGCCCTGGAGGATAGCGCTTTTTATTGGCAATTCCATCGGGACTTGTTCAAATGTATCCACCAGATGGCGCTAGGAGGGCATTGCTGAATCCTCACCTTTTAAGACTTTGAAAGTGTATTTGTCGCTCCTGCCCTCCCCCCCCGCCAGTGTGTGTGTGTGTGTGTGTGTAGATGTATACGGAGATATTTATGTATCGACATATATATAGAGAGAGGGGATATATTTATTTATCTCTTTCCCTTATATCTAGACCAGTGGTTCTCAACTTTCCTAATGTAATACACAGTAATTTCCCAATAATACACAGTTACTTATGTTGTGGTGACCCCCCCAAACATAAAATTATTTCCGTTGCTACTTCATCACTGTAATTTAGCTGCTTTTGTGAATCATAATGCAAATATTTTTGTTTTCCAATGGTCTTTTGGTGACCCCTGTGAAAGGGTCTTTGGTATGCCGGTGGGTCACGATCCACAGATTGAGAACCATGAGTCTAGACCATTACCTTTTTCTCAAATATGAATGGTAAAAAACATTTCTAAGGAATACAATTCTCAGAGGTCCCCCATAACGTTGACAGAACTTATTATAATAATTAAATGTTTATAAATCTAAAATAGTAAACTTTCCCTGTTCTTACATATAACATGGCCATAAAGTCAAAACCAATTTAGAAATGATACTAAAACAAAACCACAAATCAAATATCCAAGCAACTTAACCTTAGCATAATTTAATAAAAGACGAGTTGAGTTTTCATTGAAAATAAATAGCAAAGTTCAATGAGACTTGGAGCTGCTCCGTCCATGGGCCCTTGCTATGCCTTGACCAGACCAAGGTATCACACCCCTTCTGTTAAAACCACAGCAGGCCTCTCCTTGTGCTGGCATGCATCGCCTCATTTCCCTACTTAGCGGCTAGCTTAGAGACAGCTAAAGTCAGAGAAAATGAGGATGAGGCTGTAGGTGTGGGGGAATGTTTGCTAAGCACTGGTAAAATGCTTAGTGCCGTTTTGGAAACCACAGTGCTGGATGCAGAGTGTTATCTAGCACTTGGGAAATATATTTAAGGAAGCAAATCAATGGTTTTCCGTTCTGGTTTCATGTTTTGAGACATAGGGAAAGTTCTCGCGGGCAGCCACTTCCAGAGCTTAGCCTGGCCCAGAGGAGCCTGGGCATCCTGCTGTGATCCTGACTCTGCTCCAGCCCCTGGATTGGTCCTGCTTCTTCAGGATCTCGAATGTGAATAGGCTTGTGAAATATTAGTATAAACAGCACCTTTAAATTCCTGGATGATGGGGTGGACATAGATGTATAGAGCTTCTCTACCTGTGGCCGTTGCTGTTTGCTGGTGCAGTAGTCAGCTGTGACCCTGCCTGAAATCGTGACTCCTGATGCTGCCTGGCCTGTGCACTGGCTCCAGGAGGGACCATTGTCCCGCTCTGATGGACCCACCCATTTGGAATGCACGCATTACTTTCTAGCCTCATCGCAGTAAACTGGGCTTGTGCAAGCGAGAGTCCGATGTGCAGCAGAGATGGGAGGTTCAGTAATTGTAACGCAGCTCTCCCCTGCGTGTTTCCTTGGCTCCCAGTCCCTACACCATCCACTCCCCTTACCCCCATACCCTCTCCCTCAACACACTCACCCTTTTACCATCTTCACTTACAAGGAAGCTGAAGCCTTAAACTTCTGGCCCAGTTGCAGTATGGGTGTCTCTCTTTGATCAGAAGAAGCTCCAATATCCTCAGAACTCCTGCCCTGTCCACTGCTTCCCTCCTCCATCCAGGAAGAATGGTGTTTCCTTGCTTAGCGGTTGGCTAATTCTATGCTAATGCTAAGGCCCTTCCTTTTAGGACTTTGGCTGTTGGCTGAATTTCCCAAGGGGACGCTCATTCACTCTGCTCTTGTCTGTGTGTCTGTCTTTTCATCTGTGCCCTTTTGTCTTAATCACCCAAATCCCATTTGTCTTGCACCATTTTTAGGAGGTCCCTTCACAGTCACCCTTTCTTGGTTGTGACACCCAGTCACAAGTAAATTATCTTGTGGACCCCTAAGATGTTCACTGTCCTCGGCAGAAATGGGGTTACATTGCACAGTGATGGTGGGCCAGATGTGGCTGTCAGCTTAGCCCCTGAGATTGAGACACTGAGTCTACCTGGGGGCATTCTCCAGACAGACGCAGCCCCCCCCCCCAACCTCTAGACCATTCATGTTGCTCTTCTAAAGTCCTAGCTGTTGGCGGCTAGATGATCTGAATTAGTTAGGGTTTTTATTGCCGTGAAGAGACACCATGACTATAACAACTCTTGTAACGGAAAGCGTTTCTTTAGAGTGGCTCATTTGTAGTTTGAGGGGTTCCGTTCATTATCATCATGGCGGGGAGCATGGAGTCATGGAGCTGGAGGAGTAGCTGAGAGTCCTACATCTTGCAGGCAACAGGAAGTCAGCCGAGACACTGGGCAGTATCCTGAACATAGGAAACCTCAAAGCTCACTTGCACAATGACACACTACCTCCAACCAAGCCACAATCCCTATGAGATGATAGGGGCCAAGCATTCAGGCCACCTCATGATCACAAAGTTCTTTCATTCATTCGAGGAGCCCACTATAGGCAGAAGCAATGACTAGGCTTCCAAGTGGGGCTGGATCTCTCTGGTCTGAGTCGGGCTCTTACTCTCTGGCCAAGTCACTTTTTGTCTTTGTGCCTATGTGTGACCAGCACCTACTTACAGGATCCTTTGATGGTAAGTGTGTCAGTGTGCACCTATAACTCTGGGTCTTTGGGGACAGACTAGGCATTTGAAGCTTCTTAACCAAAGTAAAAGTACAGGTTCCACAGGCAGCCCCGGAACCGAGGCTGGACCACCTTCCCATATGCTGGGCAGATGGTAAAAGTCAGAGGGAGACTTGTTTGGTGTGGTCACCTCAGGTAAAGAAACAAATAAGGTCTACTGACCCCAAATATGCCTCAGAGCACTTGATATAAGATTTATGTTTACATTTATCTCCAGGGAGAATGGGGGCAAGAGGCAAGAGGCATATGCATAGTTGGGCCGTGCTGGTCAACGTGCAGTCTGGTTATCATTGTCTCGGTTCTGACTCTATGGGGGTCTGCAGAAGCCCTTATTGCTGGGGCGGGTGGTTCTCAGGAGATGGCTACTTCTATTTCAGGCCATAGCCTGACTCTCATGGATTATTACCTTCATGTAAGAGTAGGGGTGCAAGGTAGAAAGTTAGGGGGTTGGAGAGTTGTTATGAGGGCTTTCCTCTTCCTAAGACTCACAGTGACTTCAGGTCAGGTCAGGACAATGATGTCGCTCTACTGTTAGCCTTGAAAGGACATGAACTAGGTTAGACGGAGCTTTGTGAGTGGCTAAGGGGCCAAACAGAAGCAGTAAGCTGAGGACCCAAGGCAGGAAGGTACAAGAGACTGGGCTGCCATGTTTCACCCCACTTTCAGTTGCCTCGTGGGCCCGAGGGAAGAGTCAGGGCTTGTTAGCAGAAGCAGCCCTCTGTTTCTGCCCATACCCAAACCGGCTAGCCAGGGTTCCTTATTCTGTGTCCCAAAGAGAAGCGCCACACTGGGCCTTAGACTAGGGACTCAGAGCTTATGTGTGCCAGTTCCTAAAGTTTGGGCCTTAGGACCCTTTGCACCCTTTGGCACAAGAGGGCTTTTATTATTTATTTGTTATATGTGTGTGTATCATATAAATTTTTGAAAGTAAAACTTTTAGTGAATGGTTCATTTAAATAAGTTATCACAAATAACTTAAAAAGGAGTTTTATTTTTAATTTTGTGTATGTCCGTGTGTGGGAATATACACATGAGAGTAGATGTCTCCAAAGGCCAGAAGAGGGTGGCAGTTCCCTTGTAGCTAGAGTTACCGGAGGCTGTGAACACTGACTCGTGTGGGTGCTGGGAACTGAACTATGGTCCTCTGCAAGAGCAGTATGGTTCTTAACTAATGGGCACCTTTTAAACATTTTATTTCTATTTGACTCTGTGTATGTGTGTGTGTGTTGGTGTGTCTGTATGTGGGTATGCACCTATGAATGAGTGCAGGAAGACATGACACTTTTAGGGAAAGATGGTTTCCTGAAACCCCTTAGCTAACTGCCATTGCTTTACAACGATGTCTGCTCTGATAGGACAGCTACTTCTCCACGCTGCTTCTGCCTTCGCTCTGTTTCCTCTGCTTGGCCTCGACTGGACTGTGAAGAAGCATCCATTCTGTCATTTCAGGGGAGACCAGTGGCGCATGGAGAGTTTAGGGTCTTTATGTGGGGATCTGAAAAGACCATACGGAAGGAACTTAAAAAAAAGAAGCCCAGAAAATGACTTAGCAAAAGCTTGACCTTCACAATACTGACTCATCTTAGAGCGCTGGGGGGGCTGGGGTCGAAGGAAAAGAAACGGGTCTGCAGGGACCAGGATGGAGGTTCCTGCTGTGGGTGCTGCTGGTGACTTGACTTGGAAACTACCACCTGGGGTGCAGAGGGAGACGTGGTGGCACCAGGAAAAGCTTGCTTCAGTAGTCTGGGTTATGCATTTCTCCCGTCATAAATGCGGAGCGATTTTCCCCCCCTCTCCTGTAGATTGTACCACCATGATAAGCAAAGTGTAACTGGCAATTCTTATAAATGGGGATTGAGCAAAAAGAAAGATGAAACTATGTACTGTTTGGATTAAGCTTAAACCTACTGCAAGCAATTTCAAAAGCCAAAGTTGAGGCTTGGAATCTAAATACTCCTCGCAAAACTCTTATATATGTAATTAGCTCCTTCGGCCTCCTCCGCCCCCTTCTAAAGCAAGGCGATTCTGTTTCCTTCTAAATCTGGCCACACGTCCCTCCTCTGAACTGCTGGCCTCAGCTTGGCAGAGCCTCAGGTCAGCACACTGCCTGGTTCTCGGTCTGCTCCCTGGCAACTGTTAGGCGAGCGGGCTGCTCTTCGATGGCACTGGAGAGAAGGTCACAGGCGTGGGTGTTAAGATGAAAACAGGTTTTCTTGTGGAGCAACATAATTTGCCTTCAACATTTGCTTCCATTTCCTGTGGTGCATCCATTAAAGGAAATGGACATCCGGGTAGTGGGAAGGTAGATAGGGATACTCTAGGTCACCCACAAAGATCTGAAAATTTGAGTGGGGGGGGGACACTTCATTGCATAGACGAAAGGACCCTGTTTTGGCTTCTGCCTTTTCTTTCAGGAGCCTGTCACAACCCACCTCTTTCTCACTGCCCTTGAGGGGACTACACTAAGTAGGTTGGGCCTCCTTTTTGTCCCCCCCCCCCCCACTGTTCAAACTGTTAGCCAAAACACGCTGGATCTTGTACTTCAGGGGAGTGTGGGGCGGGGGTTGAAAGCCATCTTTCTTGTAGAAATCTTGTCACTTCATGGTCTGCTGGAGTTTTTGAGGCTACGCCACGGCATTTGTGTGCTGAATACTTCCTGTGTCAACACGGGTTGCGGGCAGTCCTTGTGTGAGTCCATAACCTCACAATGTAAGGTATGCACCCTGCACCTCCCTGCCTCCAGACGCACGGGAAGACCAATCCCCTCTGCCCAGGGCTCTGATCTGTTGGAAGAATGAACCCTTAGGTGAAGTAGGATCTCAGGGTTGGTGTTCAAAAAGGCTTCCTGTTGGCTTTCAGCTTAGTGGATTGGAAATGACAGCTTCATTGTGTACTCAACAGGAAGCATGGATTCTCTCCAGAAATGCCAAATGCGAAGTGTGTCCTGTTTATCTTTCTGTAGCTTCTAGAAGGTACAAGATTATCATCAAAGGTTGTTTAAGTCCCTTTTAATCGGGCAGGGCTCTAAGTGTGGGAAATGATACCAGATGAGATTCCTGTTTGTTTACTGTGTGGGTCCAGGAGGGATAGGCATCCTTTAAAACTCTTCTCTCCTGCCCAGTTCCTCTTCCTCTTTTGTATTTATATACAATTTATGTTGTGTTTACTTATGCAAAATACGTGATGCCGCTTACAGTATAAATGAGGAGGTTGGAAGGAACAAAGCAAAAGTGCCAAGGCAGGATGGGGAGACATTGCTGGTGGGCGTCAGCTTGGACTGGAGGCTAGAGGGAAACGGGCGGTACAGCGTGTCGTGTCTCGTCATGGAGGCTTGTTTAACTCGGGAGAGCAGATGAGGTGTTCTTTGTGTTGTTGTGCCCCTTCCTTTGGGTTTCATAAGGATAAGGCTGTGCCTGCCCATCCTTCCTGCCCCCCACCTCTCCAACCCTCGGGTACCAGGAGCTCTGCAGGAAATCTTCAGGCCAGATTTCACATGGGCCAGGCCCCCATGATGCTGGCGGGAACTGATTCTTTGGGTATGTTCTGAGTATTGAATTTACTAGAATTAAAGGCTGACCACTCAGGGTTGGCTTCCAGGAAGGATTGGTCCAAGACGCCCATCCTGTGGACCTGCCCAGGACCAGATGGACAGACCTCTAGTGAGAGGCAGAGAGAACTTGAAAGGGGGTATCGTACTGAAACTTTAATGACTCCACTGCAGCAAAACACACCTCAAGATAAGTCCCCTCTTTGTGGAGCATCCCGGTCAGGACCACGCCTGACCTGCTTTGGTCAGGACCACGCCTGACCTGCCTGGTGATACCCACACCGGTTAACAAGTGACTGACGGCCTGGCTCTTCCTTAGGGCTGGAAATGCTTTGTGCTGCTCTGACTGCACACAGACTCAGAAGGTACTGACTCTTGGAAGAGAATGTAGAGATTGTCGGGACAAAAACACTTAACTCCAGGATGTAAAAAAAAAAACGCTATATGATCCATTATGTTAGCCAAGGCCCAGCTGAGAAGCGCAGATAGTGAGACTAGACACCACACTCTCAGGCTGGGGCGTGCAGAAATCTCAGTGGCAACACTGTGGTGAAACATAGCTCCACGTGGACATAATGAAGTGATATTTTAATACTAGACTACATAAATGGATGATTAAGATTCATTTTTCCCTTCATTTTTAACGTTTTAATGCAGACACTGGAAGAAATAAAATAAGTGGCTCGCACTGCATTTGTATTGCGCAACTCTCCTCTAAACATGGGGACTGAAGCGAAGGGCTGAGGCACGAATCCCTGCTGATCCCTAACTCCTGTGTTCTCTCTCTCCTTCTTTTTCAACAGGTACGACTCCACGTAGCATGAAAAGGACTATATTAGTCACCCGTTCCTTTCTTTCCCTCTCCTATATAAGTTTCCATTTCTTTTTACACTTGCTTGCCCAGCCGTCTGTAGTACAGCAGATTCAGGTGTCTGAGCTGTGTAGAGTTTGTGTGTACAGATACGTGCTTGGATCTGTCTCCTAAGGACTGGAAGGAGGTGGTTACAAAATACCCACTTTCTGCTCCGAACCATTCCCGCTCCTCGGCCTCCAGGGCTGTGTGGTCTAGGGAGGTCCCTGCAGTGCACTGACCCATTGGAATGGAACGAAAGCCCTGCTGTGCCGTCTTTGAGGAGACAACCAAGTGCTGTGGCCATGCTCCGCCTCGACTGTCTGGTTTCCTGTAAAATAAACACATTACTTTATATTTTTAGGGAACAAAAAAAAGTGCTGCTATAGGGTTCAAAATTTTCATTCTGAACACTTTTCCAAAACCAACCCCAGAGAGCATTTTAAATATCCTGGTCATATCTTTGGATCTGTAAAATATACCTTTTAGTATGGCATCTGTTAAAATGCAAAGCAGATTTCTTCAAGGCAGAAAAACAGTTGGACAGTAGCAGTGTAGAATTTGCTCATTCA
The DNA here is from genome assembly GCF_037038515.1 of Microtus pennsylvanicus. Taxonomy (NCBI): domain Eukaryota; kingdom Metazoa; phylum Chordata; class Mammalia; order Rodentia; family Cricetidae; genus Microtus; species Microtus pennsylvanicus. The sequence continues at coordinate 28,987,470 of NC_134587.1, read as the reverse complement.
AGACACATCTATGAAATTACGAGGAGACACACAGTTCAACTCCGAAGCTGCTTGCTGGTGAACCTGCAGTGACTAGTCTCTGCCAGACCAGTTGTTCGAGCATCATTCCTATAGAAGAGTTGGAAATGCTGCGGAATTGGATGAGTGGAGATGGGGATGCCCCCCCTTCTCACCGCTTCCTCCTGATCCCCTGGAACCTGCCTTGGGATGGCCTGTGCTCAGCAAATCATCATGAGCTTAAGGAGATGTTGCTAAAGAAATCCAACATCATTCCAGTAGCTGGAAAAGAATTCCCTCCGGGGAAAGTCATGGACGAGAGTTGTGCCTGTCTGTAAATTCGTCTTCATTGTAACCCATCATTGCGAGCTGCTGATTTGAATTGCTTTGGCACCAAATAGACTTTTTCTTCTCTGCACAGTTAGGGGGTGGAAAAAGCAATATAACTGAATTCTTTTTTTAACATTGAGTTATTATTTTATTCAAATCTGTGAATCTAAAAGTGATTCCCTTACTTCCAATTGGGCTTACTAAAAGGATCAGTTGCCATGTAGTAGAGTTTCAAGCGAAATGGACAGGTTTAAGTAAGTCGGGACTGTGTGCTGCTATTTGTTTTCATTAGTTTGAGAGTTAGTTAGTAACATCCCTGCCAATCTCAGAGAAATCATCCATCCTGCCCGAGAAGTGTAAGCTCGCAGTGTCTGTGTAAGCTCGCACCACTGAAGTCAAGTCTGTGCCGGACTGCGGGGGTGGGGCTAGAAAAAGCTAGTGTAGTTCATGTGTGTGCTCGAGCACATGCACGTGTAAAATACTGAGTGCCATGTACATTACCTCTCAGATTCTTTTTGTATAGCCTTTCCCTAACAAAGCGACGTCGCTTTGACTGATTAGTTAGTGCCATCCTTTAGCCACATGCGTTTGGCTTTGACTAGCCGTGGAAAGAAGACACCTTCTACTGAAGTATCTATTTCACAGAGATGGTTTTGTGCTTGTCTAACTGTGTCCCCTTGGTTTAATTTTGTTGCCACCGTCTGCTCAGCATAACTGCTTGGCTGCTGTCTGGAGTCTGTGGGTCCTTTGCAGGGCAAGTTTGCAAACCTTATCAGGTCCTGACTGATGCCAGATTAGAAGCTCGCTGTCTATACTTGCCTCTGGCTTTGGAAGCTGAAATGGTGGCCTGTTAAGAGGTCTACCAATCAAACGCTTCTCGTCTGTAGGACCCGCTATTGTCTTTTAGACAACTGTGCTACATTGTGTTTGGAAATTGGGCACAGGTCAGTAATACCCTGTTCTTGGCTTTCATTAAAACAACCCATTATAAAATGGATTATTTTAGATTCTTTCTAAAGCAATTTCCCCCTAGGTTCCCATTTTCTACTTCTGGAGAACTGTGGGGCACTTTCAAGTTTCAAAGGACAGCTTTCATTTGCAGTTCCCGTTGCTTGATCTCTACAAGGGCCTTACAAAATTCGCTGTACTTTTATTCACAGAGAAAGTTGGCTTTGATGTCTTTTAGAGATAATTCTGCTAGCTGCTGATCAGCCAGTCAGTTCATCTAGCGCCAGTCTTTATAAGACCGCTAATCTAATTTTCTCACACTGTGACTAAAAGCCAGATACATCATTGGATCAGATTATTTAGATTATTCAAGCCGGTCCCTTAATCTCACTTTGACTGTTAATTCTTTTATCAGGACAGTCTACTCTCAGGCCGCTTTTTTAAAAGGCCATGTTTATAAAAATTTTCATTGTTGAAAGATTATTGCATCCTATATTCTAAACGTAAAAAACCCACTTCTGGACAGCCAAATGGATGGTTATGTTTTTGGTCATATGCTGTATATGGCTGGTGTGTATGTCAGTGTGTGCTCTGAATAACTTACTATTTCATGCCCACTTCTTGAACGTTTGGGCTGAGATGCGGTTTATACAGATACCCTCCACCTGCAGGACCGTGGGGTGCTGACGGCGAATGCGGTCATGGTTGGGACTCACAGCAACAGCTGCGTTTCTTAGAGAATCCTGCATGCCCATATCACCTCTTCAAATGCCGAGCAGTTTGCTCTATTGGACAGCAGGTAGTATAACAGTAAGAGGCGGTAAAACTTTTAAAGCCTCTAGAATCGTAGGGTGAAGAAAATCAGGATTTGTATACGCGCTAGAATAGATGAAGAAATAAGAACGTTCATCCTGAATAGATCCAGTGACTTCTCGAAGCCACTGAGTTCGTGGAGAGAGGTGATTTTTCGGTCTCAGCACGCTACCAAGACTTCACCAGAACGTGAAGGTTTTTATGTGCTTTCCTTTTCTAGAAAAGAGCTCTAGGAGCATAAGGCCTCAACAGTCCCTTCCTTTGAAGGACAGGCGCCATGGGGACTCTAGGTGAAAGGCATTGAGGGAGCTTGGGCAAGTTTCACTTTATTGTCTCATCCTGACGAGCTTGAGCAAGCTAAAGCACCATCACTGTTAAAAACTGCCATAACTTCATTTTGAGATTTTAAAAGAATGTTGAGTAAGGACCAGATAACTGCCAAAGGGGGCACCGTTCTCTGAGGTCTGCTTAGTCACTGGAAACTGTGCATCAATTCTAAACACTTGCCGTGTGTGCGGCTTCAAGGGGAACAGGGCTCTGTAGAATTCTCTGTCTAGTTTGTGAAGTGTCGTGTCTACTGCCGATTTGTGTTCTCTGGGCTTTATGTTCTGCACAGTAGAGTTCATTAAGAAAAATTGTGGAGAAACTTGTTTCTGTGGTTTGATGGGGAGAGTGGCAATGTGTATTAAATAGCTATCCTGTGAGATAGAAATGTCCCCCCAAAGATCTGGAAGTAACCCCCTGCCCCGGCCCTTGGAAAAGTCTGGTGATCTCCTAGGTTCTAAATGAAGATGAACGGATACTCTGGCAGACTGCATGTTGTATAATTTGAAAATATTCAAAACTGGACAATAAAACTCAGTTAAACTTTGACTGGTCTGGAGTCCTTGTTTGAGTCTCAGTAGGGCATCTGACTTGAGGGCGGGAGGTTTGTGTTGGAATGAATCTTCTTTTGAAAGAAGTTCATTAAAAAGGAACAGCCACTCAGCAGGTAGCACTACCTAAATCAGCCTTACACTTGCTCTGTCTCTCTATCTCTCCTTCTTCCTCCTCCTCCTCTTCATTGGCTTGATATCTGCTTAAATTTGCACAGTAAAACTAAAATAATAAAAGATAATATTTCTACCTTTATCTCTGAGAAAAATATGGGTTTTTAAATGTTATTTCTCATCAGAGTGGCAAGACTGATGATGGAAGGATTTATTTTGGTGCCTGGTTTCAGGGTGTCTCCACTGTAGTAGGGAAAAGCATGCTGAGAGGCTTAGCCATGGCAGCCACAGTACCTGCCAACATCACGGTTACCAGGAAGGAGAAAAAGGAGGCTGGAACCCCAGGCAAGTATAACCCTCAAGCGCCCCAGTGACCTGCTTCAGTCAGCTGAGCGCCACAGCCTTCAAAATGACACTCCAAGTGGGACAAGCATGAGCCTGTGGGGACGGTTAAGATTCAGATGTGACATCAACTATGTAACGGCAGAATCAGACTAAAGCCCAGTAGACCAGCAGGGAAATGGCTAAGCCTCTTCTTGCCTGAGAAAAATGCCTGTTCTCATGGCAGGCATCGTGCCCTGCCTGCCGTCATTCATCTGAGGAACCCAGTCGTATTTATGCTGAATGCCTCCCGGTGTCTTTTGAGAATGATTGAGCCAAGTGCAATCCCGTTTTGTGTTGGTTCTTGGTTTTAAGGCACAAATCTGAAATCTCATGAGAAGACACTAGAGTCTGAGGCCTTTGGAGAATGACCAACGACAGACCACAGGATTATCTGCTGAATAAGGTTTTTCTAAAGCGAGAACCATTCCCTGCCTTCAAGGCGCGGGGGTTGTGACTACGCATGGACCTGCATGTGTAAGCCATTTTGTTCTTGAGGTTTTGTTGATGTTACTAATGGTGCTGGTGCATGGGCGCCAGATGGTAAACCTCTTTGTTTTAATCAATTAAAAATGGGAAAGATGAGCGATGGAGTGAAGGTGTACACACACACACACACACACACACACACACACACACACACGCACGCGCTCGCACAAGGCTCAAAACCCTTTGTGATTCCAAGTCTAGGGGATCTGATGCCCTCTTCTGGCCTTTGAGGGCCCTGCATGCACATGGTGCATAGATAACACATGCAGGAAAAACAGCCATACAAAATAGTGAAATGATTTAGAGAATGTTTTATAAAGACACATTTATTTATATATTTTTAATTAATTAATTTATTATATATACACTTTCCAGGATACAGTGCCAGATGTCATTACTGATGGTTGTGAGCCACCATGTGGTTGCTGGGAATTGAACTCAGGACCTCTGGAAGAGCAGCTAGTGCTCTTAACCTCTGAGCCATCTCTCCAGCCCGATTTAGAAAATTTTTAAATGGAAAAGATGAATGCTAAATGAATGGCTAATAAGGGTGACTGTGGGCACTGCAAATGGTGTGCTTTTATGATGTTTATCCATCTGTCTAGAAAGTATTCTCCACATAACTCAGAAGAGGCCCTATCCAGATAGGACCTTGTTGAGGGTGACTTACGTGGTTAACTCCATCCCTGTTTAAGATGGGAAGCGGTCCTCTGAAAGAAACAGACCTCAAAGGACATTTCAGTGTCAGCAAGGTAACCCCACAGATCAGGAGTGAGGTTCTGTTCCCCAGTGGGGCTACCACGGCAGTTCACGGGAGGAGGTCTCTCTCCAGGTCTCCTGTCCCTGTTTCCTGGAACCTCTGAGCCGAAGCGTCCTCAGGACAAAGCAAACAGAGAAAGTGTCTGCCACAGCAGGCACTGGTGGCGTGAGTGTGGCCGGTGTGATTCTGACATTTGTGACAGCCATGTCTCCTAATGTGTCTACGGTACATAACACGCTGAAGCAGGGGGCCTTGCTCTGATGCCCGAGATGACAACATGGGGTCCCTGACAAGAGGCCTCTTGAACTCTGGGATTGACTCTCTCCCTGGCATTTGGTGGTTCTTCATCCAGTCTGCAAAGACCAGTTTCTGTGTGGTTAGTTGAGCTCATAACCATTTCTAAAAACCTAGGTAGCCTCTGGTGGAGGCCTCTCCTCCCTACGCCTTCAGCGACAAAGGCTGGGATTCCGCATTTGGTCGGCTTGCCTTGTGTGAGGTGTGATTTGGTTTGGTTTTTGAGTCCCAGATAACATAACACCTTCCAGACCCTCACCATATCCTTGATGGAACTGGAAAAGAGCCTCACCATACAGCCCTTAAGAAGATTTATGCAGAGCAAAATTGTGAGTGCTACAGACTGTGTAAACTAGGGAAATCTACAAACTTGTTTGGGGTGACATGTGACAGCGTCAGGAATTTAAAGCACCCAGAAAGCCACAGTAAGCAGTCAATTAATTCGCAAGAGCAATCTGGCTGTGTGCCAGGCACTATTTTAAGTGTCTTACATGTATTAATCCATCTAATCCTTCTAATAACCCCATGAGGTAGGCGCTGCTATCTCTTCTCACAGGTGAGGAGAGGGCACAGAGGGGTTAAGTAGCTTGTCCAAGTTCTCACAGCAGCCGGCAAGAGGAGCAGCCAGGATTTAAAGCCTAGTTCCGAGGCTTGTTTGCTCAACAGCTAGCAAAACTGCCCCCTCAAAACGATGATCGTGTAAGTGTGTGTTTCACAGATGGATAAATAACCAGCAACCAGCCCCAGGGGCCCCCTCCCATTTTTTTTTAAATTAAGGATGTATATAAAACTTTATACTTGAGGAGATTTTCACAGGAAGTGAAGACAACCTCATCATTTGAATGACTTCAACCAGTCGTAGGAAGACTTGGATATGCAAGGTTGCCTGCAGGCCCTGGCTCTGGGCTTGTGACGGAGGCTACACCAGCTGCCACCAGCAGCACCCTTGTGCCTGGAAGAGCCTTGTTTATACAGAGCACGCTCAGCAGTGTACCAGTCGTCGTCACAACCTGTCTACTGTTGTGTTTATAGATGTGACATTACGCATAAGTTTTTCTTTTCAAGATGATAATCTCTGCATTTAAAGTCAGAAGGATCAGCACACTCTGGCCCTCCCTCCACAGGCTCCTGAGGAAGATGTAGAGGTGCTAGACAGTGGTTCCCTCATCCCCGCGGATGTGGGAGGCCCCTCTAGAGGTAGCCGCGCATCCCCGGCTGAGAGCTGCGGCTCCATCCCCTGACCTGTCAGGATGATTAATTGGATTTCATCTTAGAGCTTAAGTTTTGGAAAACACAAACATGCCAATCATACCACACATGTACACGCAAGTCCAACTACAGGAAGGCTGGAAACAAAGTGGGGTTCCCTCACAAGCTCCCCACTTCGCACAAACTCCCATTACCTGTGCCTGTCCTGGGAGGACTTTTCTGAGGAGCTGTCAGGACTTGGCCAGGGCCCACTGGCTCCAGATAGTGTCTGGATGGCGGAACGCTAACTCTTTCAGCCAGTCCTGGCTCTTGGCTCCAGTGTCCTTGTAGATACAAGACTCTCCTAGAGTGTAGGTACATAGTATTGGGCAGTGATTCTACAGGGTGATTCTATAACAGAAAGGAAGATGGACTTGACCCTGGAGACAACTCTGAGTCTGTTTGGCCAGCTACAGGAGCATAATCAAGCGTTGAACCCTGCAGACTCAAAGACCTCATGAACATACCCAAATTACTAAGATTTAGCTTACTGCCGCCTGTAGGGGTCAAACGAGAATCCATAGGAAAGTATTTTTAATGGCGCTGCTTACATCGAGGTGAGTGCTAATATCACAGCTATTCTAGGAGGAGACATTTTCATTGTGAACTCCAGCTCTTGCCTTCTATGGATCTCCCCCAACATTTAAGAAAAAGGCAATGGACAGGGCCTTGGGAATCACTGGCTCCCACCCCGTGAAATCCAATCTCTCCTTGTCCTCTGTCTAAAGGCTTCCTTATTCTCTTCTGGTCAGCTGGGTGTGTTATAACAAAGTGTCATAGACTGGGCGTAAACAGGGCATCTATTTCTGACCATTCTGGAGGTTGGGCGTCTACCATCAGGATGCCAGTGTGGATGGTGTTATTCCTTTTTAAAGATATAAGGGGGGAGGGACTGGGGTCCCACAAAGGGTAGTACCGAGTGACCTGAGACCTCGGTGGGTCCCCCAGTGGGAGACTGCAGCAGGTGAGAGGCAGATACATCATGCAGAAAGAATTGGGTATAGAGTTTATTTAGTGGATTATGGAGGGAAAAGGAAAGGGGAGAAGGGGGAAGGAGAGAGGGGGGGGAGGGAGGGAGGAAGGGAGGGAAGGAGGGAGGGAGAGAGAGGGGGGGAGGGAGGGAAGGAGGGAGGGAGAGAGAGAGAGGGAGGGAGGGAGGGAGGGAGGGAGGGAGGGAGAGAGAGAGAGAGAGAGAGAGAGAGAGAGAGAGAGAGAGAGAGAGAGATGGGGGGGGGGAGGGAAGCAATACTTACCTCTTCAGAAAAAGAGAGAGAGTATGGGAGTAGGCGGGGTTTGTCTCTTAAAGGGACAGGATACCCAGGTGACAGGCCAGGCCAGCAGATCATAATGGATAGGGTCTGATGAAAACCTCCAAGCTTTATTCTTTTGACTTCTCTGGTGTCTTAACATCACGGAACAGGGGCCCTCTGGAGATCTTTCCATAAGAGTACTCACCCCTTTCCTGAGGGCTCCATTCTAGTGACCTAGTTACCTTCTGTGGTGGTTTGAATGAGAATGGGCCCCTAAGGCTCATGTATTTGAATGCTTGGTCACCAGGGAGCGGCACTATTTGAAAGGAGGTGTGGCATTGTTGGAGGAAGTGTGTTATCCTCCCCCCCCTTCCCCACTTCTACCCCCCTCTAACCCTCCTAAGAATCAGAGTAAAGAATGCCCAACTACTTCAGCACCCTGTCTGCCTGCTTGCCACCATGCTCCCTGCCATGATGACAATGGGCTCAGCCTCTGAACTGTACGCTAGCCCCAGTTAAACAGTTTTAAAAAATATCAGTTGTCATACTTGTGGTGTCTTCACAGCAATGGAGTAGCGACTTAGAGACATTCCCACAGGCCCCAGCTCCAGTACCATCACACTGGGGATTAAGTTTTGGCTTTAGCTCTGGGGAAGTGGGGGTGGGAACACACAAACTATTGCACCTACCTACCTTCTTTAAGTTAGAGGAAAAGCAACTGTTAAGGTGTTACACAGTGGAGCGCTTGCTGTGGCCCAAGGATAACTGCAGCCAGGTTTCAGGTTAGTTTCCCTGCCTTGCCCTGAGGATTTTCACCCCGGAGAGCTAGTCAGGATTTGAGTTCTGACCTTGGATTAGGGGAGGAGACGCAGCAGTTTCCTGCTGATGGAAGAGGAAGTTTGGTAATCTCAGTTAATGCCAGAAGATGAGATCCCAGCAGGATATCTGAAGGGGTTTAGCAATTTCCCACAGGGAACTAGGGACACTCCAGTCATTTAACCAAGTCTCTCTCTCCCTCTCTCTCTCCTCTCTTCTCTCTCTCCTCTCTCTCTCTCTCTCTCTCTCTCTCTCTCTCTCTCTCTCTCTCTCTCTCTCTCTCTCACACACACACACACACACACACACACCTTGTCCAGCTTCTGCCAGCATCTCAAATGTTTTCTATAGCAGACCAGGTACAGGAGGCCTCCCTTCCCGACTCCGCAGGCACCGTAGTTGTCCACTGTACACATCAGCCCCTGTGCCCCCTGGGCTGCTGTGCACAAGTACATGAGATAACCGTGGTCATAGACTACGTCCCATATGCCTTGTCTCTGGAAACCCACGCACCAGGAGGTAGCGGAAACCTGCCCACATTCCGCTTTTGACCTCAGAGTTTAAGTTCCCTCTATGACGATCCTACGCCTCCATCTCAGCAGTACAGGTTAGTAGCTGGTACTGAATGCCACGCCCAGCTTCCCCTAGCAGTTGTAAACGAAACAAACGACATTCCTTCCAAAGTGGCTTTTTGTTTAACTATGTAGAACAAGTAAATTGAGGAGCCCTTAAAGAACACGTCTACAAATATGTAGAGGCGACTTGAGGGGGGCCTCTGTCAGACAGCGGAACCGTAGGATGGGAAGGGATCGTGCCGAACCATCTAGTTCTGCTCAGGTCAAATGGTTCCACTCACTTCATGCATGTGATCAGCAGAGTAGTCCAGGCCCAAGAGCAATGGCTTCTCCGCAGGGTCCATTCTGCTGCACCAAGCATTGGCACATCGAGATCAAAGCTGTGGTTGCAGGACAGAAGGACGCACCGCAGCATTGGAAGCCTTTCTGACATGAGCAGTCACGATCAAGAAGGACATCTGCTCTGGAAAAGCCTTGCCACTGAGTGTGCACTATGGGCCAGGGATCTTGGGACTAGAGTGACTCTAGGCAGTTAGGAAGAGCAATCCAGTAGCTGCCCCTCTCCCTTTGTAAATGAAAAGCTTCAAATAAGCCGGGCAGTGGTGGTGTAAGTCTTTAATCCCAGCACTCAGGAGGCAGGGGCAGGTGGATCTCTGTGAGTTCGAGGCCAGCCTGGTATACAAGAGCTAGTTCCAGGACAGGAACCAAAGCTACAGAGAAACCCTGTCTCAAAAAAAACAAAAACAAAAAAAAGAAAGAAAAGAAAGAAAAGCTTTAAACACCTGGCTCAATAATTGATAGTGTTACACCATAGTCTGGGATTCTTTCCACAAACATTTGAATACAGTGCCGGGTGATTTTGGTCAACTTGAAACAAATCTAAACATATTTGGGCAGAGGGACCCTCAACTGAGGAACTGCCTCCGTCAGATTGGCCTATAGGTATGTCTATAGGACATGTCTTTGTTTAAGGATTAAAGTGGGAGGGCCCAGCTCACTGGTGGTGCCATCCCTGGTGGGTGGTCCTGGGCTGTATAAGAAAGCAAACTGAGCAAGACACGCTAGTCAGTGTGTAACACAGTCAGTGTGTAACACGGTCAGCGTGTAACACAAGTCAGTGTGTAACACAGACAGCGTGTAACACAGTCAGTGTGTAACACGGTCAGCGTGTAACACGGTCAGCGTGTAACACGGTCAGCGTGTAACACAAGTCAGCGTGTAGCACAGTCGGCGTGTAACACAGTCGGCGTGTAGCACAGTCGGCGTGTAACACAGTCGGCGTGTAGCACGAGTCAGCGTGTAACACGGTCAGTGTGTAGCACGGTCAGCGTGTAGCACGGTCAGCGTGTAGCACGGTCAGCGTGTAGCACGGTCAGCGTGTAGCACGGTCAGCGTGTAGCACGGTCAGCGTGTAACACGGTCAGCGTGTAGCACGGTCAGCGTGTAACACAAGTCAGCGTGTAACACGGTCAGCGTGTAACACGGTCAGCGTGTAACACAGTCAGCGTGTAGTACAGTCAGTGTGTAACAGTCAGTGTGTAGCACAGTCAGTGTGTAACACAGTCAGTGTGTAACACAGTCAGTGTGTAACACAGTCAGTGTGTAACACAGTCAGTGTGTAACAGTCAGTGTGTAGCACGGTCAGTGTGTAGCACAGTCAGTGTGTAACACAGTCAGTGTGTAACACAGTCAGTGTGTAACACAGTCAGTGTGTAACACAGTCAGTGTGTAACACAGTCAGTGTGTAACAGTCAGTGTGTAACACAGTCAGTGTGTAGCACAGTCAGCGTGTAACACAAGTCAGCGTGTAACACAGTCAGCGTGTAACACAGTCAGCGTGTAGCACAGTCAGTGTGTAACACGGTCAGTGTGTAACACGGTCAGTGTGTAACACGGTCAGCGTGTAACACAGTCAGTGTGTAACACAGACAGCGGTCAGCGTGTAGCACGGTCAGCGTGTAGCACGGTCAGCGTGTAACACGGTCAGCGTGTAACACGGTCAGCGTGTAACACGGTCAGCGTGTAACACGGTCAGCGTGTATCACGGTCAGCGTGTAACACGGTCAGCGTGTAACACGGTCAGCGTGTAACACGGTCAGCGTGTAGCACGGTCAGGGTGTAGCACGGTCAGCGTGTAGCACGGTCAGCGTGTAGCACGGTCAGCGTGTAACACAGCGTGTAGCACAGTCAGTGTGTAACACAGTCAGTGTGTAACACAGTCAGTGTGTAACACAGTCAGCGTGTAACACAGTCAGCGTGTAGCACAGTCAGCGTGTAACACAGCGTGTAGCACAGTCAGTGTGTAACACAGTCAGTGTGTAACACAGTCAGTGTGTAACACGGTCAGTGTGTAACACAGTCAGTGTGTAACACAGTCAGTGTGTAACACAGTCAGCGTGTAACACAGTCAGCGTGTAACACAGTCAGCGTGTAACACAGTCAGTGTGTAGTACAGTCAGTGTGTAACACAGTCAGTGTGTAACAGTCAGTGTGTAACACAGTCAGTGTGTAACACAGTCAGTGTGTAACACAGTCAGCGTGTAACACAGTCAGCGTGTAACACAGTCAGCGTGTAACACAGTCAGCGTGTAACACAGTCAGCGTGTAACACAGTCAGCGTGTAGTACAGTCAGTGTGTAACACAGTCAGTGTGTAACAGTCAGTGTGTAACACAGTCAGCGTGTAACACAGTCAGTGTGTAACAGTCAGTGTGTAACACTCCTCCATAGTCTTTGCTTCCGTTCCGAGCTCCAGGTTCCTGCCTTTACTCCCCTCCCTGCTGGACGGTCACCTGGCACTGTAACCAGAAATAAACCTGTTACTCCCCAAGTCGCTTTTGATCATGGTGTTTAACACAACAACAGAAAGCCAAAAAGGACAAGTGTCTGTCTTGTATTTAGCAGAATTGGGGTAAAACTGAGTCTACATCTCCTCAGAGCAGATTGCAAACCAGGCCACAGCCCTCTGTAAAATGACTACTTATGACCTTCCAGGGCCATGCAGAAAACATGGTGGGGAGACCTCTGTGGTAGAAGGAGCCGGCTGTGAAGGCTCCTGAAGAAGAGTGTGGCTGGAATAGTAGTGGTAATTTATAGAGGGTTTTGTTTTCCCCACAAAAGGAATTTCCCCATGCTAGTATGGAAAACAGTCTTTCCCTCTACCTCAGTACAGGGATAGTGTGTTTGGGTGGCATTTGGAAGTAACATAAATCAGAGGAACACCACAACAGGAGCCAGTGAGATACTGTGCCTGTGAACCTTGGGGTTTGACTGCCAGCACCTCAAAAAAATGACAAACAGAACACCGAAAGGCATTTGAACCTTCTCGTTGCCAGGACTGTGAGCAGATCCTGAGTTGGCAGCCCAGGTCTCCATGCTGCTCCGAATTCAAGTAAAGTAAGAAGAGGATGTTCCTGGCTGCTGGGCTTTCACCAGCCAAGCAAATTCACTCTGGTCCCCGGTGGGTCTGCCCAGAGTGAGAGAGATGGAAAGACACGGCAATGCAGGTTTGCTGCTCGTCTCAGGAGGGGGCCGCCTCATCTTTCTGAAGTCTCCTCAAGGCTACAGAGCGTGTACCACCTTGGAAATTCTGCATGCGGGCCTAGGACGTGAGATGTAAGCCCAAAGCACTTTTTGCTACATCAGTACTGTGACCAACATCAAAAATCTTAAGAAACTCAATCCTTGGCTGTCCTTGTGCACGTGGCGGGTTTCACAATCAGTGAGAGATGAGGCTGGACTTTTATTATTTTCTGTTCCCTCTCCAGCTGACATTCCCAGGAGCCCTGGAAAGGTTGCTGTAATAATCACGCCTGCTGTGTCTGTTGCCCATCTCAGCTCAGACCCAGCAAGGAAAGAAAGTGGCTCTCTGGTTACGGGGTCACATGACTGCATGGTATTCACTGGACCCCTGAAGGTCAGTGTTCACGCATCCTGAGGGTGTGGCATTGGTCACATTTCATAGACTTGTCACGTGAACACGTGACTGAAGAGTTTCAGCTCTTCAACAAGTGATGTTAAATGGAATGAAGAGAAGGGGTGAAGTGTGTGTGTGTCGGGGGGGGGGACACCACAATACTGAATGCATTTGCAGGATCTGGGGTCCTGGGTATTTAGAATAGTACCCGGCCACAAAATAGCCACTCATTAAAGGTTAGTTATCATTGTATTTTTTATCTCCCAATTTCTCATTTCAGCTCAAATGCTCTGATCCAGAACCATAGAAGCCAAATCCTAGATTCTTGGCTCTTTCTGATCTGCGTCTTTCTGGCTATTTCTCTGTACTACTCCCATGCTTACTATAATTAACTGTGTGGCTTCTCAGGGCCCAGAATTCTACACACAGAGTCTCAAGAAGAAATGTGCCAAGAACAAAGTGTGATTGGTGCACACCTTTCATTCCTGTACTTAGGAGGCAGAGGCAGGGGAATCTCTGTGAGTTCTAGCCAACCTGATCTACAAAGAGAGTTCCAGGGTAGCTAGGGCTATTCTAGAGGGGCTTTGTCTCAAAAAACAAAAAATACACAGAAAATATTAACGTATAAATGGATTTAAAAGGTAAAGTATTCTAGGGTTCATTTTTAAAAGATTCTGTCCCTCTTTGGATATTTTCTCTTTCTCGTTCTCTCTTTTTTAAAAAAGGTTTATTTGTTATATATAGTATATACATATAGTGTATATGAGTTCAATTCCCAGCAACTACAAGTTGGCTCACAACCATCTATAATGGGTTCTGATGCCCTCTTCTGGCATGGAGGTATATAAGATATTTTTTAAACAAGAAATACACTGAACTGGTCGAAGTGCTAAGAATAAGAGATTAAGTACCATCCCTAATTGGGATCTCTTCCTCAATAACCTCCTTCCTGGCTCAGGGAATATCGGAGAGAAGGTAAGGACCAGATGATGGAGAAGGGCGCTGGGAAATGCAAACTTCTGGCCTTGACATAGCGATTTTACTCACGAACTCATACAAGCTGTGGTCAACTGCACAAGCCCTATACAAGGTTAATCCAGCCAAAATAGGTAGGGGAGGTGCTCTTGCAGACCATCCCCTCCTGAGGTGGGCTTGGCAATTGATAGCAGCTGAGGAAGGACAATTATTCTTTTGTTCTTAAGTGTGTGGCCACTGGTAGGTATCCCATGCTCCAGTGAGTAACTTCACACCCATACACAAATGGGCAAGTAGGGAGAGGAAGGGGGCTAGGGTAGAACTGTGTTTTCTGGAAGCTTCTCAGCCTTTCCGGGTGACATCACTCACAAGGCTGTCACAGCTGTGATCACACACACACACACACACACACACACACACACACACACACGAAAGGCTCTCAAGTCACACGCTCCACTGACTGAAACCAAAACAGACAGAGGGTTGGGCCTGCTTCTCTTGGGTGGGACCTGGAGCGGCTCCTTTGTTCAGCCCCACCTGCTGGCACAAGTGGCTGACCCAGCGCGGGCAGGCCTTGCCATGGCCCCACCCTGGGACACTAGCCTCCAAACCTGCCACGGTGTGGTGGGGGAGAGGGGAAAGCTTCGGTGGTTAGGCACACCTAGGTGGGGCAATCTCTGTAACCTTTTTTCCAGGATGGCCTGTCTAGTGTGACCAGGCAGGCTGGGTAGCACTAGATCTTAAATACTCCCTTGTGTAGGATTCATTGATGAAAGAGGGGCCCTGGCCCAGACAGGGTTGGGCCTGTAGTCAGGCAAAGGGATGGAGCAGTCTGCTTGGCCGTGTTGTCACCTTGGCGGAGCACCTTTGACTTTTGCCTTGGAAGGTCAGCATGCAGCCAAGGAAGGACCCTTGTTACAAGAAGGACAGGCTCTGTGTATCTCTAAAACTGACGGGTGCTTCCTCTATCCAACGGGGAGTAGAACTCTCTGTGAATCCATAAACGAAGCCAGTGTGGGACTAGCTGTACCACACAGACACGTGTGTGTGTGTGTGTGTGTGTTTGTGTTTTAAGACCATCTGTCTGTTAAATGGAAAACTTAAAAATGCTCCACTCTGAGAATCTGTGAGGGACCTCTGCAAATGCCATTGGCTTAGGTGCCTCTTGACCTGCAGTGCCCATAGGTCTATGCAGAGACCACATCTGTGCCTGGTTTCTACAGATCTGCCTCCAGCCAAATTTTCCTAGTAGCAGGCAAGGACCTCAGGGTCCCAGGCCACTCTGCTGTCTTTAGAGATACAGGCCTGGATCTCAGAGCACCTCCTGGGGGATGGGGGTGGAGTTCCCACTGGTGAAGTCAGCCATCCTATTCCCACAAGTCCCTCTTCCTAATTTACAGAGTTGTCTGAGCACTTAACAGAGGTGTCCTGAGAGTGTATGCTTCCTACAAACTGTCTGATTGGAAGTGCTGGGAAGGGAAGTTATACAAAGAATGGCCTACAAGCCAGGAAACTTGCTTTCAAATGGAAACATAGAGAAAGGTTGCAGCCAGCCTGGGGAGATTACCTAAGCATTCTTTTGCTTTTAACCGAGCCCGGGGCTGCCCTGGGTTTGTACAAGTCTTTGGAGATACAACAGAAGAGAAGCAAGATTAGACTTACTATCCAGAGCTGGGAAGGACATCGCAATCGGGAACTATTTCATTTATAGCATAATATATTCTTTTAAAAGAGGGAGAGACATCGTTCGAGGGGTGGATGAGGCTTGGGAAGGGTAGAGCCGAACGGTCGAAAAGGCCTGAGTTCTGTATCTGAAGTAAGTTGCACTCCTGGCCTCGCCGTTCTCACCCCTGAGGGACTCGCATCCCACTCTTGGGGGGTGGCAGTGTCCCTCTAGTCTAGCGGCTTCCCTCGGGTCTGTGCTCTTTCCCCAGGCGGCCAGGCTAGGAGGGAACAGCTCTACTGCTCGGTACATTAAGCGATCTACTCGCGTTCGCTCGGCTTCATGCCACCGGGAGCAGGATCCTGGCTGCGTCCCCAAGCGGGCACCCGGGGCCGCTCCCCCGCGTGAGGCTCTCACCTGTCGGCCCGCCCCTCCCGGTCGCCCCAGGTGGCTCGGGGTGGGGAGGAGCCACGCCCCGCGCCCGCGCTGTCCCAGTCAACGCCAGCCCGGGGCGGGTGCCGCGAGCCCAGGCTGGGAGCCGAGCGAGGCGCCGGGAGTCCGCGGGCCGCGACCGGGTAGGTGAGCCGGGCGAGCTCTGCGGGGCGGCCGCGTGCGTGCGGGGCTGCAGAGCTGGGGCTGGGAGGGGGAGCGGCTGCGGCGGGCGCTGCGCTACAGCCGGCGGGACCCAAGCCGCGACTCTCCGAGCCGCAGGGAAGCGCAGGTGCCCACGGCTGGACGTGCCTGGCCGAGCTGGGAGGGTCTCCCGGGGACTCCGCGGCTGGAGGCCACCGCTGAGGCTGGGGAGCGACCGCACGGCCAAGTACGAGCCAGCTTCCGCCCGTCCCTCTGCGGCGCTTCACCCCGGTAGGCGGGAACCGCCGCTCCCCGGCGCAGCGCTTTACTTTGGCTGTTAAATCACTAACCAACACATTGGTTAGTTACCCAGGCTTCGGTGAAGCTGGGTCGGCGGGGCTGCCCTTATTCCAGGGGGGCATACGTAGTAAGTCTGCACGGGTCTGTGCGCCCTGGGGTGTTGTGCGGTGAAAGGGTGCTGCCCACCTCCCGGTGACTGGTGATCAGAGTGATGAAGCGGGAAGAGTAGTCCAGAGAGTGGTGTTTAAATTTCAGTTCACTTACTAGCGCTGTGACCTTGAGCAAGCTGTTTAACTTCTCCGAGCCTGTTTCCTCCAGGATAAAATAGCCGTTATGATCATCGCATGGCCTTAAATTATTTGGTGCTCATGAGGTACCTAGCATGCCTGAGGGTTTTTCTCCATGTTTATCCCTCAGGTGTTAACGTATTCGACAGTTCATGTCTCCAGAGGTCCCTGCATCTTTCTGAATAGAAGACATGGGGGGGGGGGGTGTGATCGCGTCTGTGCCTGGGAGGGGTGGGCACCATCCTGACTCTCTGATGGGGGCAGTGGCAGTTGTAGGGTCGGGCTGCTCTAGCAGCCAAGATGAAGAGGGTCAGTGCACATGTCCCCCTTGAAGAAAGCTGCAATCACCCGGCTCCTGCCATTGTGAACTGTCGGAATTCGTTCCTTAGGGTTAGGGTTTGGTGACTTGAAAGTTGCCTCACGCTGCCGTGTAGGAATTAACTGGGTCCTCCAAAGGAAGTGGGAGGGCTGCAGCTTCTACTGTGGAAGGTGTCACCCCTATGAGCTCCCACGACAGGTGCTGTCTTCCGAGGACACATTAGCTCCTTCTGCACCAGGCTGGCACGTTTGGTCAGTAGAGGTGACACCTTATCTTTGAAGGAAATGAGAGGAGCAAAGGAGAAGGAAAGAGGAGAGAGGGAAGGAGAGAGAGATAGATGTGGAGAGATCTCCTCCATTTAGTCTATCCCTCAGCAGACCTCATCCGGGTGCATTGGACTGCAAGAAGTCCAAGCCATCCCAGCAGATGGGGAGTGGGAGGGTTTCTGTGTCGGAAGCAGGCCTGTATTACCCAGGTGTCACCAACACGGCGGAGGAGGAGCTCAGCTCCTGGGACAGATAAACTGTCTCAAGTGTAGGTGATTCGGAGGCCTGTTCTGAGGAAGTAGTTTCAATTCTGGGCAGCTGAAAATAGGAGTGTGCGTTGCACCGTGTCTGCTTTTCCTTGAGGACACCTCCTAGGAGCTCTTCCCCAGAGTGTGAACAGCGCAGGTGCCAGCCCGTCAGGGCCGCGGCGTGTGTTGCCAGCTCTCTGTCACGGCTTCATTCATCCAGTCGTTCCACGTTTCGTCAGTGCCCAACACACGCCAGAGTCTCTGCCAGGAGTGAGGGTGGAGCCTTTGAGGAAATGTATGTGCAGGTCACGGTGTTGGAGGTTGTCTCGCTGGGGACTTGGTGGAGTCTTCCCAAGGAAGGCGTGTGTAGCTTAGCTCTAAATTGGAGATGAATAGGCTGCGGATGTCCTGTCTGGGTCACAGGGAGGGTGTCTGACAGGGCACACTTTAATGTACGTTACCTTAGTTGGGTCGCGTTATTGTTTCTCACAGGATGACGGAGGGTAGGAGAGGGACAGCTCTAGGTTGCCTTCTAGAAATTTCTCTAAGTTTTCCTGACTCTATGGGAACCAGAGATACCATTGCCTTCCTTGACATGATAGCATCCACAGCAGAGGGAAGGACCAGGCTTGCTCCTCAGTCTTCTTTTAGGTAAGAAAATTACATTTTCCTTACAATTCTTGTCGTTGGCCGTGTGCCTTTGTCCAGAATGGGCAGCCTACCTGTAGAGCAATCCTAGCAGCAGAACTGGGGGGGGGGTGCTGGCCAGGGCTCTGCATCTAATACAATCCGAAATCTGCAAGCGAAGGCCAAGGCAAGGATGGGCACCCGGCCATAGCTCCTGCAAATTCAGACTCTAGTAGGAAAGTGGAGGGTGTTGCTGGGGGACAGGAAAGGAACTGAGTGTTGCATAGCAGGAAAGACAGGGGCACCCTGTGTTGGGCACCCTATAGTGTCACTAAGAGTCATGGTCCCGTTTGTCGGACATGAAACCAGGAAAAGGCTTTGCACGCTCTCTCTGTGCCCCTTAGGATGAGTGACAGTTTTCTACCTATCGCTGTCATTTAGTAAGCGATAATGGTTCATTCTCTTGGAGGAGTTCCAGGAGGGGCCATGAGTAGTTGAAATCTCACAGATGAATTTGGTCTTCCGCTACCGACCCACCCTAGCCCAGGGCCTCCTCAGTCCTCCTGAGAGCACTCCCTTGCTCAAAGCCATGGCTTGGTTTCAGCATTGTTACCTGCCTTCAAACTAACAGGCCAGGGCTTGGTGAGCGTGCAGGTAGTGGTAGATTCTGGATTTAGAAAGCGGGCTTCCTGGTACTGAATTCGGTGTGCGACTTTAGTGACCGTGTTCAGCACTGCTTTGAAGTCATTTTCAGCGAGGTGCTAGGAGACTGATGTTCTCCGTTTCCACTGGACATGGTGGATATCAGTGGGCTTTGGTGTTTGGCTGCAGGGCCAGGCACGCAGCTTCCCACAATCCTCTCTCCTCAGGACCTAGTTAGTCCAGAAGCCGGAAGAATGAGTCCTCACTGATCCTGGAGAAAGCAGGTGGGGAGGGCTAGCTTATTCAGGCTTGTTTGTTAGGCTAACTGTGCAGATGTGGAGGGGGCTGTGACAGTGATTCAAGCCTCAGGCAGAATTCATCCCACAAAGCACTTACTGTGCGCCACACACAGTTTAAAGTGCAGGGGATCCAGGATCCTTAAAAATGAGAAAGTCATTGTTCTCATGGTGCTTACATGCCCCAGAACGAGACGAACTTATGTTTTAGTGAACATGCTGGATGCTGAGCAGTGACGTAATAGAAGGGTGTCAGTCAGGTTAAGAGTATTACTGGAACACCTGGTCACAGGCCTGGCAGTCTTATTTCCTGCGGAGAATTGTGGCCTGAGAAGGTACGGTTTGGGGCAAAAAAGGACAAATGTTCACCAAGAAGTCGGTTAAACATCAAATTATTTAGAGAATTTTATGTTTCTTTAAATGTGTATATGTGTTTTTATGCATGTGTGTGTGCTTGTATGTATGTGTACATGTGTGTATGTGTGCATGTATGTATGTGTACACGTGTGTGTGCCTCAGGACAACCTCAGGAACCACACTATGTTTGTGAAACACAGTTCATCTTGGTCTGAGACACGGCATGCTGGCCTGGGGCTTACTAGCTCAACTAAGCAGTAAGCCCCAGGGGTCTGCCTGCCTCTTCCTCCCCGACACTGGGTTACCAGTGCACACCACTGCACCTGGCTTTCTGGTTCTGTGGTGTGGGTTCTGGGTGTTGAACTCGCATCCTTATGCTCGACACTTTCCTGACTGACTCATTCCCACAAACCCTAACTTTTTTCTTTTTTTAAACCGAATTTCTTTCTTTCTTTGTTGTATCTCACCTGTTCCTATAGCGACTTGCCAAACAGCGCCAGGTGATGAGAAATGAGTGAAGGAATGTGAACAAAGGGGAGTCAGGCCCATTCCTTTCATCATTTTGATGCAGAATTGTTTGGTTTGGGCGGTAGAGAAAGAGGAAGTATGCTTGCGTTACAGATATGCTCATTCATGCTCAGGACTCATTATTTGAATAGTGAGAAAATAAAAGTTGAAGCCTTAGACAATTATAACCTTTTCTCTATTTTAAAGAGCTTTTCTTATTTGATAGGGATAGTCCTTTCCCTGGTTCAAAGTCTTTTTTTTTTTGTTTGTTTTTGTTTTTTCAAGATAGGGTTTCTCTGTAGCTTTGGAGCCTGCCCTGGAACTAGCTCTTGTAGACCAGGCTGGCCTCCAACTCACAGAGATCTGCCTGCCTCTGCCTCCCTAGTGCTGGAATTAAAGGCGTGCGCTACCACCGCCAGCGGGATCAAAGTCTTAATAATGTTCCTAGTTTTCCTTATAAATTTCATGCATTCATGTTTTACATTTAGGTCTACAGTTAAAGTGGAAATAAGTTTTGAATAAGGTGTGAAAATGGGTCAAAGACTTTTTGGGTATGTATTTATGTGCCCAATTATTTTAGTACAAGTTGTTAAAAACCAACATTTCCCAACTGAATTTCCTTGGGTGTTTAAAGGAAAGTCAGCCAGGGGCCAGCAAGATGGCTCAGTGTGTAAGGGTGCTTGCTGCCAAGCCAGACAGCCTGAACTTGGTTCCTGGGACCTTCATGGTGGAAGGAGAGAACTGATTTTAGTAAGCTGTCCTTAGACCATCAGTCAGACAGACAGACAGACGGCAGACATGATAGAGATATGATAGATGATAGATAGATAGAGATGATAAAGGGAGATGACATGTGATGACTAAAATATATTTTATCTAGTTTTAAGTATTAAATACATTAAATAATACAGTTTCTGTGTGATTATTTCAGTTCTGGGCAGCTGGGACAAATAAGCACCCCTCTGCAACGTGTGTGTGTGTGTGTGTGTGTGTGTGTGTGTGTGTGTGTACAGTAATTTGTCTTTGGTTTATATTATTGAATTTTTTTGGTAGATTTTAGGGAAAAAAGGTTCAGCACATAGGGTTTTGCTGTGTTTATATCTTAAGTATTTGATTTGGGGGTTTCCAGTCACTATAGAAATGTTTATTTTGTCATGAAGGAATGTATTTTGTCGAAAGCTTTTTCAGCATCTAATGAGGTGATCATATGGTTTTTATTTTTCAGTTTGTTTATATGGTGGATTACGTTGACAGATTTTTTTATGTTGAACCATCCCTTCATCTCTGGGATAAAGCTGACTTGATCATGGTGGATGACGGTTCTGTTGTGTTCTTGGATTCAATTTGCCGGTATTTTATTTAGTATTTTTGTATCAATGTTCATGAGTGAGATTGGTCTGTAATTCTTTTTCTTAGTAATGTCTTTGTGTGGTTTGGGTATCAGGGTAATTGTAGCCTCATAAAAAGAGTTTGGCAATGTTCCTTCTGTTTCTATTGTGTGGAATAATTTAAGGAGTATTGATATTAGTTCTTCTTTGAAAATCTTGTAGAATTCTGAGCTGAAACCATCTGGTCCTGGGCTTTTTTTGGTTGGGAGACTTTTGATGACTGTTTCTATTTCTTCAGCAGTTATAGCTCTGTTTAATTTGCTTATCTGGTCTTGGTTTAATTTTGGCATGTGATATTTATCCAGAAAACTGTCCATTTCCTTTAAGTTTTCCAATTTTGTGGTCTACAGGTTTTCGAAATATGACTTTATGATTCTCAGTATTTCCTCCGTGACTATTGTTATATCCCCCTTTTCATTTCTCATTTTGTTAATTTGGATATTCTCTCTCTGCCTTTTGGTTAGTTTGGATAAAGATTTGTCTATTTTGTTGATTTTTCTCGAAGAACCAACTCTTTGTCTCATTTATTATTTGTATTGTTTTCTTTGTTTCTATTTTGTTGATTTCAGCTCTCAATTTGATTTTTTTTCCCTGCCATCTAGTTCTCTTGGGTGAGTTTGCTTCTTTTTATTCTAAAGTTTTTAAATGTTCTGTTAATTCACTAGTGTGGGATTTTCCTAGCTTCTTTATGTAGGCATTTAGTGCTTTGAACTTTCCTCTTAACACTACTTTCATTGTGTCCCATAAATTTGGATATGTTGTGTGGTCATTTTCATTTAATTGTTGGTGGGAATGCAAGGTGACACAGCCCCTTTGGATGTCAGTATGGCGATTTCTCAGAAAATTAGGAAACAACTTTCCTCAAAACCCAGTAATACCACTTTTGGGTATATATCCAAAGGATGCTCAATCGTGCCACAAGGACATGTACTCAACTATGTTCATAGCAGCATTGTTTGTCATAGCCAGAACCTAGTAACAACCTAAATGTTCTTTGACCGAAGAATGGATAAGGCAAATGTGGTACATTTATACAATGGAGTACTACACAGCAGAAAAAAATAATGACATCTTGAATTTTGCAGGCAAGTGGATGGAGCATTATTTTGAGTGAGGTAACCCAGACCCAGAAAGACAATTATCACATGTACTCACTCATAAGTAGTTTTTAAACATAAAACAAAGAAAACCAGCCCACAAATCACAATCTCAGAAAACCTAGACAACAATGAGGACCCTAAGAGAGACATATATCGATCTAATCTACATGAATAGTAGAAAAAGGCAAGATCTCCTGAGTAAATTGGGAGCATGGGGACCTTGGCAGAGTGTTGAAGGGGAGGGGAGTGGAGAGAAAGGGAGAGGAGCAGAGAAAAAATGTAGAGCTCAATAAAAAGCAACTAAAAAAGAAAGAAAGAAATGTTTATTATGATATATTGAATTTGTGTTCAATGAACTTGCAAAAATTACTTCTTGTATATTGTAGCAGATTTGTGGCAGATTCATTCAGACTTTTTACAAAGAGAATCACATTCTCTGTGAATAAAAGTAGCTTTCTTTTCCAATCCAGATGTCTTTTATGTCTTTCTTGCTTCGCTGTTCTAAGAATTCTGCTACGTTTGGGTGTGAGAGCGAGCTCAGTAGCTTTCTTTCTTTCGTAGGGAGGAAATAGCCAGTTGTTCACTTTTGATCTTTCAAACTAAAACAGGCCTGGGTTGGACTTGCAGGCTATGCTGACTCTTGTTTTAGACATTCACTTATTTCTGTTAGCAATTAAAAATAGATACATACTTCCCAGTTGGCAGGGTCTTTATTGTTGCAGTAGCTTAACAATGTCTCTTCGCTGCTCTTCTTGTTTGCAGGCCTTTGACAAGAAGTTTTCCTTCTCTGTTCCTTTGTATTTAGCATTTAATTTCTCTCTACTTGCATCTAAGATTTTCTTTTTGTTTTGGCTTTCAGGGTTTTGCCTCTGGTTGGGGCGGGGGATGTTCAAGCCTGCCGTATGCAGGCACATGCTTGTTAGTTATTATGTAGCTCGACTTTCTTAAACTTTTTGAATTTGTGGTTTGTAGTTTTTATGCATTTTGGAAAATTCACAGCAACTTTTTTTTTCTAATTTGCTTTATTCTCCCCCGCCTTTCTGAAATTTCAATTATAGCTGCAGTTTTTGGTATAGCTTTCTGTCTTGGGCACTGTGGTCTGTCTTCTTCGCTCATTGCTTGCTTTCTTGTTTTAGTTTGGGTGATTCGTATTCACTTGTTTTCAAAGTTTGTTGTTATTATTGTTATTATTTCTTAACTTGGCTGTGTGAACTCTAAGAGAATCCTTGTTGAGAGCATTTTTCATTTGTTTCTGAGTTTGGTCCTTAGAGTATTTATATTAGATTCTCTTTTATAGTTTCTTTTTGCCCTCTCTCTGTTAAAATAACTTATTTCCCCAAAACAGATACATGATTGTGTTGTCTACTCATTCCACTAGAGTCTTTCAGAAGCAAGTATGATTGTTTTTAATTCTTTCCCTGAGAGCTTCAGTGTCTGTATGTATGACATCTGTTTCCCTCTGTGATTTATGGTTTTCAGTGCAGGTTCTCCTTGCTGTTCCTATGCCCTGCAATTCTTTGGTTGTTGAGAACTAGACATTTTAGAAGGAGAAGGAGGTAAAGTTTTTTTTTCTGCAGGAGTAGGGACATGCCTTCCTATTGCTGCTTTTTGTTCCGTGTGAGGAGGACTGGTCAGTGTAGCCAAATAGGATCTGAGGCACTGCCCTTCCGTGCACCAGGCTCCTCATTCCTCTTCGAATGCCTTGTGTTTAAGGCTAGGCTTTCCCAGTGGCTGTTCCGTTCACCTCAGGTTTCTTTTATGTTTGGGGCCTCAGGGTGGTCTGTCTCCATGTTCTCTCAGCTCATCCCTTGATATCCCCTTGTGGCTGTTTCTTGATGCTTGCAGGTGCATCTGCCCAAGTAAACAGATGCCCATTTCCTTATGCCCTAGAGGTCACATTTCTCCTTGGACTGAGCTAGTCTGTTCTCTGTCGGTTGTTCAATGGATTTGAAAAGGCTATGAACTTGAAGTCTGTGCAAACCTTTTGGCAGAAGCATAGAGATGGCACCCCTTTCTTCTCTGTACATCCAGGACAGAAATCAAAAGCCCCGATTTTATGTGTTAAGCCCGTTCTTTTTATGATCTTTATGTAAAATCTTGGCATTGTTTCTCTTCTCTCTGCACTCTATAAAAACTCTCTATGTCTTGCACATCTAAAAACATATGAGACCAGTGGGTCTTATTTGGGAAGCATTGAGGGTTGGGCCCCAGAGTCTCAGATGATATTCTTTGTGATCTAGTCATAAGTACATTTTTCCTATTCCTTGAGTGAATCTGGCATTCATCTAGGCTGAGAAATCCTGGTCTAAATAGCACATATACCTTCCACTTTTACTGGGGTGGTATGTCGATATAAATGGCCAAATGAAACCTCAGGCTGTGTATATACACTCCCTGGAATTGGTTTTCTCCTCTCATTGTGCCTCAGGGATGGGTGCACCGCACAGAAAAGGTCGTGCGTGTCTGTGGCCTTCGGATCTGAGGTGAATGAGAGCATCACTGTGAAGATCACATGATAAAGCAAAGCTGCTCCATGTGGCAACCAGGAAGGGGAGAAGGAGGGGGGAGGGGGAGAACAAGGGAGTGAATGAGTGTGTGAGTTGGTGCGTGCATGTGTGTGTGTGTTGTCAGTTCCTTAGCAAGGTTGGGAGCCAGGTCTTCAGCAGCCGCTGGAAGAATTAGAACAAGGCAAAGGTTACAACAGAGCCATTGCTGCATCCACATAGGGTGGTTGTTTGTGTAACCTAGGAGCAGACAGCTTAAATTCTTCCTGGAATCTAGTGCCAGATGACTAGCTGAGAAAACAATGGAAAGCTATGGAATTCTTTGTGTTCATTTTCGTCTTGGCAGCCAGAAAGCTTGGAACTAAATGTAAAAATAATTACAGTGATAATTTTATTTCAAGTGATAGGTATAAACATTTTTGTCATTATGATTTTGCTTTTTATAAAAACATTTTTTTATTATTACGTGGTGATATATGTTCATTATTAAAAGATGACATAGCAATTTCTTTTTTTTTGTTTTTGTTTTGTTTTTCAAAACATGGTTCCTCTGTAGCTTTGGGAACCTGTCCTAGAACTAGCCCTTGTAGATCAGGCTGGCCTCAAACTTACAGACATCCATCTGCCTTTGCCTCCCAAGTGCTGGGATTAAAGGCGTGCACCACCACCGCCCAGCGACAGTAACAATTTCTGATCCCAGCTGCGTGCCCTCCCTTCGCACAGCCCTGTCTCTCATCTTCATCCCAGGCACCGTCATTTACTCCGAGCATATATGTGTGTACGTCCACATATAGATCATAAAAACGACATGCTACCTCTCATGCCATATTAAAACTCATTTTTTAAAGCTTAACACTTAACGAGAGCGTTTCCAGTGCTGTGAAGTCTTTGCTCCCGCATTGTCCTTGGCTGATGGTCCTTGTCATCATGAGGATGTATCAAGTTTCTCTCACAGCTGGAATTCAGCTTTCTGCTGCTGTAAACAGCTCCGCCATTATATATTCTTATATATTCTTATCACATACTCCGATTGCACCCACTATTGTTCTCTTGGAACAAGTTGCTGAAAGTGTCGTAATTGAGCAAAGAGCTAGAATGAACTAGAATGAACTAGAAATTTGTATGTGGACTCATATTGTCTATTCTCTTGCCCCTGTATATAGTGAGGCTTACAACTCTGGATTACATGGTGAGTACGTCTATGATTAGCTTTCTGTAGAACTGTCACTGTGTCCCCCAAATGGCTGTCCCTCTTCCCTCCCCACCAGATGTGCACAGTGCCACGGGATCTCCTTGCCATGACCGCACTTGTTACTGTCCGTCTCAGCCATCATTGTCATTGTCTCTCTTTGTGACTTTGACTAGCGCTGACAGCTAATGATGCTGAGGGTATTTTCATGTTCAAGTGCTGTATCTTCTTTAGATGAATATCGGGTAAATATGTTGCCATTTAAAAATTTGGGTTACTGGCATTTTCATAGTAGAATAGTGTGTATGCACACACACACACATGCACGCACCAACTCACACACTCATTCACTCCCTTGTTCTCCCCCTCCCCCCCTCCCCTTCCTGGTTGCCACATGGAGCAGCTTTGTTTTATCATGTGATCTTCACAGTGATGTTCTCATTCACCTCAGATCCGAAGGCCACAGAGCTAGCCAACCATGGACTCTGAAACCTTGAGCCCACAGGCCCACCTTCCTTTAGCTTCTAATTCTAGGAATTTGGCACAGTGAAAAAAGCTGACTGACATATCCAGTTACTATGTATGTCTTCTTTACTTTAAAAATTTTACTTATGTGTATGTGTGTGTGCATATGCATGCCTGTGTGTGCCAATGGGAATGCCAAGGCATATATATGGAGGTCAGAGGTCAACTTATTGAATTCTCTCCTTCCAAGACATGGGCTCCTGTGTTAAACTTTATCATTAGACTTACTCGTCCTTCTTGAAGGTTTTTCACCCCACTTTTATGATTTCTATTGTACAAGCTTTGAGGCTCTACTGTTAAATTCTGAAGCATCTTATATATTTATTTACTTAACCTGCTTATTTATTTATTGGTGCAGTCTGTGTGTAAAGGTGTCAGTTTTATTTGAGGCTGCTCTTTGTTAATACATAGAAATGCAGTTGATTTATTCTGAAACCTTTTAGGCCTCATGTTTTAGTGAATTCATTAAGATTTTCTGGATATAGTATCATGCCATCTACAAATAGGAGTATTTTACCATCTTTCTTGTAGGCCTTCCTTCCTTCCATCCTTCCATTTTTCCTTTCCTTCTTCCCCCTTCTTCTTGTCCCACTTAATCTCTTCGCTAAGATGAACTAGATGAAGCACTTTGAGGTGCTCAGTGTGGGGGAGATACACTATGGAGGGGATACATTGTTGAGGAGATACATTGTTGCAGAGATACTTTGTGGAGGAGATACATTGTTGTGGAGATACTTTGTGGAGGAGATACATTGTTGCGGAGATACTTTGTGAGGGAGATACATAGGATGATCGACTTTGCTAGAAATCACAATGCCATATTAAATAGAAGTGATGAGAGCAGACATCCTGTCCTGCATGTCTGATCCTGACTGTGAGACCAGTCTTACATGTGTTGGCATCCTGTAACTGTTTTTATATGACAAGAGTCTGAGTGAGTGAGCAGAAGTTACTGGGTCCAGACTAGGAATAAAAACTCCTCTGTCCTGTCCATCAGGAGGTTTAGTGTTGTGGCCAGAAGAAAAGAAGTATTGTGGTTGATGTGTCTGTGTGTCCACGTGATATCTGGATGCCAAGGAGTTTGATTGACATTATCTAACATGCCGGCATCTGTTATTTGCACATTAAGTGGGATACCCATTTTCCATCTTGCCCTTGCATATTTGGGGGTCCATTCTGGCAGGTACTACTCTGGGGTTACCAAGATGAATTAGATGCAGCACCACAAGGTGCTTGTGGAGACTTTGTGGGGGAGACACACAGATATTAGTTAAATGTTCTTTAATTCCCGTTGAAGTAACCTGCGGGAAAGAAACAGATATGGGGCTCACCCTTGGCATTGGCTGGGACATTTGCTGTCTGCGACACAAAATAAAGATGCTTAGAATGAGCATTCTTGAAAGTTCTTTTAGCCGGACCTCTGTCTTTCAGCAGAAGGACCGACCCTCTTACCTTACTCAACAGTTGCTGTTCTCACTCCCGAAGTGCTCACTGGGTGGGCAGGGGTGTGTGTGTGTGCACCCACTCCTTCGCTCGCTCTTAGCAGCCAGCAATCCTTGCACAGCCCACTCCTGGCTCCATTTGTTGTGTCTGGCATGGGTAATCCAACACCAGCCCCGACGATCATCTTTAGTATGGCTCGTCTAGGATTGCTAGCTTGTGGAGAGGGCAAGGCATTGTCCTTCCTGGAGATGCTTGTGACATGGGCCTGACAAGAGGGTGTGTGTGTGCCATCTAACTGCCAAGCCGGAGCGACCCAGAAAGCTTTGGGGAGGCTTCCCATTTGGTTTAATTGCGTGTTCAGCTTTCACTGTAAAGAGGACGCTCCATCTCTTTTAAACCTGTCAGTTCACAGGATTAACTGGGATCTGTCTAAAGTCATACCTGTGTGCTTGCTGCTAAGTCATCCTACCAGATGGGAATGAAAGTAGTATTAGGGGATATTTAATTTATTTTTTAATTAAATATTTAATTTTTAAATTTTTTACACAGTTTTTAACGCCTAGTCTGAATTTTATGGTGCACGTGTTTCCATCTTTACTTTTCTATTTAAAAGAATGACTTTGTTCTAACTTTATTATATACTATTTATTATAGCGCTGAAAACAGCATCAGGTTTTTATGGCCCTACTGGTACAACAGGATGGAAACCTTGTGGTCCTGGGCTATGAAAGAAATGAATGGGCTCCACAAGCCTTTCAGGTTTAATTAACTTTTAAACAAATCTGAAATTCCAGTTTCCCGTTTTTCCTTTTATTGTGGTATATTTTTCTTTTGAATCTGTGAGGGGGTGAGATAAGCCTGCGGAATGTTCTCTGCGCTCATTGGTGACCACACACACACACACACACACACACACACACACACACACACACGAGGCAGCAGCCAGCTCTGTCAAAGGGGGCCGGGAAAATCACTGTTTGTATCTTGTACGAGTTTTGTGAAGTCCTGTCCAGCTCCCGTCAGGAACCTCGGGCCCCTCTCCTTGCAGACTTCTGAAATAAAATTAAAAAGTGGAGCAAACACACTTTAAACACCAGACACAAATACCGTCTAGAGGCAAACTGAACAAACTGGAGAACGACAGGGTTGTGAGCGACCCTGAACAGAGCGCTCCTAATGATGTGGCAGACTAGAAAGGGAGGTGCAGAGGGGTCTCAGAAAGTTCCAGGGCGTGGAAGCCTCTGCTCCTCTGACCCTGTTGGGGGTCGATCCTATTGGGAGGGGCAGAGCAGGTGGCTTCAGCAGCATTGTCCCTGTGTGCTTGTGTGTGAAACCGCGCCTCCTAAGGACCAGCAGCGCTTGGTTCCTGGTTCCCCAGTCCAGGCTCCAGCTCCCTCCTGGGATTTGCTCACAACGAGGAAGGCTGAGCAGGGTGTGGATGGCTGGGGCAAGAGAATTTGAACTAGCAGGTAAGTCTTGCTCTTGATTCCTTGCCTTCTCTGTGTGACCTTGGAAAAATGACCTAGCCCCTCTGAACCATACTTGTCATTCCTACAAAATACAAGTTTGGACTAAAAGAGTGCCTCCCAATCAGATCTCACGAGAGTGACTCCATTAAGCTAGCTCAGTGATTGGCCAGCACCGCCACCACTGGCGTTCCTGGCCTCAGTTTCCTCCCTTCCATTTATGCTCCTGCAAGGCTTGGCTTGAATAAAGTGTTTAAATACCTGGGTGCCCGCAGCCACGCTTTCTTATCTTGTCTGCTACTGACGTCTTGTCCAGCTGCGTGGGGATGCGGGGGCGGGGAGCACCCATGATACTGGGGCCATCTGGCTTTCTCAGATGGCACAGGAATGTGGGTCTTAAGTGATGGAGATATGCTCAGTGAAGAGGAAGCTGCCAGGTGGCGGATGGGTTTGCATGACTTCACTTCTCACTCTGCAAGTGCCCCCCACACGCTTACTTGGCCATCTTTCTCCTTTGCTGTAATTTGGAGGCACCCTGGGGGGGTCACAGGATTTTGAAGGCAACCAGCCTCAGTCTACACTTCCTGCCCTAGGCAGCTCTTCATGGCAGCTGTCAGGTCCTAAATCCTGACCCTTTAATGGCGGTCTCTGGGGTTAAGGTGGCGATTAGCACCTATCAGCTGCCCATGGGCTTCTGAGCCCGGCCTCCCTGCGAGTTGCTTGCTAGCTCCTATTTAGTGGGCCTTTATCTGTCTGCTCCTTGCCCTGGGACTCTTTTCCTTAATCAGGGGTCTTCCTTTGCCACAAGCTTCCTCCCCGTGTTTCGGGTGCAGAATGTGCCCGCTGGGCTGCAGGGAGCGAAGGCTCACGGGGAATCTTTGCTTTCCCTGCCTTTTTAAAAAATATTTATTTATTTATTATGTATACAATATTCTGTCTGTATGCCTGAAGGCCAGAAGAGGGCGCCAGACCTCTTTACAGATGGTTGTGAGCCACCATGTGGATGCTGGGAATTGAACTCAGGACCTTTGGAAGAGCAGGCAATGCTCTTAACCACTGAGCCATCTCTCCAGCCCCTTCCCTGCCATTTTAAGGAAACGCAGAGCGCTTTTGGTCCTGTCCTCCAGACACTTTGGTGAACACCGAGGCCTCCACACCAAGATTTGGCAGGGGAAACTGTCATGAAAGAACCATTTAATTGAAGAGTGCAGAGCTGCAGTCCCAGGGGTGTTGAGCAGTTTAATTAATGCTTATTGGGAATGAAGGGCTGATGATTTAAAAATGGAAATTCATATCTCCTGTCCATCGATCTCTCCCTCTTGTTCTTTCTGCCTGCTTCCTATTTTTGCCAGTTTTTTATGGAGTACCCTTGGGGAGAGCAGGCTTTTGCTAACTTCTGGCTCTGGGACCGCCAAGGATCCAGACCTTTCCACTAGGGGTTGGGAGTTCAGAGAGAGAGAGAGAGAGAGAGAGAGAGAGAGAGAGAGAGAGAGAGAGAGCTGAGCATAGACAGTGGAGAGCTGGAGCCCTGCACAGAGATTCTTGAAGGACCCCGTGCCAGGCCTACGTCCTAGAGCAGTGATGGTCCTATAACGGAGAGGCAGGAAGGAGCAAAGTTTGAGGGAACCAGAGGATTTGGGAAGTGCTTGGAACAAGCCTGGGGGAGGGGGGCACAGGAAAGGGAGGTCAGGAAAGGGGTGGGGGACTGACAGGAAAGGAGTGGAGCTTGAGGAGGCAGTGGTGGCCTTGGGGCAGGTGACTGGATGGAATATGAGCAGGACCAGGCCGTGCAGAGTCTTAAATATCGTACTAATTACTGTACTAATAAGCTGGTCAATTTGGATTTTATCCCAAGGGTGTGGAAATCCACAGAGTATGAACAGGCTGGCCTGTGAGGTTTCCAAGGCTGTTTAGCATGGAAATTATGATCAGGGTCTTTGAGTTTGGGTAACCGATGTCGGAATCCTGTCCTGACAACCTTCTACTTGTAGGCAGGTTATTCTAGTGGGTCTTTGTGGCCCCATCTTTCAAACAGATAAAAATCCCATTGTCATGAGGAATAACTAAGTACGCAAACCAACCGCTGGTTATAGTCCAGCCTTCCACTAGGGGAAGCCTAGAACCAAGGGACTTAGTACTGCTCCTTCTAGCAGCTAGTGGCTGAATCTGTTTGACAAAAGGCCCATGAAGGACCAGAGCACCCAGGGTCACTGATGAAGGCCACGGGCAGCGCTCATTGGCTCCTTTCACCTGCTGCTTTGTACATTTTAAGAGGGAACTTCTCCAAAGGGCAATGTTAGCACCTGTCTGGTGAGCCAGCACCCAGGGTCTGGTTTCCTTTGGGGCTTTCTTTCTTTCTTTCTTTTTTATTAAAAATAATTTGTTTTCATATAATATATTCTAACCATGGTCTCTCCCAGCTCCTGCTGGATCTTCCCCACCTCCAGACACTACATTGGGAATGCTACACAAGTGAACTCACAGAGACTGTGGTAACATGCACAGGTTCACACTTGGTCTAGCCAGCAAGGGTCCCAGCATTGAGGGCAGAAGGGGACATAAGCT
Organism: Microtus pennsylvanicus; assembly: GCF_037038515.1. Taxonomy (NCBI): domain Eukaryota; kingdom Metazoa; phylum Chordata; class Mammalia; order Rodentia; family Cricetidae; genus Microtus; species Microtus pennsylvanicus. The sequence goes on along the minus strand of NC_134587.1, from coordinate 28,955,425 downwards.
TCCATCCCTAACCAAGAAGCCATCTCTAGCTGACATCTGCTTCCAAAGGAAAAGTTTGTTTTCTCCAATGGAGTCTCACTGGGTGTATTAGGCAAACTAATGGGTAGGCCTCATGCCCAGCAGTACAATGCCAACACAAAATGAACTCAATTATATTTATGTAGACTTTTGGTCTCATATGGCTCTGTTTGAACATTTTTATTTACTAGTCTTTTGCTTGTATATTATGGTTTCAGACTTCATGATTTTATAGGTTTTGTGTGTGTTTCTTGTGCTTTCTTTTAATCCTGATAAGGTCTTATTTGTTTGTTTGTTTGTTTTTTGCCTGTTTGTTTTCTAGAGAGAGAGAGAGAGAGAGAGAGAGAGAGAGAGAGAGAGAGAGAGGAGGTATGGAGTTGGGTGGGTTCATGCAATTGCCTTAAGAATGAACTTTGAGCCTTGCTGTGTTGATTCATATGCATCATGTACCTCAGAAAATAACCTAGAAAACAAACCCCCGAGTGTGGTTATAAGGGATCGTCTAGATTTGGTAAACCCCTGACCATGCCTTTGAGGGATTGTCTTTATCTATCTAACTGACATGGGAAGATACACCATGACAGTGGGTGACCACCGTTCCCTGGGCTTGGGACCTGGACTGATTTAAAAGGAGAAACCTCATTGAGTGACTGTCAATGTTCTCTGTTTTCTAACCTCGGATGTGACGTGGCCAGCCTTCTCGAGGGCCTGCTGCAAGGACACCTATCGTGACGGACTGTACTTTTGAACTATAGACCGAAATAAAGCGTTTGCCCCTTAGGTTGCTTTTGTCATGGCACTCTGACCCTCCATCTCTCCCTCCTTCCCTCCTTCCCTTCTTCCCTCCCTCCCTCCCTCCCTCCCTCCCTCCCTCCCTCCCTCCCTCCCTCCTTTCCTCCCCCTTTTCCCTCCTTCCTTTTTGTTTTTGATTCTCTACTATGTTGTTACTATGTTAGCCAGGAGTCCCTTTACAGATGCTGGTACCACGTGATCTGGACTTTCCAGCCATCAGAGTTGTAAGCAAAACTAAATTAATTTTGGTGCTTCTCAGCTCCAAGTATTTTGTAACAGCAGCACACAATGAACAAAATTACACCTATTCTTTTAGATGCTTCTTTCCCAGGATAGTTGAAGGAACTGCATTGTTCTGGACTTTTTGGCGTTTGCTGTCAGCTCACTGGGAGCCTGCTGTGAAATTGGTCTGACTCCTCAGCTCAAACCCCTAGGCAGATGCCAGGGTAGAGGACTGGGAGGGGCAGTTGGGTAACATTTACTGCTGTGTAACTCTACTTCCCGGCTCCCATAGACTCCTCCGGGCCTGGGAGTGGAGTGGACCCGTCAAAGAGGCTTCTTTTGCCAGCATGTGAGGCAGTCTCAGTCTCATCTCCTGGCTTGTATTGCTTCACAAATATATCCCTTCTCCAGGGAAGAGGGAGAAGCACAAGGAGGGAAGATGCTCTGGTAAATTCGCTTCTCTATTTTATGGACAGGATTTCAGCAGTTACACACCAGATTTCTTAAATCTTAGTCACTTATTAGATTAAAAGTTAAGCGATATTTCTAGATTACACTTGGTAATTCAGTATAATAATGTATAAAACAACATTTTTTTTCAAGGAAGAAAAGGGAATGCATCTAGACTTTGCTAACATGTGCAGCTTGTATATCAGAACAAACGGGTGATGTGGTTGGCATGGAAGAAATAAATTCAGCACTGATGAGGTTTGTCTCTTGGGGAAGGAAAGCGAAGACATGGACCACAGGGCTGAGCCAAAATCAAGTCCTTCCTTCTCCTCGCAAAAGGCAGCAGGAAAACGAATCCTAATACCAAGCCAAGTATGTACTTCAGAAGTGATGACTTTTTTTTTCTTTCTTAAAGTGGTTCTAAAAGGCACAATTCAAAATACTTGCTGCAAGAATAGACATGCTGAAATCTTAATGGTGCAATGCTAGTTTGTTGAGTAAAAAAAAAAATGGGGCTGGATAATGACGAATCATAGCTATGCAAATGGAAAGAAAGATCATCATGTCTTATGCTCCGGGGTGTGAACCGATGGCAAGAATTGGACCATGTTTCTCAGTGGAGAGATGGATTTAAGATGGGAAATTTCGGGGCTATGTGAACCTCCCCTTAAGATTCATTTGCAGTACATGAGATACTAAAATAATTGGTCTTCCGTCAGCCTTTCTGAGGGTCCACCTCTGCAAAGAGGCAGCTGTCAGGTGACAAATCCTCCCTGTTTCCTCTCTCCTTCTCTTTTCCCCCCTCTCCCTTTCTCTTCCCCAATGCACATACCCTTTGCTTCTAGAACTTATATTTTAATGTTAATAGAGAACTGAAAACAAGTGCAAATCTATATAGCACATACTGTAGAACTCTTTCCTAATATACCTGGAAGGATCACCAACGCAGGCAAGCAAAGGTTGTAAATCTTGACCAAACTACACAATGGAGTCTTTTATTCTTCTGTTTTTGTATATATATATATATTTTCTGAGCCAAGGGTGTTATTTCCAGTTGTTTCGGACTAAGAATAACATTACCACCCAAGAAGTAATAACCCAGCCCCATGAAATAAGCAGAAAATTCAAACAGTAGTCAGTGACTCAGCTACCAGGTACTTACCAACCCTGCAATTACATTCTCACAGGCCTCTGTGAATGGGTGAGCTGATTTCAAACCAGTATTATTATTTAGGTGGCTTCCTGCTGCAGTGACTTGATGATAGGTGGAGCTGTTCATAATTTCTTAGAAAATTTTTAAAAATATTGTATATATTTGTTTCAGTATATTTTTAAGCTTTGTATTAACAAATGGAGTAATGAAGTCCAAACTATCTTTAGGTTAAAATATACCAAAGTTTTCCAAATAAGATAATGAATAAGAGTTATTTAGTAAATTATTCGTTGAGTGATTCAGACACAAAGAATTGTCAGCTTAGACCCCAGTAAACTACTGTACCCAAAAATAAGTTCCAGAGAGATGGACATGGCAAAGAAAATTATGGGAGAATTTGCAAAATATATACAGGAATGACTTTGTTTATGGTTTAAATCCAGAAAAGTCATTCATGGGAAAAAGAGACTATTTGACTATTTCAAAGCTGAAACTTGTACACATGAAGAAAGAAGCAGCTGGGGAAATTTACATTAAGTTTGTAATACACACAATTGGGAAATGTGTGAGCAAAGGGCTGGGGACCTCATAAGGTGGGTGTGAGACACAATAACTACCACTTGTGCGTAGTTTTCTATGACCATGTGGATTCACTGAATCTGCTTATACGGATTGCTTTGTATTCACAATGTGTTGTAACCAGCTTTGCTCGCAGGTTAGCACAGCCCATGTCTCTCACGGTTCTGTGGCATAGTTTTCCGTGGTTTCAAAGCTTTTATTGGTGAGCGAGTACAGCCCTACGTTGATGGAGTTTTAAGCATTAAACTAAGCTTTTAATGCTGGATGCCAGGGTTAGAGAAATCAAATATGTTTTCTAGTACTTCATCTGCTTATACAGCCAGAACCTATCATTAGAACCATGGTTACCGACAGCTGTTTAACAAAACGGAGTGATTTACCAAGAAGCCCGGCAGTTGCTTTATCCTCTGTTCCAGGGGAGGCTTTTGCCATTCAAACCTGTCTTAGCAAAGGAGGAAATATCATTTGAGGTCCCACGCTTTTCACAACATGTCATCGTTATCGTTAGAGGCCTTAGTAAAAGAAACACATTAATTGCTATCCCAGAGTATCTCTGTGACTGTAGTATTATGCTAGGGCTCTTTGTCAAGCCTGCCAGTCCCTTATCTTGCTTTTATAGCAGAGGAAATAAAGGCGCTGGAGACCTGTCTTTGAGGTCACACAACAAGTTAACAGCAGGTAAACATTAGAGCTGGCAGCTCCAGAATTCCCACTGTGTGTAATTAGTTCACCACAGGCAGGAAATGGCAGCACTGGGAATAAATGGCAGGTGTGGTGTTTGGGGACCTGATGGCTGGTGGGAATTCTCTGTACTCTCGTGAATGGTTAATTAACTTAGTGTCTCTTTGAAGGTCTTCCTGCATCCAATGTGGAGGCCTCTTAGCTCTGTACTTCTTCCTAGGCTCAAGGAAAACATCGAGTTTGCCTCAAGGTATCTGGAGGGCTTGCCGGGTGATGATGCTTGCTGGGTGTGGGCCTGAGTAATTTTTAAAAGCACTTGGGTAGCTTTCGGGAGGCTTTATGCAGTTTCTCACTGTGGTTTCTGTTGTTTTCTCCCAAAGGATCTCAGAGTGCTTGGGAAGGATGAGGTTGGGAGTGAAGGGCAGGGCCTGGCCTGACTGTTGGCAGTTCTCCCTGCTTCTGCCTCTCTGGTGTTGTCAGAGGTTTCTGCTGAGTGCAAGCATTGTTGGTCATCACGTGATCAGGCTGTGGCGTGCATGCTTGCCTTTGTCTTCTTTTATAGGTATCGCATTTTCGGACATCCATCCGAAGGCATCTGAAAACATCCTCACAGGAAGCAGTGTGGTGTTTGGCAAGCACCGGGGTACACTTATGGAGAGTTCCAGGGAGTGCAGGGGCACTCTGCCAAGTTGGAACTAAAGGATAGTGCCATCATATGTTCTAACAAGCTTATTAGTCCTAGAATCAGGATGATCTGAATTCCGTTGACCCCCCGCGTCGGGACTGGAGAGAGATGACATGGGCTCCTGCTCTAGGATGTTGAGAGGCTGGGCTCTTGAGTGTGCTTGTCCTTTCTAGAAAACCCTACTGACTTCCTAATGTATCAAACCCGTGTATGGACTTTACAGTCTGGAGATCAGCAGCATCAGTACCATCTGGGAACTTAGACGTGTAGGGCCCCAGCTTTCTTCTCCTGTGTCTTCAGGTGCTATCCAAGTGGTTCTTAAGCCTGCTTAAGCTTGGGAATTTCTGCGGTGCAACTGTCACTTCTTTCACTGGTCAAAATAGCTAGTCATCAGTGAAAGCTTTATCCTGACCCTGCCCTTTATGTATATACCATGACCCTTAATCTTAGTCTCATCACACTATGATAATAATAACTTATTTCAAATTTCTCTTTATGATAAATTAAGGAATGTACAGTATAAAAGCCCCAACAACGCATAAAAGTGAAAAGTAAAAAAGCAATTCACCCCTCAGACGTATTCTAAAAGTACATCCTCATTTCTGTGCGTAATTTTAAAAGACTTTATGTTTTTTTTTTCTCCCCTGATTGTAGGCTCTTTGTGTTGTTACTGTAGAAAAGCAAAAGGGAAAAGGGTAAGGAAGTTGGAGACAGAGATTTGCTAACTTAAGTGTTAGGGTTTTATTTGTTTCTTTCTTTGTTTGAGATAGATCTCTGTGGCAGCCCTGGCTGTCCTGGGATTTCCTTTGTCAACCAGACTGGCCTCAAACTCACAGAGATCTGCCTGTCTCTGTGCCATCACCACCTGACCAGGTGTTAGGGTTTTATGTAGTAGCATTTCAGTCTGTGTTGGTTTGAAGGAAAATAGTCCCCAAAGGGGATGGCACTATTGGGAGGTGTGGCTTTGTTGGAGGAAGTGTGTCACTGTGGGGTGGACTTTGGGCTTTCCTATGCTAAGGATACTGCCCAGTGTCTCAGTCTACTTCCTGTTGTCTGCCAGATGTAGGAATCTCAACTACTCCTCCAGCACCATATCTGCCTACCTGCTGCCATGATCCATGTTATGATGATAGTGGACAGGACCTCTGAAACTGTAAGAGAGCCACCATAATTCCATTTGTTCTTTATATTCCATGTGTTCTTTATAAGAGTTGCCATAACCTTAACCTCTGAGCCATCTCTCCAGCCCTCTTATTTTATTTTGTATTAAAGGAGCTCTGGTATAATCATAATCACTGATATCTGAAATAGCTGTTTTATGATTAGATTTATGGCTTCATTTTTCTTTGTGCAAATGAAAATTTTAATTGACTACTCACTGCTGTGACATAGTTTGTTTTTACTTCCTTTTGGATTAAACATGGTCCAACCATTCTCCTCTCAAACTTGCTATGGGGCTGACCTCTGGGGAGGAGTGAGTGCATGCTCAGACAATCTCAGGTCAACTGCTCAGAAAATTCTACATGGTCGTGGAACCTCAGTGCGAGGAAACAGACTTTTGCTATTTAGGCTTCTTTGTTGATATTGAAAAAAATATGCATGGCAGAAACTTTTTTTGGCCGTGTCTGTACCTTTTGAAGGCTGCTTGAGAGCAAACTGACATGTGGCCTTTTTAACCTCTTCAGGCTAACTGGCTTTTTTGTTGAGTCAGGGAAGAAAGGTCTGCTGTGGTTTTCCCTGCGGTGTCTTGGCAGTGTTTTGTTGTAGAGCACATCACCACCCTCAGCACTGCAGACTGCGTTGTGACAACTGAAGGACCTGGAGCATCCTCCCGCAGTGGACCGGACTGCTCAGTTCCAGGTGTTGCAAGATTAATGCTCTGAGAGCCTCTTAAAGCTCAGCTCAGGAACCCAGGCAGTCAGCAAGTGTTTCCAAACATTCACTCTAACTGTGTCTTTCAGAGACCACTAAGAGAGATGCAAAGTGTATTTCCAAAAATCCTAAGTAATAGCTATGATAATTTTCTCCTCTCTATTTTGTCTCACTCGGTTTTTATAATTTCTTCTCAAAAACCCATCCTCACTGCTCCTTCGCGACTTTTCTAAAGCGTCAGGACCTTCTCCCCAGGTTGGTTATTATATAGACTGCGTTAGCCTCTGCGGCTTCTTTTAATTTCCTGATAGCTTCCCAGGAGAGCGATTTGTCCATTTTGTGGGTAGATAGTGGGAGCGGCCTTGGGCAAGCTCAGTGGGCAGGACTGTGGCTTATGAGTCATTAATAACATAATCTTTTTGTTACACAAGCTGCCGGCCATGCCCTGCAGTCCACACCTGTCACCTCGGTGACCGACTGTGTAGACTTGAGTGGCGTCCCTGCCTTAAAGCTGTTTAGGAACATTGGTTAATGGAAAACTGTTGACACCAAACACGAAACTGGGTTAATGGGGACCAAGTGGAATTGATGGGAGGAGACAGCAGATCTTAAGGTGCCGTTCCCAGCTGTGGTACAGCTGTGCCGTTTATCTTGACTGATAGTGTTTAGGTTGAAAAGCAGGCTGGGCAGGGAGAAGGTATAGTCTGTATATGGCATGAGCCATCTTGGCTCTGAAGCTTATCAAAGATCTTGAGGCCTTGTTAGACTTCTAAAGATGCCCATATGGTGAATTCCAATATTCCACTTTCCCATGACTGCGTGCTATCGTTTTTTGACCAGGGTGCCATGTTTACACAGCGTCGCCGAGTGTGCGGTTCCCTAGGGTGCATAGCTGCTTTGCTCTTGTCCGGGTGCATAGTCAAAGCATGAAGAGCTGGTGTTTGTATTCAAAAAAGTTTAGGATTTACTCCCAGGCAAGCATGTTAACTTAATGCATAACTTTTTATTTTTTCCCTCTCCACCCCTACAGGTTTCTCTTATGAAATATGGATGTATACATTCTTGGGGAAATAACCATTAGGGTTTTGAATAGATGAAACTTGGTGAAGGGGTGGCTTTCCATCACTGGTAGCACTGAGTGTGTCTAGCAGCGAGGCTCTGTCTGATCTTCCTCCCTACTTTTGCTTCTTTCTCCTTCCATCCCTGATGTCAAACAGTGAGTTCTACCTCCTTCATGTTCCAACCTGCTGTCTGTAGTCTACTGCAGGACCTTGGTGCAAACACTTCTTCTGCCTGGAATGCTCTTGCTCACTTCTCTATAAGATCGTTTCCGTTCCTTCAGGCACAAATAGTGGCTTCCTACTGAGGATGTCCATGGCTAGCCTTCCATGATATCAGTCCTTTCTTGTGGGCCTTCCACATTTTATATCTTGATTCTCTCTTTTATCTTTCTCCTTTTTTTGGGGGGGGGCTGATCAATGTCAAATTATTTAAGTTATATTAGCTGTTTTGTTGACCCCTGCCCCTCTCACTCTTGAATACATCCAATATACTTTTCCTAGAGGCACGGTAGAGTTTAGACTTTCATTCCCAATCAGATTCTAGCAGGTAGAGCATTAAAAGCTCCCTCTGAATAGAAGGAGGGGGAGAAAAAGTACTAAGTGACGTTTGTTGGCTTCTGTCTGTCATCGCGGACCTCCGCAGCTTAGACGCAGAATTTATCTGGCAGTCAGCCCATTCATTACGCAGAACGGGTTTAGACACTGAGGTGAGTTTTGAGGTTTCTGTCTTCAAGCAGTGTTAGCAGTGTCTCTGTTAGCAGGGACAGGAAGTAAGCTCTCAGTTGGCTTTGGGGTTTAAAGTATATCCAGGGAATCCAGAAGCAGCTCCCTATGTACATACATTTCTAGGCTTTCACACGTTTCCAGGAAGTCAGCAGGTGGTAACAGACACAGGCTGAGGACTTATGGGAGGTAATGACATAGCGACAGGCAAACGGGATCTCTGGCACCGAAGGTCCATTCTCTTTGGTCCATGCATAAAAGGTGTATGACTTACTTATCGCCGAATCCCACACCCAGCCTTAGCCCCACCGCTAGGTGAGGGGCTAGACAGAGAGGGATTCCTGTGCGGCTCTGTAAACAGTGATAAGACGGTGGGCCATGAAGCTCAGCTTGGCAGGGGTTGCTTGGGATCTTGCTGAGTGCACAGCAAAACTTAATTAACTGTGCAAACATTCTATTCAAGATAAGACTATAACAGTTGCCTTGGGGAAAATTCTTTGAGTCAATATTTGTTTGATCTTTTATATAGTATTTTGGCTTTGGTATTCGTGCTGGAGCACAGTTCCTATTATATATGCTGCTTTCAAGGGTTTGCTGTGTTTGCATGCCAGGTCAGCTCTGGAACAAGGAAAGCTGGGAATCACTGTTTAAACAGAGGTCCTAGGGACTTCCCACTGGATGTCTAAAAGGTTGAACTTTAGGTTTTGTTTTAAGTGGTTGACAAATCATTACTAAAAATATGTATTAAGGGCCCTAGTTTGGTCTCTAGAATCACCTTCACCCTCATCATCATCACCACACATACACACACACACACACACACACACACACACACACACACACACACATCTCCCAAATAGTTACAGTGGCCGTGATTTGTTGAACATGGCATGTAAGAAAGGCCAAGTCATTGGCCTAGTGCTCTTCTGAGGGTGAGTTATCCCCTTTAATCCTCTTAGCAGTCCCGTGAGGTGAGCGATTATTGGTCTGAATGTTCATGGGGAGTACACAATATGGTGTCAGTCTGGAGAAAGGGGAGACTAAAGAAGTTGGAAATCAGAAGGAAAGTGTCCGGTCTGGTACTAGTCCTAAGCAACAGTGGTGTAATGGCTGGTGGGGAAGTGACCAAAGGTATGCTCTGCTCTCGACATTGTTTCCTTCTGCAGTTACTTGGGCCTTTCTGGGCTTTCAGCGCCCCTCTTCTGGTGACAGAGACAGCAAACTAAAACACACAGAACGGCAATGTCATGCGTGCTATGAAAACAGCAAGGAAAGGAGAAAGTTCTGGGGTCGTGAAAGGGGATTTGCAATGATACTTTCGTAGGAACTGCTGGAGCATTTGAGTGAAAATGGCAGGAGGAAGTGCTGAGGGCAGGAGCCTTCAGGGCCCTGGAAGGGCCCTGTACCTAGTTTAAGGGACATGGAATTGGCCAGAGGGCTGGAAAGGGAAAGGTGAAGTAGAGGGGCAGCCTGGGGGGGGGGGTAGCACATGCCCACCTTTGCTGGCTTCAGTGGTGTAGTAATAGGAGCTTTGCTATCATTTCCTTATTTTTTTTTTCAACCCCGTGCCTTGTAGCTGCTCCTGTTCTTACCTGGCAGGCCTAGCGCAGTGTCTCAGTTCTAGACCCATTCTTGTTGCGGGCACGGGTGTGATGGCAGCCGCAGAACCATCAGCTGGCAGGTGACAAACCTGTTCAAACCTGGGAGGGAGCAGGCAAGTCACCCGGATCCCTACCCTAAGTCTTCTCTGGGTCTGCACGCCTGGGTGTCTTCTTCAGTTTTCTGTATGGTACTGTATGTGTTCCTGCTGGAGCTGGATCTGCAGCCTCATTGGCTGGATGCTGGATCCTGGAATCTGCCTTGTTCCTGCTGGTTTATTGTTCAAGTCCGCCTATGTGTTCCGGGGTCTGTTGTTTTGGGGGTCATTCCCGCCTCTGTTTAGGCCCTGTGATGGACACATGTTCGGAATACTCACAGGGTGCTTTGAGGACTCCACATCCCTGCTCTGATATTGGTCCCCATGCAGCTACCATTGCTGTGCCTCCGTGGACAATGGATTTGGAGCCTACCTATACTGATGGGCTGTGTTTCTGCAGATGCACACTCTTGACTTTTGTCAAGATGCCTTGGGGAACAGGAGACAGCTTGCAGGTTCAGTGGAGCCTGGAATACCTGTTTCTGATCCTCTCCCATAAGCCCAGCATGCTGGTCCTCGTAGGCATGAGCACAGGCCAACAGAGATGGTGAGGAGAGGGCCAGGGTGACAGCAGTGCCCATGCAGAAGGACATCACAAGTCAAGAGAGGAAGTTTCAACAGATGGAGCATACCGGCCCCACGATGGCTGGATGAATGGTCAGAAACCAAAGTTCACAGGCTTAAGGAAGAATGTTAATTAAATGGTTGCAAATTCAAAAATTGCTTTTGGAGAGACACTGAGGCAAGTCAGACCAAGCTGTGTGAAGAATGGGAGGCAGTGAGGACCTATGAGTGCACAGTAAGGAACTCTGAGTTAGCACAGCTTCAGGTCAGAGGCAAGCTAATATTTGCTAGTAGGATTAACCATTAGGTCACTTCTCTGATCTCTCTCTCTCTCTCTCTCTCTCTCTCTCTCTCTCTCTCTCTCTCTCTCTCTCTCTCAGTTTCAGATTTTAGTTGCCGTTCCTTCTATGTAGATCTAAAATACCGGTGAACTTTTATGTCCCTGATAGAGCAATTATAGCACCAACAGGCTGGAGTCTCAGAATTCTGGAGTGCAGTTACTTTGTATATTCTCTTGGTGTTTTTCTTCCTGCTTCCAGCCATAGGGACTTGACTTAGAGGGTGTACACAGAGAATTTTCCACTTGGTTATGAAGTGGGGTAAGCTCTCTGAGCTCTTAGCTCCAGAGAAAAGTCATAGGGCTGAAGAAATGCTATAGCAAACATACAATGTACATAGACGGTGACTACATGAAGGGGTGTTCCCTTAGCTAGCTTACTTAAGGTAAATGTCTCCCTGTGCCCGTCACTCACTTTCCTGAGAAGCAGATGAGTTTGAATTAATGTTTGCTGAGCATCCAGAATCTCCTGTGGAATTGCTTCAAAAATGCTAAAATACAGTCTGTTTCCTGAATAGGTGGTTCATTTGTGTGGCTCAATACTGAGAAGCTGAGAACGGAGAAGAGAGAAAACACGGCTCCTCCCATCCATCCTACACCACTTGGTGAGTTTTTGGCTTCAAGGCAAACCATGTTTCTATGTTAACACACCCTGTGCCGTCTTCAGTCAGTAATAACAACTGTAAAGGGAGGTTATCTGCAGATTCCACCCGCACAATTCCACCGAACCGGAAAATGTTGGAAGAACGTTGCCCCGTACAGAACATGTACAGACCTTTTCTCTTGTCCTGATCCCCTAAACAATGCAGCACAATGACTATTTACACAACACTGACATGGAATTAGTTACTATAAACGATCTAGAGATGATTTACAGAACATGGAAAGCAGGACCTGGGGACTCAGGCCTGTGAACTCAGGCACCTGGAGGCTGACGCAGAAGGTTGCGAGTTCAAGGCCTATCTGGGCTGTGAGTCCAAGGCAACAATTGAGTAGGATCCTCTATTCAAATTGCAATAAGAAAGGGCTGAGCCTGTGTTACCAGCCCCACGTTTGAACAGTGTGTGTATCGCACAGTGTGTGCAGTGCCCTAGGTTCAGTTGGAACAAAAGGGGATGAGGATAAATATTAGCCACATGCAGAATCGATACCACGCCACATAAGGGGTTCTTGTATCTAGGGACTTGTGTGTGTCTGAGAGAATCTAGGAGCCAATGCCCCTCAGATATTGAGGTGTAATAACTTATTTCATAAGTTAGAGTAAGTCGGACAAGAGTTTGTTGAAACTCAGATCATCAATTCAAGTTATACGTGTAAAGATTTATAGCCAACAAACCTCCGCTGATGCAATCATCCAAATCAGACCGAATCAAACCGAATTAGAAAAAGCCCAGGTGACCTCCCCAGAGAGTGGTCTTGACCCTCTCTGTGGAGGGGTCACCGTTTGGCAGGCTTTCTCGGAGGTGGAATCTGCACTGCAGCAACTCTCAGAGGAGGGGGCTGAGGGTGGAAAGTTCCACCCAAACATTCCAGACTCCCGGGATACATGGATGCCAGGGGCTGGGTGAAACCTCCAACCAAACATCCCAGACTTCTTTGATATAGGGTACCTGGGGGCTGGGGTGACTCCTGAACCCAAATAATAAGATCCCTGTATACCATAGAATCTAAATCTATGATTTCAACTCAGTCTGGCTCTTGGAGAACAGTGCAGTGCCTATATCCCCAAGGCAGGTGATGAGGTAGGGTCTTAGGTCTCGCCAGCCTCATGAATAGGAACTGGTCAGTCATGTGTCTACCTGGAGTAAAGCAAGGGGGAGATGATCTTGGAAGGGATGGTGGCTGCCCACATTCCTTATCTCAGGCTTTGGTCCCATGATGGTGATCTTTTCATGGTCAGAACCACAAGTCAGGCACTATAGGATGCCCATGACTGGGCTTTAGTTATTTCTTTGTTCAAAGAGGGTCATCTGTAGCTGCCCGGACTGGCCTCTGACTGGCCTCTGACTTTAAGGTCTTCCTGCCTCAGACTCCTGTGCACTGTGATTGTAGTTGGGCACTGCTGTGTTTGGATCTGGGTTTTCAATTTGGGCTCCTCCTCCTCTTCATTTCCTAAACTTGTCTTAAATCTTTAGCTGTTCCTGTTGCTCCCTTAGGTGCAGTGCTGGTCTGACTGAGAACAGTAAACAAACGATAATTTAAAAAAAAAACGTGGAAGCAGCCAGTTGGGTTTGCTTTTACCATTTTTATTTTGATGACTCGATACCTATATATTCATATATACAATACTATATATATGGTTTTGCATTTTATTGAAATTTTATTGTATATTTTATTGAAATTTACAATAGTGAGCAAGCAATTAGATTTGTGTGTTTGACCTAAATCTGTTCATGTGATAGAATTAAATAAAAAGATGCATGGGGTCAAAACGGGAACCAGCAAACCATGATTTTGAACTCCTTAGCTCAATATTGAGACACCTCCTCAGAAAGTTGTCAGAGCCGTGGAAAAAAATGAAGTCTGTTTTGTGCTAAGGACTAGAGGGCAGAGATGGCTGGGCACTCCTCTGCAGAAGGGATTTAATAGAGAACAACTTCAGTGAGCCCTGAGTTTGACCAGAAACTTGCATGTCATTCTAAAGCAAAACTAAGTATTTCCCACAAAAGCAGTGGTTAGAAAGTTGACCACAGGGGGAGCAGGAGGGAAATGGGAGGAGGGGAGGAGGTGGAAATTTTTAATTAAATAAAAGTTATGTAAACTGAAAAATAAAGAAAGTTGATCACAGAACTTTTAGGTATTTGGGAAGGGGGAGGGGGCAGTTAGTCAAATGAGTCCTAAGTCCCTGAAATGCTCATATTCCAAAAAGCAGCCAAGGAAAATAAATATGACTGACATATTTTGAAAAGCAGTGTTAATAGAGCATAGTGTGTCAGGACACGTCTGGCGGGTGAATAAAAATAATCAGAAACAAAAGAAAATATAAATCAAACCCCCAACAGTAAGACTGTATAAGATGGTGCTGCTCAGTGTGGTGTTTTCTGGGAGCCAGGATTATCTGGGAAGGGTGGGGCATTGTCTTGATTTAAGATTGATGTGGGAGGGCCCAGCCCACTCTGGGAGGTGCTACCCACCCCTAGGCCTGTGGCCCTGAGTTGTTTACTAGAACGAGCTGGGCAAGCTGTGGGGAGCTAGCCAGTGAGCAGCATTCCACCACAGTCTCTGCTTCAGCTCCGGCTGGTGTTTCTGCCCTGGCTTCCCTCAGTGATGGACTGTGATTGGGACACGTAGGTCAACAACCCGTGTCCTTCCCAAGTCGCTTTTAGCCAGTGTTTTATCACAGCAGCGGAAAGTGAACTTCATAGCCTAGCTCTGCTACTGAGGCAGGAGGATGAGGGAGGCAAGGACAGCCTAGAGTAAGCAAAGTCCTGGGGAAGAATCCAAGATGGTGGCAGAACGGCTTTTTAGTATGACAAATGAGATGTCAGAATTTAACGCCAAAATGAACGTGACCTGTCAGACAGAGCCATTACTAAAAACTTTAGAATGATTTTTATACCTGAGCAGTCACACCCAGCGGAATTTTTTTTAAAGGAAATGTTTGATATACAGAAAACAGCTCTCTAGAGTTTAATGCATATTAATTCCAGCATTTGAGAGGCAGAGGCAGGTGGCCTGAGTTTGAGGCCAGCCTGGTCTACAAAGCGAGTTCCAGGACAACCAGAGCTGTTACACAGAGAAATCCTGTCTGGAAAAAGCAAAAACAAACAAACAAAAAGTGTAATATATAACACATAATTGAAAATGAGATAGCATCTAACCAGAAAGATAGGTGTATGAATTCTAGCGCATTCATACAATGGGCTGTTTTATAGCTTAAAAAAATATTGAGGTGTGAAGCAGAATAAAATTTATATAGGAAAAGGCAGGAAGGAAATGTTAGCCATGGTTGTAAATATGTAAGAGGATTTAAAAAAGATTTTATTTGTACGTATATGAGATTGTGCAAACATGGATGCCTATAGATGCTGGAAGAGGGTATCAGATCCCCTGGAGCTAGAGTTACAGATGGCAGGGAGTTGCCTGTAAGGGATTCTGTGAATTGACCTTGGGTCTCTGAAGCACACTTAAACACTGAGCCATCCCTCCAGCCCACGTAAGATTATTTAAAAAAACAACAAACACAAACAAAGAACAACTCTTTGCATCTAAGAGTGAGCTATAATGAAGATATATTACAAAAAAGTAAATAGAGAGTAAGTACATTCTTTTAAAAAAGTAGAATAAATACATAAAAGAAACCTGAAGTTGAAAATGGGTTAAAAATATCATTTTCTTTGTTTGGTAGAGGGTGCTATCACAAATACTTTGAGTCTAAGTTGTTCACGGCATTTTGATGAGTTCTTTTGCTGTATAGAGACAGGCACTGGTGCGCTGTATAGCGGCGGGCAGTGGTGTGCTGTATGGTCATGGGCATTAGAGTGCCATCACTAGAGTTGATTCCGTGGTGAGGACAAAGAACGAACGGGGTGAAGTGAGTCATTGCTAATCTAGATGTGGACGGCTTGCAGCCTCCACCACCGTCACCTCCATGCTGGGCACTTGCTGTGATGGCCAATGGCCTGCTGACCACAAACATTAGGCTGAAAGTGACTCTGTGTCACCAGGAAAGAAGGTCTATTGGAATGGCAGTAGGTCCTGGTGGTGTGATTTACGCTGGGACCTCCTGCTGTTTTCCTTAAAGACAGACCTGGGAAGAGGCTGTTGAATTCGCAGCCGGATTCACATAGAGTGTGACAGTCAGCATGGCCAGTTTGTCTGGTAGGCTAACAATGTCAGGACACAGTGCTTCACTGCAGGCCAGCTGAGGGTCCCTGGACTGAGCGAGTCTAATCTGAACTATAACAGGATTTCCGCTGTTACTTTATATCCCCAGACAGAGGTCCCCGTGTCCTACCACAATGGAATCGTCATTTGGATTGATTTTTGCTTTCTTCCATAGTCTTCAAATGCTTTGTTTATACCATCAGTGAGGGTTTGGAGGACATAAGCCCTTCCTGTAAACCAGTGGTTTGAAAAGTAGGCTGAGGACTAAACAGTGACTTCCTCCAGAGGAACTGGTCAGCATCTGTGTTTTCCACACAGCGCAAAGGGAAGCTGCCTCCTCCACACAGGTCATTAAGGCGAGCCCCAGCCAAGGGTGTTCATTTTAAAGATAGCCACACGGGTGTGGCTTGTTTTGAAACTCGGAAGAACAAATGGCAATTTCTAATACTACTGCCACTAAATTTAACCAAGGTTCTCTCAGTCTAACATCAGAGCCAGGGTCTCATTGTGTAGTTGAGGCTGGCCCTGAATTCACAGCCCCCTGCCTCCGCTTCCCCTGTGCTGGGATGGCAGGCATGTGCCACCGCGCCAGCTGCGGTGTGGGCTCTGATCCGCAGGCTGGGAGCTAGGCTGCAAAGTGTGTGAGAGCAACTGTCCTTGTTCCCACTGGCCGGCCTCTTCCTACCCAGCATGTATGGACATTCAATTCATGTCTTAAATGAGATCATTTCCATTTTGTAGAATTTAACTCTAGCCACATAGTTCCAGCTAATATTAAATCCAATCTAGATATTACAGGCTTTTAATGCGATTTGGATTTGAGCCATAATGGGCATATCCCAGAGTTCAAGTCATAAAACCCACCCAAATGCTGACTGCTCTCTGAGGCTCATTTTTTTTTTTTTTTTTTTTGGTTTTCTGGGACTGCATCTGAAGCACACTACGTAGCGCATGGTTTTTGCTGGACTGACATTTTTGGAAGACAACACAGACTCATTCTGTGGTAAAGTTCAAAAATGCTTGGCAACTACCAGGCCCTCTTGGAGTCCCATAACTTATTAAAATACCATTTCTGTTCACCCTCCCAACCCCTTGTGTTTCCTTTTCAGTAACTACATTCTTTTTTTTGCAGATTTAGGTATTTGAAAACTAAGTCATTCCCATAGTGACCAGCCCACAGGGAAGTTGTATGGCGTCATTTAGATTCGTGGGGTTAGGAGGCACCTTCAGGAAGGTGCTCTCGTTCCCAACATTTGCAGAGACCTCTTAAGCCATTCCACATGCGGGACCCAGATCGGAGTCCTCAGGGGGGCGGAGCCTGTCATTTCTTTCATACTTTTGAAAATTTCTACGGCGCAGTCTCTCTTGCTTCCTACAGTGGTTTGTGGTTCCAAGGGACTCCTTTATCTTTCTTCACTTGTTTCTTTGTCTTTGAAGCAAGAACAGCGCAGCTTCGACAGTCACTGCCAGTGGAACTGTGAAGGTGTTAGCTTGTTAGAGCCACCATAATATTAATGGCAGAGGATCCACGTGCGGGGGGGGGGGGGCATGGCAAAAGTGCACCGAGTCACTTGTGATGTGAGACTGAAAGCCAGGGCTTGGCAGGGCTATGCCCTTCTGTCCCCTCTGTGCTCCCTTCTCCGGCTTCTGGTACTTCCTTGGTTTGTGACAGCAGAACTCCCAGTTTCCAGCTGATGTTCTACCTGGGGGTATGTCTGTACCCAAACGCACCCTTCTTAAGAGGACACCAGTTGGGTGGATGAGACCCACCCTTCTCCAGAATGAGCTCACCTTGCCTAATTATATCTGATTGCCAAATAAACTCCAATTCTGAAACTTAAGGCTTGAGATGAGTATTTGGATGTGGGTGGAGCGTGTATGTGTGACCGTGGCAGTGAAATTCAGTGCAAGGAACGGTTAGTGAGGAAGTCAAACAGCATTGGGCAGTCTGGGAAGCTATGTTGCTTCTCTCAGGTGCCTTCCCTTCTTGCTCTTAACACTCAGACAGGGGCTGGAGGGGCAGTGCTTACTACTCTTGCGGAGGATACAGGTCTGGTTCCCAGCATCCACATGGTGTCTCAAAACCCTCTGTAACTCTGTAGGAGATCTGTTCTCTTTTGGCCTCCACAGGCACCAGGCACGGCATATACACACTGTCAAAATACTACACATGTTTATAAACAGTCTAAGAACAGACAAACCAAACCAAACTGCTATTACAAAACAAAGCAAGTATCTAATAGATAGATTTGGCCTCTGCCGGAGGAGCAGGCAGAAGTCTTCGAATCTGTGTATTGAAATCTTGGTTTATGTCCTGTTTTCTTTCCCAGTTTGAGCTTCTGTGTACAAAGGTGACTAGATCCGGCCTAGGCTGTAAACAGGCGAAGCTACAGGTGGCTTTGTGGCGGCCTCACTTGTTTATTGGCTTCTTTGAGATCCCAGATAGAAGACATAATAGAAGATCAAAGGCCTTTGTAATTACTTCCCCCCAGCAGTTCTTGCTAATGCCTGCAGAGCTATTTGTCAGCTGTTGCTAGGACTGTGTCTAATTTCACTTTACATAGAGACTTAGATGTTGCCTCCAAATTGCCCTGAGCTCTTCTCTGTCTCTAAGTTGACGATTTTATGTAACACCACTATTTCTTGGGCTCCTTCAGAAGCTTAAGTCAGAGAGCTCTTGGTGCAAGATTTTACAGTGCTCACAACTTTATGTAAACCTTTCGCTGAAGTGTAGCATGCTTACAGAAAACCAGAAGACTGGGATTCACTGAACAGACTGCTTTGAAAGTATCCCTGGCGAGAGATAGATCCCTATCAAGGACCCTCTGTCATGCCCCCTCCTAGCCACTATCCCTCACCACTGTTGGAATTTTATGTTCTCTCTCTCTCTCTCTCTCTCTCTCTCTCTCTCTCTCTCACACACACACACACACACACACACACACACACACACACACATTTAGAGACAGGATCTCTAGCCCTGGGTTGCTCTAGCCCTGGCTGTCCTGGTGCATATTTTGAAAGATATATTTCTGTGAGTGTGCACATGAATGTGTGTGTGTGTAGGCCAGAGTAGTGTCTGCCTTCTTTCAGTAGACATTATGACATTATATGAAGTTTCACCCATGTTGTTCTAATTTTTCTATATTCCAGGAAGCCTCCCTATTTTATTAATGACAGATACTGGGTTTTTTTTTTGTTTTGTTTTGTTTTTTGGTCTTATTTTGTTTTTTCATTGCTGTGGTGTACTGGAACTACATTCTGAGTATCTTTATTTTTTCCTTCAAACAAGCAAACACATGTTGAAGTAATTCATTTTCTGCTTTCTAATATTTAATTTTTGAAGGTCTCCCAAGGGCCTTAATTTTGTGTCTATGGGATGTTGTTGGAAACTTTTTTTTTTCTCTCTTTTCAAAAACTGTTTGCTGTTGAGGGGAACATCTAGTTGGGTCTTTGGAGTTTTCTAACAGTGAAGTGTGAAAAGAAAGATGTGAACCATGGCAAGGAGGCCACTTGGAGATGTCCAGGGAGCCACAGCAGGACGAGGTCATACGTCTTTGCTGTTCTTGCTTTGATTCCAGTGTAGCTTGAGCCTGTGTCAGGAAGCAAGCTGTTCTTTCGGTGATAAATGACTGTGGGTGCTGAGACTTGCGAGGACTTGGGTTGCGGAGGGAGCGGCACTAATGGTTTTAGGAAAGAAATTGCTGGCATACTCCCTTCCCCTTACTCCTGCCTCTTTAAGCAAAGATGACTGAGCCTTCTGAATACAAATTCTGTTACTATTTTTTGTGTTTTACGTGAGTGTTTCTTTCCCTTCTTGATAGTAGTGTTTGATGACAATGAGTAATTCTACATGGGAGTCCATGAATCAGGATAGTTTAAGACACTTGGTGTCTGGTGAATGGCAAGACCTCCAGAACTGCAGCAGTTGTAATTGTTTTATTATTATTATTATTATTTTTATTTCCCAGTGGAGAACCCAGGGTTGGCAGATTTCTCTCTCTCTCTCTCTCTCTCTCTCTCTCTCTCTCTCTCTCTCTCTCTCTCTCTCTCTCTCTCTCTCTCTCTGTGGTTAATAATCACACTGTTCTAAGGCAGCCGGAAAGGCTTGTGAGCTGAGCCTGGCTGAGAACAATCATAATTCAAGCCCCCCTTTCTACTCCGCTGCCCTCAGGAAATAAGGAATGCAGGGTGTGGAACGGCCTTCTCCCTAACTGCCTGGCAGCACTGGCTGTGCCTCTGCAGAGAGGCTGAGTGCCAGAATGTGAAACAGATGTGCCCATTGTCAGATTACAAAGCCAAAGCCCACGCCAGGTCCCTGGGCTGGAGTCTAGGGGTACTGAGCAAAATACCCTCGATGGGACTAAGAACGCACAGTCGGTTACTATGCAGGCAGTTGCTGTAGAGGACAGTGGTCCATGTGTTTCCAGTAGGGTAATGGACAGACAGCTACTCAAAGGTCAGCGGTCAATGTGTTTCCAGCTTTGATGTTGTCTTAGTTCAGGTTTCTATTGCTGTGAAACACCATTACAATGGAAACTCTTATAGAAGAAAACATTTAATTGGAGTGGCTTACAGTTTCAGAGGTTTCGTCCATTATCAGCATGGTGGGACATGGCAGCATGCAAGAAGACATGGTGATCAGAGACAACAGGAAGTGGAGCATGGGAGACCTCAAAGCCCACCCCCATAGTGACACACTTCCTCCAACAAGGCCACACCTACTCCAGCAAAGCCACACCTCCTAATGGTACCACTCCCTTTGGGGGGCCATTTTGTTTTTCAGATCACCACAGAGGCTATACAGGCAAACAGTTGCATGTGTTTGCCCTTCCCTCTCTCATTTCATTTATAGCATTCCACCCCTAAATACTTCAGAACGCACCTCAAGAAAAGGGACATTTTCTTAGATTACCATTACACAGCATCACACTTAAAAAAATGTACAGCAATCTTTTTAAAAATCATCTAATATCTAAAATATTTTCAATCTCTTCTGCTTATTAAAAAATCCTTTTAGGTTAAAGTTTTTCTTCTAGCACCTTTTGTATGCCTGGATTTGCAAGTAGATACAGTTTAAATTTGGTTTTATCATGGAATGTCTTATTTTCTCCATCTATTGTGATTAAAAGTTTTGCTGGGTATAGTAGTCTGGCCTGGTATCTGTGGTCTTTTAAAGTCTGCAGATCCTGGCTTTTAGAGTCTCCATTGAAAAGTTGGGTGTTATTATATTAGGTCTGCCTTGAGATGCTACTTGGTCCTTTTTCCCTTGCAGTTTTCAATATTCTTTCTTTGCTCCGTACATTTAGTGTCTTGACTTTTATGTATCCAGGGGATTTTCTTTTCTTATCCAGTCTCTTTGCTCTTCTGGAGGCTTCTTGTACCTTGATAGGAATACCTTTATTAGGTTATGGAAATTTTCTTCTATGATTTTGTTGAAAATATTTTCTGTGTCTTTGACCTGGGTTTCTTCTCCTTTTACTATCCCTATTCTTAGATTTGGATTTTTCATAGTGTCCCAAATTTCATGGATGTTTCATGCCAAGAATTGCTGAGATTTAACACTTTCTAGACTGAGGTATCGATTTCTTCTATTGTGTCTTCAATGCCTGAGATTCTCTCTTCAACTCTTACATTCTGCTGGTGAGGCTTGCCTCTGGGGTTCCTTCTCAAGTTCCTAAATTTTTCACTTCTTCATTTCCCTCAGCTTGGGTCTTCTTTGTTGATTCTCCTTCTACTTTCAGATCTTTAATGGTTTTATTCATTTCCTTCCACTGTTTGTACTATCACAGATTTCTTTAGGAGAGTTATTAATTTTCTCTTTTAGGACCTTTATTGTATTCATAAAGGCTGTTTAAGGTCTTTTTCTTGTGCTTCAGCTGTGTCTGATAATCAAGCTCTTGTGTGGTAGGGTTTCTGGGCTCCGACAGAGACATATTGTCCTGGCTATTACTGATTTTGTTTTTTGCACTCCTGTTTGCACACGCTTAGAAAGATTGTGATTCTTGGTGCTGGTATCTGGTCTTGTCTTTGTTGGATGGGTTCCTTGGTTCTTAGGAGAGTGTGGCAGCTGTGTATTGCCTGATAGGATACTCTGGGATCTTGACAGGTGTGGCCACTGGGGTTTCCAGGTAAAATGTGTTTCGAGGTTTTGGGATCTGACATTTAGGAGAGAAGATGAACTCGGGGAGAGATAAGTGTGCCCGCAGGAGAGAGGAAAGCAGGGTGCCCACCAGGATCTGCTTAGTCCCCTGGTAATAGGGGCAGGAAGCGAAGAGAGGCTCCAGCAGGTGGTTTGCTACAGAGCTGGGGATGAGACTGGGGAACTGGAGCTGGAGGAATGGAAAGAGAGGCGATGACCTGTAGCTAGGCTACTCACCTTGTTGGCCAGAGTGGCCTGCATGTTCCCAGGGAACCTAGGGGAGGAAACTCTCTTAGTTATATACAAACATCTTGTGCAAAATTTAAGTAGAATGTTACAGGCTTCATGTTGGGATCACGGGCAAAGGCTAAGTGTTAAGTCATTTACAGTTTAGGGAATCTTCACAATGGTGATTATTTATCTGTGTTAAAGTAGAGACCCCAGGACAAAAGTAGTTTCCAAAATTCTCTCATTGAAGAAAAGTCATCTTATTGGGGGAGATGGTTTATTATATCATCTAAGAACATAGGACTGGGCAGAGCTATCAAATATTTTCTGAGCCTCTTCCTGAGGAGCTATTCAAATTCTTGAAGACTCAGTTTTCTCTCCCTAAAAACAGTGGTAATTTTTAATACCTGCCGGAGTGAGAACTGGAGGATGAACACATGCATGTACCGTGTGTAGGATCATACTGTCATCTTAGAAGTGCATTGGTTTACATACTGCACATTCTAGGAATGCTGTTTCTAAACCAGGAGCCATTTGGCATGAAGTACAACAAACAGAGGAAAGAGAACACTCCAGGCAAGTAGTTAACCTTCTGTTGTGTGGCAGTCTATTATGAGCCCAGCTAGGGGCTGGCTAATAGGTTCTCTTTTAGATTGGAAGGGGCTGGTTGGCAGGCTGCATTGAGGCCGTGAAGCTGCATCTGGTGCAGTGGGAAGAGCTGGGATAAGCTGTGCAGGTTCCAGAGGGATGACGGGAATATGTGTACCAAGCCTTTGCCCCACCTCCCTCCAGCTCATTGCGAAGCTCTTTGATCTGGTAATGCTTTCTTCTGCACCTTTTTTTTTCTTCTTATGTTTGATGTGAATCCATGATCTTGCAAAATTAAAAAGTTCACTCTGGTGTTAATAGCTTTCCTGAGTGATGTTTACAACTTATGTTTTTGTTGTAGACAATGTATAGAAGAAGGTGCTCCCTTTGAATAAATGAAGGAACTAATTTGTTACTGATAGCATCTTTCATCGGTTGGCAACTTCCTGGCTTTTTGTTTGTTTTGATTAACTTTATTTATTGTGCAGTTTTATTTGTCCCATACCTGTCAGTTTTTAAAAAGTATTTACCTAAAAGTATTAACTGGTCCGGCAAGAAACATTTAAAAATCTATTAAAAAGCCCAAATCACTTATTTTGTAATTTGAACCTTAAAGACCTATATGTTAAAAAGCTTAGTCACCTATCTGTGTTACCATTGGGAAGTGTGGAACCTTAGGAGATGGGAGAAGGTGAGGTCACTGGGGACTTCTCCTTATGGGGGCCATTGGGATCCCAGACCCATCTTCTGTTTTTGCTTCTCAGCCACACGAGAGACAAACACCAGACTCCTGTGTGCTATGCTTCCACAGGCCTAAAGTGATGTGGGCTAAAACCTTTGAAACAGTGAGCCAAAACAATCCTTTACTCGCTTCAAGTTGATTGTCGCGGGTGTTCATCCCAGCAATAGAAAGGTCACTGACAGAATGGAACTGTGCACTGGCTGCATGCGTGAGGGTGTGTCCGAAACTTCTGCTCTTCAGAACTAGGATGGGACCATTGTGCTTGTATCTTTATCCTCTTTTTCCTCAAAATTCACCTATAAGTGTGTAATGAGAATGAATACCTACATTGAGAATCTAAAATCTGTGGCTCGTACTGAGTTGTTTGTATGGGGGGGGTAGGTCATTCTGGGTAGAGCTCCATTGATCTAGTGTGGTAAGAATGTTGTGCCATCAAAAGATGCAGAATTAGCGGCAAAACATGGGTGATGTCCTTTAACAGGCCTTAAAGTTCAGAAGTCTATGAGCCACTTTATGGAAGGCATAGATCAAGCCCACGCCATTAACACCACATAGACTTACACACAATTATATTGTATTTGGTCACATGGTCACTAGTCTTCCAAGAATTGTTTAGATATAATTTCCTACTGGCCAGAGAGGGCCATGATGACTTAAATGGCAGAATGATTTGGTGTGCACTGAAATAACACATCTCTTCATCTTTCATTTCCATTTTGGATTTTCTTCTTTTGGCTTAAGAGAGGACATAGTCACAGAATGTTCAGAGCAGAAAAAAAAATCTTTGTTAATTTTGTTAATATTTCTATTCTGTTGTCTAGAAGAACAGAAACAATAGGATGAATATCTCTAGCTCCTTATGAAGAATGATTGAATCAGCTTATGTTAAAGTAATAAAAACCCTGGTCTAATACCTGAGACACTGAGAACCTAGGAGTAGCTGCCTCACACTCTGGAGACCCACAACCCTGTAGTTCCTTGGTCCATGATGTTGGGTCCCAATCTGGCACTGGAAACCTGGAGGAAGTGTGGAGAGATGCTGGTCCTTAGTTGGTGACAGAAGCCTGGAAACACCGGTTCTGTTATCATTCACAGAATCAGCAGCGGACATTTTTGTTAACTGGATGGCAAGTGGGAAGGCCAAACAAGGGGATGGTGCAAATCTCCTGCCAAAGGAGAATGCCCTACGGCCACATACATCCCTTTCACCTGGGCTGCGGACAGAAGGTACCGCTCACACCCACCTGTGTCTCCCACGTCAGTTAAGGCAATCCATACAGTTCTTAGGTATGGCTCCCTGCTAAGGTGAGGCAGGGCACCCACATATTTCCAGAGTATTTTGGATGGACCAGGGAAAATTCAAACAATGGTAATTTGCAGTCTCCATTGGATCTTGTCCCATGCTCAGTCACTGATGCTTCCGAATGCTGACATTTTATATACTAAAGTGTGCTTATGCATGCAATAAAGGAGGACTTCATTCTTGATGTCTTATGTCGACTAAGGCAGAAGTGGCATTACCTTTTAGGGGACTCTTGATTAGAGCTTTGCAATAAAATAAAACCTTGCACATATTTTCATGTGAATAACTTTGTTTATTCTGTGTTGCATGTGTTGGAATTTAGAATCTAAGAAAAGGATCTAAATAAAATGAAGGACTTAACCTTTGTCTTTATTTTAGTGCATTCATATATGAATACACACAAATATGTTTGTAACACAATGTATAATATGTTAAATATTTAGCACCATGATTATGTATACAATAAAGATATGGTTATATATAGAGAGATTATATAAAACATTTAAAATATTATATATAATTATTTTTAAATGATGATATATTAACCTTATATGAAATGTATATTAATATATGTAAAGGTTAGCAATTTGGACATTATTCTGGTGTATTGGACTTTGGACACTACCCTTAGTTTCAGTGGTTGCTGGGTATTGAACTCAGGACCTCTGGAATAGCAGGCAGTGTTCTTAACCACTGAGCCATCTCTCTAGCCCCTTAGCTTCAGTTCTTTAGCCTTTTCAATCATTCCAACTATGTCCTCTTCATTTCAGAGGAGGGCAGTTCCAGTGGTAACATCTTGAGCTGCGTCTGGTTTTCCTGGGGCTTATATCCTCATCATAGACAGCACCCTTTGCTTTTTAAAGTTACACCCGCACAAACCTGTGAAAATATACTGAGTGGAGTTTATATTCTTCTTTTCGTCAATTCATTTATGATGCTGTCCATTCCATTCATAAACCAATGAACATTTATGACATATTGCGCCACTTGAGCAAATTAAATGCACAGGCGTTATGGGCTGTGAAAAAGAACCAAGGAAGGAGAGAGAGGCATGAAAGGACCACGGCTGACAAACGCCAGCCAGTTTTGAGGGCTACTGCTTTGGGAAAAGCTGGTTTAGGATAGAGGTGTGCTGAGAAGATGAGTTGTGGTTCCATGAGAATTAGATGCTGCAGACAGTTTGTGTGAGCTGTGGTACCCTGATTTGGTGGTGGTGGTAGAGGGAGGGGGAGACAGGCAAAGCTGAGCTGGAAGAACTGCAGCGAGCAGGGAACTGGAGGTCTTTGTGTGGCTTGGTCTGACATGTGCATGGGGAGTGGGAATTTGGATTGGAGGCGAAAGCCTTGAGATTTAGGAAGTGACACAATTGCAATGTCAAAGTGACGATTAGGTAGGCTTTCTACATGGATATGAAAGGTGTCTGAACTTGTAACACAGGGGCTGGGGAGATGGCTCAGTGGTTAAGAGCACTGGCTGCTCTTCTAGAGGATGTGTTCAAATCCTAGTGCGCACATGGTGGTTCACAACCGTCTGTCACTCCAGTTGCATAAAACTGAAAAAGAGAAAAAAGAAAGAAAATGACACCAGGATTTGTTTGTGATGCTACAGTGACCGAGGGCTCAGTATCAGTGAGTCAATGGAGTTGACCAGATGTGTGAGGTTAAAGACTCATGTCTGAGGCAAAGACTGTACGTTGATGTCTGTGTTGGTTCTTCTTTGACAATACACAGACAACTTTTATAAGAGTATGTGACCATTTCCCCAACAGCCTACATCTACATGTGGTTTCATGACTGAGTTCTGGTTAGCAGGGTGTCAGTAGAGTTGATGCATCCAGCTGACAGGAAGCTTTCCTTCTCAGAGAATAAGAACAAGCCTCCCATCATCTTCTCTTCTAAAGCCATTGCTACCCTGGGGATTCTGCCAAGGGCAGCCAACTAACCCTGCTTCATTTCAGGATGGGAGGAAGGAATGGTTTCCATCAGGAGAAGACGCAGTAACTTTAAGAGAGAGTCAGGTCTCAACTGAAGTTTAAAGTTAGAAACAATACTTTGAGAAGACACATGGATTCTTACATACTGCTACCTAGAGTAAGGTTTCCAGAGGCAGAGTAAAAAAGTTTGGAAGGCAGGCAGTAGAGGAAGGTGCTGGGAAAACAACACTGAAAGGGGGGCTAGAGGAGAGTCCTTGGGACTCATGGGCAAGAAGTTATGTTTTTGATGGAGAACAGAGAAGTGCGGCTATACCCTTTGGATACCAGTAATGCGATTTCTCAGAAAATTAGGAAACAACCTTCCTCAAGACCCAGCAATACCACTTTTGGGTATATACCCAAAGGATGCTCAACTGTGCCATAGGACATGTTCTTAACTATGTTCATAGCAGCATTGTTTGTCATAGCCAGAACCTCGACCCAAGAATGGATAAGGAAAACGTGGTACATTTATACAACGGAGTAACTACACAGCAGAAAAAAATAATGACATCTTGAAATTTGCAGGCAAATGGATGGATCTAGAAAACATCATATTGAGTGAGGTAACCCAGACCTAGAAAGACAAATATTGTATGTACTCACTCATAAGTGGTTTTTAGACATAAAGCAAAGAAAAACCAGTCTACAAATACAATCCCAGAGAACCTAGGCAACAATGAGGACCCTAAGAGAGACATACATGGATCTAATCTACATGAGAAGTAGAAAAAGACAGATCTGAGTAAATTGGATGCATGGGGACCATGAGAGAGGGTTGAAGGGGAGGGGAGGGGAGAGAAAGGGAAGGGAGCAGAGAAAAATGTAGAGCTCAATAAAAAATGTGGCTGCAGAAACTGGCCTCAAAGATCCAGGCAGGTGTTAGGTGGAGCCTAGATTACTGAAGATTTGGCTTGGATGGGTTCACAGGTGGAAGTAAAGTCTGCCGGTGATAAAGCTTAGGGCAGGGTTAGACCAGGGTCTACAGGAACTTCTAAGGAACTGTCCTATGTTTAGCCTCATTCCCATTAAGACAGGAAACACTCTTCAAAAGGGGAGTGTAGACCATTACTGTTCATTGTTCTGAGCCAGTGCATGGTGCTTTTTAATGGTCTGCAAGCGCTCTGTAAGTGTGCATAGGCCATCCCTTTAGAAATCACATTTCGGCCTCTCCCCTAGTATTGGCATTTTGAGCTGAGAGTGGTTGATGATTTATTTTCTGCACAGAGCTGGCCCTCTGTATCCTCTGACTTTCTACTGCCACATTTCCTTCATTGCTCATGGCTGTCA